>NW_028301607.1:21000000-21310411 GCF_987345545.1 Pholcus phalangioides | reverse complement strand
TCGTTCCCCAAAGTTGGCAGCTATGCATTTCAGTGTTAAAACACCTATCTATGGCAATAGCAAGAATGAAGCTTAGTTCCTGATCTAATGAGTCATTGTTAGAGCAGATTTCAAAAACTATGTACATATGAACGAGAAAAGCTGAATTTTTTTTGTTTGTATGGGTGACAAGATCTTTCATGCGGAGGTAATGGAAAATGGTTTTCTGTACACAGACGTTTGGAAGTTTTCTTCATTTTTGGTTACCTAGAAACGGAAGAATTTTGTTGCTTTCAAATTCAGCTGTGGAGATCTATTTCATTCATGACTCGCAACAGTTTATCTAATTTCTCTTTCAATCTCTCCCAAAGAGCAATAGTGTCATCCACATATATTTTGTAGAAACAGAACGGAACAATTTCTAGTAACTTGGCCTCGAACTCATCCATATAAATGCCACACAATATTGGTGAAAGACTGTTTGTGAAAAGAATTTATTGCAGAAAGAGAAAGCTGTTCAGCATATGAAAGTAAAAGTGAGAGGACAAATTGCATCAACTACCATCTGAGAGAAATGGATTTCAGACGTCTTTTTAGACACTGGAGTGAACCAGGTACATGGTATTGAAGGGATTTTGTTTTTAAATTACATTTGTATCCATTATAAGGGGCGGGGGGGGGGGGGGCATTGCAAAAATAATTTTATGAATACATGGGTCATTGTTAACCGAGTATGAAAACGATTGTCGACAAAAAAAAGAGGGTACACCTACGACCTCCTAAATAGGCTTGTAGGTTGGCAACAAAAATCATAATCCTGATGACTATAACCAAATTTTTTCTTACGTTATGATATTGGTCTGTTCTGTACTTTGCAAAAGTCATAGCAATACTTGAATGATAGTATTGTCTGTGATTCTAATAAGCTGTGTCTATTGAATTATTCGAATGGGCTTTTTCTAGTAACTTCCAGTAATCAAACAATTTTGATCCAACGGTAATGCGAGAATCTACTGTATTCTATTTTTACTCATTTGATATTGGAGGGAATATTAGATCCACTTTATTCAAAAGGGCTATTTCTTCTCTCATTTTCCTATTAGTAGTAGTTAATGTGTCAAAGCAGCTTCAGTCAAAAGCTATTATAAACTTTCATTTAATAATTGCAATAATGTATACTGTTGTGTTGTATACTAATGTATTGAATACTGTTTTCTATTATTTCTTTTTCTAAGAATTAGTTGTACCTAGTTTTTATTGTTATATGAAATGCTTGGTAAAAGCTAGTTTTGACTTTCAGAAAGCCAACCTTTGTGAATCTCATGACCAATATTCATAGTATTCAATAAATATTTTAGTTTCCTTCAGTTATTCACTTGAAGTAACTTGACTGTTAATTAAGATTGAATTTTCTGTTTATAAACTTTCAGATTTGTCTCTCTGTTTCAAGAAACACAATACAAATACTTTCTGTAACACAAAATGGTTTTCAAAAATATTTGTTACATTTTTCAAACATTTTGCAGATTACTGGGAAAGTGTGTTGTCCCGTAAAGGTGTTTTTGAATAAACTTCATTATGAAAAGATGTTGAATTTATGGGAGGAGCTTTTGAATCCAAAATATGTCAACTTGAGTCCGAATTCTCTGGAGGTATGATACTTGATGTTTGAAGATAATGTTATAAAAATACAATATATTATCTGAAAAAGTTCATGATAATTATATGAGAAATTGAAATGAAATATGTTTTTAAAATAGGGGGAAAAAAGTAGGGTAAGAGTGGATTCTCGCATCTATAACAATGGTTTATGGGGCCTCAGCAATGCTTTTTGGAATGTATACTTTGGTTACAGTGTTTCCCAAACAGTGCGTTCCAAACATGTTTACTACTTTGCAATGGTTTGTCACTCCTTCAATCCTTACAATATGAAGAAAACCCAGACAGCGCTGGGTTTACAGGGTCTACATATCATTGCTAGTAAATTTATAAAAAGTATTAAATTAAAATTTCAATTCCTCAGAAATTTAATACATTTCCATTATCCATAGTTCACACACATTTGTGTGAAAGAGGAAACACACATGAGCATGCATGGGACACTCAAAGTCGGCTTTATAGTAAGACAAAATATTCACTCAGAGAATATATTGTCCCATGGAATATTTTTTAACCCGATGCTGCCTAGCTTTTTTTTATTTGCAGGGGTGCAAGAGCTGTGCCAAACTGCGCCAAAACGGTTCTCTTGCTACATGGTGTGCCAAGGTACCAAATCCCTTCCCATTAGTGCAAATTCTTGTTTGTGGTTTGCGGAGGTACCGCTAATGCACTGTAGCGCGTCAAATACCCGGAATTCGGGAAAAAGAAACATTTGAAAATTTTGTTCACAGGACGCATTCATTCCAAGGGAAGGAAAAAGATACGGGGGGGGGGGGACTTCAATTTTTTTCCCTTCCCACCATGTACTACAATCACGTTATTTCGTGTTCTTGGAAAGTAGTCCTACTACCTTGAAGTACAAAATCCTGTACTGTATAACCTGCGGGCAATCAAAGTCTCTAAATGAATATGCTAAATTTTCTGATTTCTCTTTTTTACTCCAGCGGGTTATATACTGAAAATAACGGTAATTTTGCGGCTACCAACCTGCGTTCAAAGACAGCATATCTACAGCGTAAATTTGCTTTATTTTTCACAAGATTGCACACGCGTCTTAGCGAAAAGGAGGATTGGTTAACTTGTTTAAATCACTGAAATTTTTCGGAGATCGTTGGGAAGGATCTGTAAAAACTCCAGCTAAAATATCCATAGTTTTGCCATCCAGCCACTATACGGTCATGTGGTTATCGTCGGTGGTTGCCGATCGTGACGATTTCACATCGTGAAAATCCGGATTTGGCTAACGGGTCGGCTCGAGGAAAAAATCTCTACCCAGGTGGAACCTATTTTTGGCGCTACTGACCATGTTTTTTTTTGGTAGACAAAACTTTTCTCACCCTTTCAACACCATTTGGTACACCACCTAGAGCTGCACCCAATATGGCCACACGGTCTGCCCCTGCATTGTCGGGGGAGGGCAACAATAGTAAAAGGAAGGAGTTTGTACTATATAGGTCCTATAGGAGCATGCTCATTTTACATAACTTCTGTGAGATACCTATTATATATAAATGTCCTACCTTTCCAAAACATGTTGGAGAGAATGAAATGTTTGCACACACTCTTATTTTTTGTGCTCCCTCTCATGCATTTAGGTTTTTTATCTCCCTCAAGGTTTTTTATCTTTAGCACATGGTTACATAGACAGTGAAAGAGAGTTAACAAGTTCAGTGTTAACAAAAGTCTACTTGAACAGTGAAAAGTCTGTCCATCCAATACTTTAATGGAATAAGACACAAAATCTTATGTTCAAGGGCATGAAAATGTTTTAAAAAATTGCCATTGAGATGCTGAACTCTTCTGAAAGCGACTCGTGATTCGTGTAGAAAATATTGTATCAGACTTCAGGCTGAGAAAACAGTAGGAAAAAAACATTTTTAATCCATTAACGTGCTATTATGTTCAGAAATTGTTTAAGTAAATAAGGTATTTATATTTTTCTTGTTTTTTTTTGCATTGTGCTTTTAAATTTAATCGTTTCTTTATATTCTGTGAGAAGCTATTTTTTTTCACGGAAACCCTTATTATATTCTGCATACACTTTTTTTTTGCTATATCAGGATGAATAAGATTTTAATGTTCAAGCAGAAGAAATTCTTGCTGCCTAGATTTTCAGTATACATGGTGCTTAATTTGAAAAGTAATAATTTTTATTCGTCATTTTCAGTAATGCACTTCAGAAAAATTTTAATGGACTTTGTTTTGTGAATGAAATTTATTTAGAATTATTTGTTCCAACCATTTTTGGCAAAACTTTTGGCATTTCACAGAAAAATTAAGTCTTATATTGCAGATATAGTTAGTTTTTAGTTCTGCTCCGTTTTCGAAATTTCTGCTCCAAAAATGAAAGTTTGCTGCTCCAATGTCCCAGCTTTCTTCACCATATTTTGAATTAACTATATTCTACCGTGTCTACTCAAACATTTTTTCTTTCTCTTTGCATTTTCTGTTAAATATTGTACAATATGTAATTTGATTGTAAATTCTAATTTGTATAGTATTATTGAAATTGACTGGGGACAAATAAATTATGTTATAGAGAGATATAGATGGCTTTTTTCTCAGCCAGAGATATCAAGGAAACAGTTATTTTCCGGATATTATGCTGAGGTGAGCTCGGAAAGAAAAGTCATCACGTCTCCGCCGGGACTCGAACCCAGGCCCTCTAGCATGCTTGCCCGGTATGCAAGAGGGCCTGGGTTCGAGTCCCGGCGGAGACGTGATGACTTTTCTTTCCGAGCTCACCTCAGCATAATATCCGGAAAATAACTGTTTCCTTAAATTATGTTATGTTATGATATTGTGATCATTGACAATCCATTATTGAGTAAACATGCATTGTTTGGGAAAAACAGTAACCAAAGTAAACATTCAGAGTTCCATTGTTGCTGACAGTTTTTTTTTTTTTTTTTTTTGTCCATTTCGGACATTTACTTAGTTCTGGTGCACTTATAAGGTGGCCTATCATTCAAGTCTTGCCCTTTTTTGGTAAGAATGTAAAATTTGGTGAAGTTCGGTCTAAAATTGTAAATTTGTATAGGGAACACATCAGGGTTTAAGCTACAGTCGCATTTTTCGCGAAATGCGAAGGACAATCGTAGAGTGCGAAAGAAGAAGTAGCCACTTTTGCAAAAATTCTTACAGGAGGTACGAAATGAGTAAGACATCCAACCATCAATCATTACATAGCATTGTAGCATTTTGCTAAAGCTTTTCCCCCAATTTTCGCTTTTTTGCAAAAGAAATTTTTTACCCAGCTCAGCTTAAACCCTGGAACACATACACAAAGGACATTGATTTTATATACCTTATTCCCCCCCCCCCCCACATTGGCGGGCTTGCAGGGAAATTTGAGTCACAGATTCCAGAAAATTCTCAAATATCCAGACTCTAAGAATTGTTTGAATTGGCTAATTTGATACTTATCGTGGTCTAGAGTTTTTATAAATTAAAAGGATAAGGTTCAAACTTCACTGGCAGGTGGTACTGTAAAACGAAAAACTTCATTTATTCAATATTGCTTGGCCGAGCCTATATAAGAGGATGCAATGGTTAAGTATGACAAAAATGGTGATTGATGTTACAAGTAAATTTGTAAATAATGTAGTACAGTGTACTACCATTATTGGATATAATGGTAATTATATAACATTAATACATAATTAATATTATATAATATGATATTTATAAATTGGTGGGAAGTTGTTCCAATCTGTTATAGCTCTTGGGAAGAAGTTTTTGACAATCTGAAACAAAATAAATGGGTTGCAGTTTTTGGGAATGGTCAAGTCTAACAGAAAAATGAGAGGTTTTGATTAGAATGTTGGAAGTGTCAACACTAAAAAGGCCATGGAGGATTTTGAAAAGAAAAGTTAACTGAGAGATAAGTCCAAGAATGTTAAGCGGTTGGATATTGAGTTAGCACTTGAGCTCAGAAATGAAGACGGGGAAGCCCAGCAGTCAAATATGATGCATGTAAAATTATTTTGAAAAGATTCTAACTTGTCTGTTGTTTTGTGTATTGGGGGGGGGGGGGGTCCCAAGTTTTACAAGCATAATAGAGGAACAGGGAGGATATATGTTTGGAAGCACAGGCCACAGACATGACAGGTGGAGCTTTTCAGGTTATGGCAAAAGAAAAGGAGTTTTTGGAGACATTTTTGCAGAAAATATAATCAGCATGAAGATTCCAGTGGGCATAGATTATTATGCCCAGGTATTTGTGATGGGAACCTCAGAGACAAAAGAATTGTTGATTGAGTAAGTGAAATTGAGGGGAAGGCTTTTATGTGTAACTTGTAACTTTTATATAGGTGTAACTTTCAAACCTTTCTTTTTTTGAAGAGTTAAGGGGTGATTATCAGGATGAGTACCAAAAAAAAAAAAAAAAAAAAAAAAAAAAAATACAACACACACGCACATTCAAATATATTGTTAAGGTTGTGTTGAGATTCTTGGTCGGATATATTAAACTGGCATAACAACTTGACATGACACGAAATGCAACATAAATTTTTGCATAATTGATGTTAGATACAATTGTATAACGAAAAAAATAAAAAAAAAACATTTTGCGGACTTGCATAATTAAAAAATAAATTAAGGGAACGTGTTTCGAACTTGCACAATTGCCAAAATGGTCGAGGAATGCGGATTTGTATAATTACAAAATTGAGAGATAAAACATGTTGCAAATGTGTATATTGACAAAAATGAAAGAAAAAACATGTTGCGAACTTGCATAATTACAAAAATAGATAAGGGAACATGTTGCGTAGTTGCACAATTGCCAAAATGATATAAAAATGTGAATTCGTATAATTACAAAAATGCGGGAGAAAACATGTTGCGAACTTGCATAATTACAAAAATTCAAGCATGTTGTGAATTTACAAACTATTATTCTAAAGCTTTATGATAAACAATGTTTTTAGTCTTTCCTTCCAGAGCAAATACATATAAGTTTTCAGGTGCTCCCACCCTGGAGCATGCGACGTAAAGCTAGCCATGGGAGAAGCGCTGATTTTCCAGATTTTCCTGCAACTTGGAGAGATTGTCCTTGAGCTTTATTGATGGTAATGACAGAGGCAAGTCTTATGGGAAATTGCAATCTCTTGAAATGAAAAGGCAAATCAGTTGGTGTCATAGGAATTCGTGGAATGAACATATATTCACCTTTACCACTTCCAGTCAGTATTGTCACTTCTATGATGTTGACCATAAGTTTCTTGATGCTTAGCCTGGTTCCATTACACAGTTTTGGAGAATCCAGATTTCTCAGAAATATAATTGGAGCTCCAACTTTTAAAACCAGTCTATGAGGTGGCAATCCCATCGGTTCTAAGGAGTTGAGGAATTCTGTTGGGTAGTAGGTGGCTTGATCATTTTCACGGACTGTGTCAAACATTTTGTAAGCAACTTCGGGATCGGGAAGCTTGCTTTGTATTATCATGTTTATTGCATTAACATTGTCGTTTTTTGGCGCTTGCTCGCATAGCCATTCTGTGTTTTTAAAATTTTCATGAATGTTGGGAAAAACTTTGTTGACAATTTCCTGGAGCGACGGTAACAGCTGACAAAAATCAAGGGGGAAAAATAGCATGGTGGTCGGATCGGTCTGTAAATTGCCTATGCCAAGACGCAGTAATTCATGCGAGAATTTTTGTATCGACGAATTTCTCTGTAAATAAACTCTCATATTTATCTTTAGTGATAACTTTTTAGTGTACTTCCAAAGATGAGATGCTTTGAGACATGTGTTCAGTTGGTCCACTGGCATTGAACGTGGGATGACAGGGAGAGTTTGGCAAAAATCACCTGCAAGAACAACTACAGCACCTCCCATTATACTTGAGTTTCCTCTGATATCTTGCATGGTTCTGTTGAGTGCTTCAAGACACTTTTTGTGGGCCATTGTGCGCTCATCCCAAAAAATAATCTTGTATGCCTGAAATACTTTGGCTTGACCAGTATGCTTGCTGATGTTACATGTCACATTCAAAGGTAATTTTAGAGCTGAGTGTGCAGTTCATCCTCCATCCAGTAACGTTGAAGCAATTCCAGAGGAAGCCACGGCGACAGCAATATCATCATCTTTACGTATCTCGGCCAAAAGCAAGTTCATGAGGAATGTTTCTCCTGTACCTCCTGGTGCATCCAAAAAAAAAAGGCCACCATTTCCATCAGTAACAGAATGAAAAATAATACTGTATGTATCTTGTTGTTGTTCATTCATAAGGGGCTTGTTGACAGAAACATAAGTTTAAAAATGGTTTTTATTGTAGCTCGTTTCTCTCAGTATATCTCTATCGAGAGTGTCAGACATGTTTTGCGATGGTGCATTCAGACCAAGCTGAATGAGAGTTTTGCCATTCATGGCTAAACATGCATTTTCAGGCTTTTATCAAAAATGTCTGATGTGAAGTCCAAATCCAAGCCTGGACATGCTTCTCGTGCTTGCATGAGAATATCTTCGCTCAGATTGGTTTTGTGCTTTTCCCACAGATCTTTTGGGTTAGATGGGCTGCAAGTTGTCAGTATGATTGCAAAAAGTCTTTGCAATTGAGCAGGAAAGGACACGAGTGACGTTTCAGATAATGTCATCTCCCAATGCTGGTTGTCTTCTAGCAAACCGTGCTTCTGACATGCTTCCCTGAATTTTTGACACACTTCTCCTTCAAAAGTTTCCAGATGCGTGAAAGAAGTCTGACCTTGGATGGTATGGAGCAATAATCTCAGATAATAGCACTCTGCATTGTTTGGGTGAACTGTGTAGACTCCTCCTAATGTGTCCATTGCTCGAACATCGTATCCTGGTACTGGATAGCCTTTTTTCCTCTTGGTGAATATTTTTCTTGATGTGTCCCATGTGTAATATTTGGGAACTTGTGAGTAAAGCAACATTTTTGCAAATAGATCTTGTTGGCACAAAAAGAAAAAGGCTGCCAATGTTGTGTTTGGGGGTTGGGCAGCTTTCTCTCATGCGTTTTCGGCAGTGAAATAGATTCGTTGTCCATTTTCTAGGTGAACGCTGAGATGAACTAGTGGATAACGATCATGAATTGGAAAATTTAGAATCCTCCAAATTGCTTCATTAGTGCTGATATACCTACCCATTTGATATCTTGTGATCTCGTCATTTGACCTACTTTTGTCATCTAACTCGAAAACCGCCATGTCACTGCCCTTGTTGACATATTTACAAATGTATTTGATTTTACAGAGTTGCAGTCTTCAACATTTATATGAGCCTGGAACATCTTCGAAAGCAGTGGAGTATACAGTACGACCCATTTGTTGTCCACTTCAATCTCATTACAACTGTTGTTCACTTTTGATTTGATATTTGCTGTGTGTCCACCGTCTACAGGTTTTCGCCTTCTGTATAGAGGATAGCCATCATCTCCTGTTTCAGTTTCATGCCTCAGTTGCCGGGGATATTTTTTTCAGCACTTTCCATCCTTCATGCATGGCGAATTGGGATTAAGGGCTCTGCATGGTCCATGAATCATATTCTTCGTAATGACTTCAAACAGTAGGGGCACGGTAGCCCGGTCAATAAGATGCTCGCCTAAAGTACCAAAGGATGTTTAGAGGTGTCGCGAGTTCGATACCCGGTTCATCGTTGTCAGAAAACTTTCCTGACACAGGGGGACAACAAAAAACGACGATTTGACTGCAGCAAAAAATTGCTACTGCAGGGAGGACCCCATCGAGGGGTTAGCGCGCCAACCTCTCGATGAGTATGTAAAACAAGCATGCCGTTCGGAATCGGCAATAAATTGTAGGTCCCGGTCTAATTAGCCCTCGTGTGCAGAAAATGACCGTGGTGCGAAAAAAATGATCAAATGACTTCAAACAGTAGAGAATCTTTTTTTGGATCTGGAAGTTCCGCTGATATGCACTGTCGATCTGAATTGGACGAATCTTATCTTTGAACCATATGAGCATGGGGAAGTCCTCTTTTTTGCCATTCGACTGAATGCATCCAACAGCGACTTTCTCCATAAACGTAATTCTTGGTTATTACGCCAATAAACTTTGTCAGTTTTTGTTTAAAAACTCTTGCGGTCAAATCATGTCTATCACTTGGCACTTGACCGACCATAAGTTCTTCTTTCACGGCCAAGCAGGATTACACGTGAAGGTGATGGATAGATCTGGACGGCCATATGATCGAACGTAAGGCATAGCATCTTGAGCATACTCGTGCATATGGCGTGGACTTCCGGTAAATGTAGCCGGTAAAATGAGTGTTTGGCCGATGTCTGATACATTTCCATTGCTAGCTATGGCATCTCTCAAGTGAATGTAGTCATCCACTCGTAGCTTCTTTTGGTTGAACCTTATGAAAAAAAGGCGCTCTCTCTCAATTTTTGCTACAAAATTTTATCAACTACAAATTGATGGAAAAGTTCGCAACATTTTAAAATGTGGTTTGAACACTGATCTCTCATCATTGAATTGTGACCTTGAATTTTGAAAGTTGGCATGAAATCTGTTTCTTTTACAGTTGCTGTTGTGCTAAAAGATGTCATTTGGAAGCATAAATTGTACTTTCTTATATTGTGCAAGAAATGCTTTGATTCTGATGTTGTGCGGAAATATAAGAAAGGAATAGTTCCGGAGGTTCATTTAATGACAATATTTTCACTTTTCCATTTAAGCAACACATTCCTGGTGATTCAGTTTTGAATTTATTAGCTTGACAATAATTACATTTCTAATTTATTTTTCCAATTACTACTTTAGGATGGTACTGATAATTGCAGTTTGGATTATAACTGAATGCTGCCAATTTCAAGTCAGATGCTGTTTCTTTTCATTGGCCATGACGATTACGGCCTCTTTCTAATCGATCTCGACACTGCTGAGCTGTTTCTTCTACTGTAGCTGCTGCTGTTCTTGTCCGATCCTGCTCCAGCTGGCTCACTCAATGATCTGTCGTTTCTTCTCTGGCTACTGTGGCTCTTTTCTTATTCTGCTCAAGTCAGTTCACTCGTTGATCTGTTGTTTCTTCTCTTCTAGCTGCAGCGGTTCTTGTTTTATTTTGTTCTAGTCGAATTCTGTATCTGTTCGTTGTTTCCACGGCTCCTGCTGCTAGAGTTCTTTTGGCTATATTTCCGTAATCGGGTTTCCTGCCAACTTGGCGAAATCTCTGTAACAAGTTTGGTGAGTTTTATATTACCCATAATTCCTCAAGAATTATAGCTATGGCAACCCTAGTAAGACATAAAGCCATGATATTCACTAAATTATTAGTTTTTGATCATGCCACACACTGAAACTAACTTTAATTGTTATATATAATTACCTTTCATCAATTTTATGATAATCTTTTATTGAAGCGATGAATTTAAATTAAAGGTAATATAAGTGTTTTATTCTGGCTATATAGTCTTCCACCGGGGTGCCATGTTTGTTTTTTTGTTGACATCTGGAATTTGGACGCCCTTGACCACCTGTGCGGCTTTGACGAATCAAATACTTGAATTTCACTGTATTTGATGATATTTATAACCACGACAGCGATTGGCCAGACTGTGACGTCACTTGATTAATATGAATAACATTAATTTATTACATAATAACATTAGTTATTATTTAATGAAATAAATATTCTAAGAAAACAGTATAAAGGTCATTAATAAATGCATCTATACCTATATCTTTAAGTACAAATAATATTGCATGCTCTGACACCTGTAGGCAGGGGTGGGAACTCTGCGCCAATTGCGCCGCGCTGCGCCAAAACTAATATCTTGCGTCATCCTGCTCCAATAGCGTATTTCTGCATTTTTCTGCTCCAAATAGCGAATTTTGCTTCAGTATGTCCGGAATTTCGGAAAGGGCGCCAAAAAATTTTTGTTCCTGCTAGCCACGAAACGTTTCTTTACGAGAAGAGCGTATTTTATTCCACTATACTTAAACTATCGCCTTAAACTATCGGCCCCTGATCAGGCTTTCCATCGCGAAACCCCGATATTGTCCGTGATCGTGGAACTGAAGATGGTTTGCAATGCCTTTCATCTTTAAAGTGCAAATTCGAGTGTTTTCGTTTAAAAAAAAAAGTCGTCACTGGAAGCAGCAGAAATTACTGTAGTTGATTGTGTTAAATCCCGATGTTTCGTGAAAAAAATTTTCATTACGGTAGTAAAAAGCGCATGTCCGCCGAATTACGAATGTTAGTTTAGAAACTTTGCCCAATAACGAGCATTAAATCGTCAATCTCGCCAAATAGCGAGCGTTAAATCGTCAATCTCGCCAAATAGCGATCGTCAGATCGCTAATCTCGCCATATAATGAGTGCTGAATCGCCAAAATCGAGTTGATTCTTCCGAAATTCTCTCCCATTTTGCAACAATTTCTTTCCAAGTTTCTTTCTTTCCATTAAAAACTTATTTTAACTCATTTGAAGTGCTGCTGTTCAAGGCAGCAGATAGTGCCCTCAGTAAGCAAAAATCATCTTAAATAAATGGGTGCAAAAAATTTTATGACAGCCGCTCTTTCAAACAAGGTGTCAAAAGCCTAAAACACCAAAAATAAAAATCAAGCTGACGAAAACATGTTTGATAACAAAAGACAGTGCACTTTTATTTTGAAAAGGGTTGAGGGTTAACGAAAATATTCTTGTCAATTTCACTGCTCCAATTTATAAATATCTGCTCCGAATCCCATATTTTGCTGCTCCAAATCCTGAATTTGCTGCTCCAAAACTGCTCCAAATCCTGAATTTTGCTGCTCCAAAGCTGCTCTGAAATGGACTTGGTCACTTCCTACCCCTGCTGTAGGCTGTACTTCGTATGGCCCACGAAAAGGGTCGCACCGATCCGTAAAGAATTTTGAAAGATTATTTTCTCCTTTCGTCGGGTTTTATCCTTACTGAATTACAGATCTCTTGGTGCTGTTGGAACAAAGTCAATATTTACCCAGGGCGAGGGAGCTGTGCCCCGCGACCCCCATGCCCGAAGGGCAGGTCGCCGCAGCCTGCTGTGGCGAGGGAGCTCGCGCCGCGTTACTTGTTGGTCGATTTTCTTGTTTGATTGGTTCAAGCAAGATGGTCATTCATGGTCATTCTTGATAAAATGACCATGATACCTGTAGAAAACCCCTGTAGCAAGAAAATCGACCAACAAGTAATGCGGCGCGATTTGCTTGCCCTGCGGATATATCCGCTTCCCGCTCACTCCCTCGCCACAGCAGGCTGCAGCGACCCTCCCTTCGGGCGGGGGGCACAGCTCCCTCCCTACGCTCGGTCACCCTGGGTAAATATTGACTTTGTTCCAACAGCACCAAGAGATCTGTAATTCAGTAAGGATAAAACCTGACGAAAGGAATGTACCGACAGTCCAATGAAGTAATTAATAATTATAATAACTTATAATTACTGACTATAAATATGACATAGGTTATATACATCAAAATAATTATTACAATAATATTACTCTGTATTATTATATTAATTTGTATTTCTTATTATTATAGTATAAATTATTAATTACAATTGTTAATAATTATATTTATAATAAATATAAATTATTATTAATTATCTGACACTTATAATAAATCAATTTCAATTCATTAGTTCTCATTTAATTGTAAAATGGACTTTTGCTGCATTTTCGTGACGTCACAAGATGCAATGACATCACATAGAGCTAATCCAACACAGCTACCACATATAAGCAAGTATCACACATTGGCGATAAAAAAAATTTGCCAAGTTGGCATGAAACCCGATTACGGAAATATAGCCGTTCTTTTGTTTTCTTGTCGTCGACAAAAGGTTTCGACGGTTCTCAGTACTTCAATTCTTCTTTGGTTTTCACAAAGTCGTTATTTCCAATTTTGCAACAACTCAGATTTCCTGGATAATCTGATTTTTTTTGTTTTTTGATTGATAAATCCTATCGCCTTTTTTTTTTTGGAGGCATTTTGGTTACGCAGCACTAAGTAAAAATAATTTGGAATTGTTGTAAACACAAAAAATCAAGCGTTTAGATAGGTGTACTGCATCACTTCTCAAGACAGAGATATTTTCTATGATACTGACTTGGCTTGTAACAGCTTGGATTTCCATTTCTCCTAGCAACAATACCTTATGTTACATGGTTTTCTCCATGTACTGGCACCATTAAAGAAGTGACAAACCATTTTAAAGGCATATGCATGTCTGAAACGCATTGCTAGGGAACCATGGTAACCAAAGTAAACGTTCGGAAAGTGATTGTTCAAGCCCAAAAAGTTTTTCACCCATTTTGGGCATTTGCCCAGGTCAGACAAACTTTTAAAGTAGCCTATCGTTTAAGTCAGGTCCCATTTGTTATATAAGCAAAATTTGGCGACGATCGATCTAAAATTGTAGATTTGTATAGAGAACATATATACAGACACACAGAAAATCAATTTTATATCTGTAGATTTTCTCTTCTATATTTAATTTTTTTTACTAGAAATATTTTTATTTTTTTATTTTTATTTCGGCTCTTTATGCCCTTGCATATTCTTCTGTGGAGTTAGCAAAGTATCCCAGATATGGGCCAGTACCAGTCTAGGAGGATGGCTCAGCTAGCTTAATTTTGCTGACAGGGAGTGGGGGAAGTTAAAAATGGCCAAAATTCTGCTGACGTAATACTTGAATAGCCCCAATAATTATAAATGAATTTATAATTCAGAAACATTTTCAAGTTTTTTTTTAATATAAAAAATTTATCCTGTGATACTTCAGTTGTTTTATTTTTTTCATAGTTTATTTTAATGAAAGTTAGTTTTTCTGCATTGAAGGAGGACCGTCCATATTGTGAGGATCTTTGTTCACCAGAGTGTCCATCATCTGAGAGAAAGACTTTCCCATTTAATTTTATCATAATTTTCCATTGTCAAACTATGGAATTGGAGATTATTGAAGAGTCAAGTGAAAAAGGAAGCTCGTTTCGGATCACTATGAAAGACTTCACATTATCATACAAACATGGAAATGAAGAAATTCTGTTGAAAGTAAGATTTTCTTCATGTGTATTTTTGCTTAGACTGGCTTTATAGCAAGTGACTACACACTTTAACTTGTATTTCATTTATGAGCGTCTAAAATTTCTTTGTCATGAAAGATCTCACTAATAAATGCCTTTTGATAATGCATTGTGACATTGACATCAGAATTTTAATTTTAAAATTATCCTAACTAGATTAGCATTGCCACATTTATAAGGGGTTTTCTAAATTTTCTTATTTTGTTTCTAATGTTTATACAAAGAAACAGAAAGAGTGCTGTGCTTTTTAGCATTTCATATAAAAATTTGTCAGCCTATCATCCCAGGCTCTTCAAAAAAAACAAAGATCCAGTCAGAAACATTTCATGTAAAAAAAGAAGTCAGTGTGTGGTCTCAAGATTTTTTAGCTGTTAAAAGTTTGGATATCTGATGTAGAGCCAAGTTTAATGTTGTTATTGACTGTGACACTTTAATTCATAAATCATTCAAAGGCTCTACACCATAGTTTTCCAACCATTTTTGTCCCATCACCCCCTTCAGAAATTTTTTCTGCCTTCCCCCCAATGCAATCTAATCCATAGAATCCTATATTATACCCGTAGCTTCTACCGCCCCCAGAACATTCCATCACCCCCCGGGGGGCATTAACACCCATATTGGAAATCACTGCTCTACACCTTTAGTTGAAGAACTTAGGACTTAATTTTAGTCAGGCAGCGAAAAGTGAATTGAAAAATCTTATTGATGATAAATAAAATAAATAAATATATATATGCATAGCATCTTTTGGGGGTTTGAAACTAAAGTTTTTAGTAGGCACATCTATGGTAAATAGGTTAAACTTTTTCAGAATCAGTTTGATCTTGATTGAGACTATTGGATCGTATGGTACAATGACACTTACTTTAAGTGGTTTCTCTGTGATATTTTCCAAAGTAGTACCTCTTGTAGGTTTCATGAATTTTCTACTCATTTCGTCAACAATTTTGGTGTTGAACCCTCTGTCTTTATCAATTGCTCTGATGGTTTCTAGTTCATGGTCTGGTGTGTTCCCATCTCAGACCTGCCAACTCTCCGGATTTAGGCGGGAGACTCCAGATTTTTCATCCTTCCTCCCGCTCTGCGGATTTGTTAAAATTTCTCCAGATTTTGACAGAAAATTAGATTTTACGTAAGCTTTCACGTTGTCGTGACATCAGTGACTGCCGTCATTGTTAGGGAAAACACCCATAGAGGACAGCTGTGGTCATTTCTATTGAGCAAACGTAAAAGTCTTGGTGGCAGCATTTAAGCAACTGACAAAGACGCTACTTTGTTTACGTAGCGTTTATCAGCAATCATTTATCAAGTTCAACCCTGGTTGTCAAAATTCCTGTATAATCGTTATTGTATTCCAATAACAGCCGTTCAGAAAACACAAGTTTTTTTGTCAGCAACTTTATATTTTGAAGTTTTTTAAATTGTTTCCTACGATTAAATATGTCTTCAGAAAGAAAATATAAAACTAAGCTATATAAAGCTAAATATCATGCTTTTAAGAGTTCATATATCCAAGATTATCAATCATTGACAGCATCCACGAAAGGAAACACTTGTGTTTTATGAACATTATGTAGACGTGATTTCTCTATTCTACATCGGGAGAATCTCCGGATTTCTGGATTCCAAAAGTTGGCACTTCTGTGATCTGAGCAGATGTTAAATGCTCTCGCTACATAAGTGCAAAATGCTGAGAGTTTCTGTTGCATGGGATGACACAATCTAGAATAAGGTGGTAGTGAGACCGAGAAAGGCGTGCAATGTACAGAGGTTTTGGAAATGTGATTTCTGTTCAGTCACTAATACATCCAAGGAAGAAAGTTCATTGTTTCGAAATGAGCTGTGAACTGAACGTGAGGGTCTGTCATTCGTAACGAGTAATAATTGTTTTAAATCATCTTTGGAACCATCCCAAAGTACAAATGTATCATCCACATATTTTCAATAAAATGAGAATGGCATGACGTTCAATAGCTTACTCTCAAACTCATCCATATATAAGTCACACAAAATCGGGGAAATGGGATTTCCCATTGCTAGACCATGTGTAAAATTTGTTGTTCGACGCCATAGGGCAAAGGCGCCCCCCCCCCAGTAGTGTATATATTTTTGATAATGTATCTAATCAAGTGATATAAATGTTTAGTAATTATATAGAGTAAATTATGTGCATTAACTCATTTTTACTTTATTTCAAGCCCAAATGGAAATTGTTGCATAACATTGCATATAACGTCAAATGAACCTTTATTAAGGTGTTCAAAAAAACCTGTGTTCAACGGGGGAAAATCTAGGTCCCTTGCAGTTTTGTTGAAGCCAGGGATACTAGTACCGCCAAATATTTGGTATTCGGCCGAAATATTAGCCAAATATTCAGTATTCAACCAAATCACTATTTGTTCCATCCCTAATGATAATATTTACAAATTAACATCCTCTAAGATGAGGGAGAGAGGACTATCATTTAGGATGATTTATCCAGTGACACTTGCTTTTGCCTCCTTTTTAGAATTTCTCAAAAATGGGAAAGTGTAGTGATCATTTGACAGATTCATTGCTGGTACACTGCTATAGCTTCATTTGGGTGGTTCTTTTCTACAGAGTTTTGCACAGATTCCCATATTTTACACATCTCTCTAATCTCATTTTATGTGAAGGACTTCTCTCTTCTTCAGATGAGATACCGTCCATAAATTCTTGCTGGTCAAAACAGATAAATGACTTCATTTATCATCAACTCCTGGATATTTTCCACCACTAGTTCTTGGATGTCATCCTCATGAACCTCCAGTCCATTGTTTTCCCCAAGGCTACAATCCCTTTGACAACTGGTGGCTCTTGTTCATGAGCTAGACCCTCAGTAACATTCAATAATGTAATCAGCCCACAGTTTACTCCAAGCAATATTTTAAAAAAAATTTAAGCGTACAATATGTGCGGTTACAATGCTAGTTTCATATCATAAATATTCACACTCGCACGGGTGTTCATTTTCCGAATGAGGCACTCTTACTGGAGACTGTAGGGGAGAATATTAGTCACAATTACATAACACGTGTGGGTGAAAGCAAAAAACCATCAGTTCAGTTGTGATAACGTGAAAATAAATGAACAAAAAAGTGTAAAATTTTTGCTCAGAATGGGAATCGTTGCTCATTAACGAAAGTCAAAATTCATTGGAAATTTTTTCTTGTTATGCGAATTTGCTTTTTAACAGAATCGCTCATTAACTGAAGTTCCACTGTACATTGGAATTCATTATTGAATATATGAGCTAATTTTTTTTCCACAATGTATGTTAAGCTTGTATGTCATTCTTATCACCAAATGTATTTTCTTTTACGTTTTCCAGACATCACTAGATTCTCTGATGGTAGTAGACCTGTTAGGTCAGTTTGAACCATCCTCAGTGATACCTCTAGTATTTCCAAGACAAAATCATAAAAATTATCAATTAAAACCAGCAGAGGTCTCTGATGCTAAAATAGGATATTCTGTTGGTAGGTCTTCTGTTCATGGTTTTATGTGAACTTTTTTTCCTTGCGTTTGATTGATATTATTATTTTTTAATTGCTTATGTTAACTTCAATGCACATGAAGTGTGAAAAATTTTGGAGCTGTGTGGGAAGAGATTATATGCATTTGTGAGGTCTAAATCTTTTAAAAATCAAAAATTGAACATTTCATTGTTATTGCCACAGCAACTGCTGAGGCCTTGTCATAGCTGCCAAGTCTCCCGAATTTTAGCTTCATCGCTCGATCTCCCGAAAAGTTCTTAAATCTCCCAAATTTTTACGAAAATCACAAAAATCCCTAATTGTCCCTAAAAATTCCCTACTTCATTAAAAAATCCCCGCTTATGAAAACAATCCCTAAGGAATTTCTTGTGGGGCATGCAGCCTCTTTTTTTTCCCTTTCGAAATGACGTCACACGTCGTAAATGGGGAAATTCTCTTTTTAAGGAAGTTTTACAAACCCTCTGATGGTAACAAGAAAATTGTTTGTCTTATCGTGCAGGGAAATGGCTTAGCAGCCAATAGTCCTGGATAATAATTGAAGATTATAGTGACGCACATATGGTCAAAATTTCTTTTGTTGAAGTTACGTACGTGCGATATAACAAAGCATGAATAATGATAAGCAAAAACATATTTAATCAATTTTAAAGATACTTATTCCGATGAATTTCCTTTCATGAAACGTTCCAGAAGAGGGCTGACTTTTCCTTTTTGTACAAGTTGTGTTACAGACATAAACATCGGTCATGGAAAGACTGCCATCATCAGTCGTGAAGTGAAAAAAAAACATCAAGTCACAAAAAGTCAGTGTTCTTCAAATATTGACGGTGTTTTCCTTCATCTTCCGATGATTTTGGGGTCATTCGCGCAGAATGTTTGTTCACAGCGTTTCTGATTGAACACAATATTTATTTTTACATCATTGAAGTTTTGGCCTCCGATTTCACTTGTTTTTTGCGTAGGAATTTTATTCCCCAGGGTAATGGGAATAAAATCTTCCATGTGTGTAAAATCCCTATTTTAATTTGACTTCAGTTTTTGAGTAGGGATTTTATTCCCTACGCTTTAACTTTTATGTTTGGAAAATCCCTATTTTATTTGGAAAAATCCCTATTGTATTTATTAGGGAGTGGTTTTAGCATAAAATACGGGTTTGCGCGAAAATCTCCTGAATTTTCATTTTCTAAAGTTGGCAGCTATGCCTTGTGGTAATGAAACTATAGCTTTGGCCAATTCTATTAGACACCCTTGTAACAATTTTTCTTGATCTGGAAAAAAACAATGAAAAAATTGTTGATTTCATCACTTTTTCATCCTCACTCGATCTAAGTTCAGATGTGGCAAAGCCTTGCTTTTTGAGTACACGCGAATCAAAAATTGTACATATGCCATTATTTGCCTTTTTTTGGTTCTTAGCTATTTTTATGTGGAATGCAGAAAAGCAGTGAGATTTGTGTACATCAGTACTGTAGGTGATTTTAAAATGTATAATTTTGTGACCAGGAAGAGAATTTTTGGCCTAGTTCTACTTAAAAAAAATAATTTTCTTCTGTTGTTGGAAGAAATTCAATTTTTCATTTGAACTCATTTTAACACCCGGTGGTGATTAAAAATTTATTAAAGAATGAAGAAACTCTCAAAATAATGGATTAATTTTTAGTCTGAAAAATATTTTGAAATTGATAAAAGTAGTTTTTTTTCTCAAATTAATTATCAAATATACAATGTTCAATTAATTTATTTATTAATAAGATTACTTTTATTTAAAATTGATTGAAGCTTTTAAAATGCGTGCTTTTCATGATAAAAAATTTCTTCGACATCCAATTAAGTACATAAATATAATCTGGTTCAACCTTATTTTTCTTCTGGGATCCTGGTAATTAAGTTTGGATTACCAGGAAATTTCCTGTTGCATTTTAGGTGTAGGATCCAGGGTTAAAAACGTAAGATGTGTTAGAAAAAATGTAAATTTTCTTTCTCTGGCTTATGCCAGGGTTAGGTTTTTGACATGATTTTTTGAGCCTTTTGGCATCAAAAACTGGTTTAAACTGTCGAAAACCATCAAAAACCAAAATGAATCCTTTTTGATAATGTTTTGAACACAATAGGTATATAACATGATGAAAAACTTACTACTTTGTATATTACAATGTTTTATGTTTAAACACTAATTTATTACAATAATTAAAATAAAAAAATTATAATTTTCAATTTTGAATTTTTCAACATAAGTCTAAAACATATAAAATAGTTTTGTGGTTCATTTTATCTAAGCTACTGATTACCTGTGTTCAATTTGCTAAGCGGAATAGAGCTGCTTGTTCAAAATATATATGATAGGGGCATCACAGAGTTAGGTTTTAGACTTCAGAAACTATAAATCAGTAGTAAAGCAGTAAAAACGTATTGATCAATGTCGTCAAATAGTTTTTTTAACCTGATAGATATGCTAAATAAAAAATACTTACTTTTATGTAGATTAAAGGTATATTTTGAATTATAATTACTGAGAATCAATTTTGACATTTTAAATTTTCTGAGCCCAAAATTAGTATTTCCTATAAATATTTTCATACAGAATCTGTTAATACACTAATTAAAATAATTTATTTTCATCTAAAATTTCTTAGAGCTCAGGGTGTATAAATTCACAGAGTTTTAAAAAGTATTTTCAACCAAAGCAGAGCTTACGACTTGATACCCAAAGCATTTGTTTTGCACATTTAAAATCAAATACATCTTCAATTGGAAAACCATTGCATTATAAATGGTAGTAAATATACCATATCATTACTTGATACTTATATATACATTACTTGTAAATATACCACTTTCCTGTAGAGGTAAGAGTAACTAAGTTTGACTAAGGATAACTTACACCAGTTTCTTAAGCTTTGTGTACAAGCTAGCATTGCCAAATTAAATGACATTTTAGTCCTACAATTTAGTATTTTGATCACTAGATATATTTCAATGTTATGCAGTATAAGAGTATCATTTTAAGTATCAGTGGTTATATAGATAATTTAATAATAGAAATCACCATTACATATATGAGGTAATAAACTTTTTTAAACACTTATCTGTTGTAAAAAAAAGTACAACAGATGGTTTATATCAATGCACACATATATATAAGCAGTTGAAGAAATTTTGGAAAGTCAAGAATCATCTTGAATCGGGGAATGTCAAATCATTCAGTGTTTATGCTAGCTTTAGTCAAATTGTATATTTGATAAGGAAAAAAAACTATATATTTTGTGCAAAATAATTCTGTAGAGAGTAGAAAATTATTTTAGAATCATTAAATATTTATTCTTTGTATAACATAGTCACTTTAAACATTACGTGCAATTAACGTGTGCATTTCCGATGGGAATTTTTATATTGAAAAGCAATATTTGAGGCTTTTGATAGTTTTTGATGTGAAAGTTTAAACCACGGTTTAAACCGTGAAAAAATGCCATGTGTCAAAAACCTGCTAACCCTGGCTTACGCGTTTCAACCTCACAATGGAGAGCCATCTTCAGAACAACATGGTTTGAGAAACCACAAACAAATAAAGCCATTGAAGAGAGGGGTTGGGGTGTGCCTTACTGAACAGAGAAAGCAGGCCAAAATAGGACAAACCAATAAATCCACCACTGTCCAAATTGTTGGCAACTATCACATAATTTTGATTTAAAAAAACTTTGATATTCAAAAAAGAAATGCATAATTTAGATCTAAATTTTTTTAAAGAACACTTCATTAGAACTTATCAAGATTTCTTCCTGAATTATGAACGAAATATGCTACCAACATGACAACAAACACCACCTTGGACAACTTCGTAGACCAGAGTAGAGCCAATTCTTTTCATATTGATATAGACGGCTTTTGGTCTTTATGGAAACCAAATTACTTTGCTTTGACTTCACCTCAGCATAATATCCATAAAATATCCCTTTCCTTCTTTGCATATTCTTCAACAGATGGTACCCTTAATCAAGCTCATTCAATACAAAGACAAACTCACATTCAAATGAACAGAAAGTTAATATCCCACCCTTTTCTTCAATGGCTTTGTTTACTTTGCGGTTTCTCAGACCATGTTCTTCTTGCACTTTTGCAAGGCTAAAATGTGTAAGCCAGAGAAAGAAAAATTTATTCTTTTCTTAAAAAAAACTTTTAAATGTATAATTGCTATTGTTTACTTATTTTATAACAATGGGTTTTTGGCGATTGGGATAAAAGAGGTAGCTTATTCTCATGTATTAATTCCCAAATGGAATAGAATGAAAAAATGTTTGTTTCATTAGCCATTAAATGCGTTATGAGAAACAAACACGTTAACATAGATGCTACTGTACTCTAATTTACCTCCGTCATTTGTGAGTGAAAGTGTGCCCTTAACAAAAAAAATTGAAGTATGGTTTCTCCCCCATCATTCACTGGTATCTATGTGAATTAAATTCATTTCTAAAAACATGTTGAATCCAAAGGTTCATTGTGAAACAGGTTAGTTTATTAGCTTGTAACTAGTTTCTTCTACTTTCATTGTCTACTAGTAGAGAAAGCTTGCAAAGAAACCCATTAACACTGTAAATTTAGCATATGGAATTTAACACGTAATAAATCTAAAAGAAATGAAATTAAGTTAGGCACATTTATATATTTACTAATAATAATAATCATCATCAACCATTTTCAATTCACTGTTGGTTGAAGGTCTCTAAATTTTTCCATTCTGCTCTGTCTGGTGCTTTAGCCATCCAGTTGACTCCTGCCACTTTCCTGATCTTGTCAATCCATCTTACGTGAGGACGCCTTCTCGGACGTTTAACACCACGGGGCTACCGATCTAGAATACTTGTGATCCATCTGTTGTCCTGTCTTCTTGCAATATGTCCAGCCCATTTCCATTTCAAACGTTTCATTCTTTCCATGATATCATATACCTTTGTGTGGTTCCTTATCCAAGTGATTTATTTTCTGTCACTCCTTGTGATGCCTAGCATACATCTTTCCATGCTGCTTTGTGTTGTCTGTAGCCTTTGTATCGTCTTGCTTGTGAGTGTCCATGTTTCAGCTCCATAAGTCAGTGCTGGTAGCACACACTGGTTAAAAACTTTTCTTTTCAGGCATAATGGCATGTGACTCTTCAGAATTACGCAGTTTCTGCCAAAAGTGCTCCATCCAATCCTGATCCTTCTGTTTATTTCTTTAATGATTCCATTGTCCATGGTAATTTCTTGTCCCAGGTATACATAGCTTTCTACTTCTTCTATCTCTGTGTTGTTGAGTAAGATTGCCGTCCTCTTTAACGCAAAGGGGTTGAACATAACTTAAGTCTTTTGCAGATTCATTTTGAAGCCCACCTGAATACTTGCCTTCGCCAATTCTTGTATCATTTCCTCTAGTTCGTCTGGATTACTGCTGATAACAACAATGTCATCTGCAAAACGCAAATGGTTGAGAAAGTCTCCATTTATTTTAATTCCTTTTTTATTCCAATCCAGTTTTCTGAATACTACTTCTAATACTGCTGTAGAGAGTTTTGGTGAGATAGTATCACCCTGTCTGACTCCTTTTCCGAGTTTAAACTTTGCTTTTCCTTTATCCAAATGAATCGTTGCAGTTGCTTTGTCATATATTTTCTTGATGATGTTGATGTAAGTCTTCTCTACTCCAATTATATCTAGAGCTTTAACAACAGCAGATGTGAAGACAGAGTCAAACGCTTTCTCAAAATCAATGAAGGCCATACACATTGGTAATTTGTATTCTTTGTGTCCCTTTATAAGTTCCCTGACTGTTTGGATGTGATCCATTGTACTGAATCCACTTCGAAATCCTGCCTGTTCTTTTGGTTGAGCTTCATCCAACTTGGATTCAAGCCTATATGTCAGCACTTCGGTGAAGATGTTATGTATTACTGATAGGAGAGACTGATTGGTCAATAGTTCTTGATATCCTCTTTTTCGCCCTTTTTGTAAAGAAGAACCATCATTGCATTATTCCAATTTTCAGGCACATCTGATTTTGTGAGACAATTTTAAAACAAGGCAGCTAGCATACTGGCAAATTCTTCTCCTGCTTCTTTAATAATTTCTATTAAAATCCCATCTTCACCTGGACATTTCCCTTTTTTCATACATCTTATAGCCTTATAGACTTCCTCTTTCAGCACAGGTGCTACTTGTACAAGTTTGGCTCTATTTTCTTTTCTTCCTGCTGCCTTTCCCTTGTTCCGATTCTGTTCTTCATGTTTGTGTAGAGTATTATAAAACTCCTCAACAATGTTAATGATTTCATTTCCATCTTTCCTTTTTAGTGTAAAAATTTCCTTTCTCCCTACACACAGTTTTCGTTTTGCTGATTTTAAGCTCCTATTATCTTCCAATGCTTTCATCAATATAATATCAGTTCATTTGTGGAGTTCAAACAAGATGGACAATTCCAGCATATAATTATTGGCATTGTTGGATAATCACCACCTTCAAGTAGTTTTACATAAAATATGGTCAGCCAATCAATAAGAAAAATGAAAGAGCATTTTGTAATTTCAAAATTGGTCCATGGATTGATTTTGGGTCGTAGTTGAAAAAGGTCAAGAACCCCTGGCTTAGAGGATGACGATTTTACTCAAGCACTATCCTCATTTTTACATCCTTAGCATTGAAGAAATAGCCTTTCTTCATGACAACAGATACTCTGATTTTGGACATGTCAACTAAAAAGATTAGTCATTTTATTCTTTATTCATATTGTGCTTGATGCAGTCTGCATAATCTTGCACATTTGGGAATCAAACAAAGAATTATTTACTTTTAAGAATTATTGGCAAGATGGGGCATAAGGACATAGGTATGAGAGACAGTCATACTGAAAGACTGGCCAAAAAACATGGTAAACTAGTTGGATTACTTTGGTTATCCAATCAGAATCACTACTGATCATGGCTGTCAATGCAAGACAGCAATCTTCAAAAGCATGACTCGCCTGTTTGGCTACAAACAACACATTATCACCCTCTATCATTCTCAACCAAACTTTATGCTTGAATTATTTCATAGGTTATAGAAAGCAGTAATAAACTGTCTATATAAATGGGCAACCATTCTTCTAATGTGCTGTTGGGCCTTTGTTCTACAATCAAACAGTATTTATGATCTTTGCCAGCAAAGTGTATCTACAGAACCACTGTGAAATTATCAGAACTTTTCAAGGATGTAAAAATATCACCTAATATCAATCAAGACCTTGTCTTACAGCTAAAATCTGAAACGACTGAGTGAAGTGTCAAGACCAGGGTTGGGTTCATTTATACCAAATAATTTCTGCATTTCTACGGTAAAATCTGCAATTTTGACACGGATTTCTGTGGGGATCATCCTTTGTCTGTCCTTCAAAATGATGATGATGATGTCTATTCAAAAAGCTCTCATTGCTGGGAGTATTGAAAATATGGCAAACCATTATAAAGGCATAAACTATTATACATATAGTAACAGGATTAGAGAAGTGACAAACCATTGTAAAGGCATATACACGTCTGAAACGCATTGCTAGGGAACCACAGTAACCAAAATAAACATTCCGAAAGTGATTGTTGAGGCCCAAAAACCATTGTTGCCCGACAGTTTTTTGCCTGTTTTGGGCATTTGCCCTGCTCTGACGAAATTTTAAAGTAGTCTATCATTCAAGTCGGATCCAATTTGGTATATATACAAATTTGGCGACGATCGATCTAAAATTGTAGATTTGTATAGAGAACACGCACACACAGACAGAAATTCAATTATATATATATATATATATATTAAGTATATTTTACAAATTATATTTATTATAAGATAATAAATACCTATATATATAAAATTGATTTTCTGTGTGTGTGTATGTTCTCTATACAAATCTACACTTTTCGATCGATCTTTTCCAAATTTCGCATATATACCAAATGGGACCCGACTTAAATACCATACGCTACTTTAAAAGTTTGTCAGACTTGGGCAAATGCCCGAAATGGGCCAGAAACTGTCAGGCAACAATGGTTTTTGGGCCTCAACAATCACTTTCAGAACGTTTACTTCGGTTACGGTGGTTCCCTAGCAATGTGTTTCAGACGTGCATATGCATTTACAATAGTTTATGCCTTTATAATGGTTTGCTACTTTTTCAATAGTCGTCAGCATCATTTTTGAGGGTCAGGCAAAAGGTGATCTCCTTAGAAATCAATGTTAAAATTGCCGATTCTACTGTAGAAATGCAGAAATTTAGTGGGGTTTTCCACCACATCAATAATTTAATTTAAAAAATTGTATTGAATTCTTGATTTTTGAAACATTGAGTTGGCTTAGAGATACAAAGCCCAGAAAATTAGATACGAGGTAATTAGCCAGACCTACGTTTTGTTGGATATCCATGCAATAACATTGATTTCAACTTTTTATTTACATCTTCTCAAGTTCGAAAGTGAAAATGTGTCTGTATTGTCTTTTAATATTCAACTGCATAAATTCATATAGTTTAGGATGTTTTAAAATTAATTATGGGTCTGTAAAGTACATCGAAGAAATTCCACAGCTTCAGTTAAGAATTTTTTGAAGCAGAAATAGACGGATGGATAACTTGAAGTTCGGGGGGGGGGGGGGAATCGAAATACCTGCCACCCTTTAAAAAAAGGAAACAAATATATTCATTTTTACGTTTCTTTAAATCTAGATTTGTTTCTTTCATGAATCGCGTAGGAAGTCACCATATTGGTTAACTTAGACAAGCTTTGTGAAGAGGGAGATATCACGTAATCCAAAAAGCCTCATTGAAGAAAACCTGTGCAGCGTCGGGTATTATAGCACCCAACCCGCAAGGGTAAAAGGCTTATATCCCTGGAGGGACAGAGCCTGGGCCGTGACTGGTTTGTCGGGTATTATAGCTAGTAATTTTATAAAATAATAACTTTATATTATGTAATCGAGGGTATTTCAACTAATAATTTATATATTATTTAATACAAAATAATAGTATACTTTATATATATTCAAAATAAAGTAATTTAAATTACAAAAATGATAAAATTTCAATGTCTATCCTATAAAAATTAATTTCAATTCATAATAATAAAAACCATAAATTGCAGATGACATAAAATACAAGAAAGATTAAATATTAAAAAAAAATGAAAATACACTTAAAATTTTTTTAACAATACTTTCTTCTTTTAAAAAATCGAAAGATAATTTAAATCAATGATTTTTATGAATATTGAGTTGATTTAAATCAACCCCCAACCCTGGTCAAGATCCTTTTAAAGAAAGAGATTTTTTCTTTATATATTAGTGTTGGGTGAACTTTGGAAAGCTGGGAAACACAAATTTGGGTCCTCTTGCAGTCTGGACCAACAACTTTTCTTTCCAATGTTCATCTTGGCACTAATATCTAAAAAAATCTTTCTTTGATATGGTGTTGCCTAGAAAAATTACATCTTTGTTTGTCTAGATCTCAAATCATGGTTAGAAATTGGAAAAAAAATTACATGCATGCTTTCATCCAGCAAGGAAAGACAAACTCTTTCAGTCAACTTTATAGAGCAGTAGTAGCTAACCCGTGACATACCATGGTATCAGGAGTGGCACATAAATGCTTTGAAAAATCAAATAGAATATATTTAATTTTTTAATCAAAAACAAATTTTCTCCAAGTTTTTTAGACAATCCTTTTCTTATTAATAACGGTCTTGTAGGCTGCCAATCCTTTTTTTTTTTGGTATATGATAGGTATTGTTTAAAATAATAACCATGTGATGACTTTCTATTCAATGTGTTTCCGTTCGGTTTTTCATCTCTGTGTTATTGTTTGTTGCTGGATGTCCCATGTATATGAAATTTAGGATTGTCCACAATGGAGACATGCATTGTATAATACATATCCATGAATTTTGGGGAGTGGGTAGAGACTGAGCCAAAGCCTCTTAGATAGACTAGGAGTATCTAGGAGGCTGTCTTATTACAAATTTTATTGGGGAAGGAGAGCCCAAGCACCCTTAATCCCCAGGTTCTGGTGTCTATGCCTAACATGGTGAAGGTGAGGTGGACTTCTACTGATACACAGAAATGCATAACACAATCTGCATTACAGTAATCAAATTTATGACTCAGAATAAAAACAATTCAGAACTTGAAGCAATGACAAACAGATTTTGTCTTTATCAATTATTGACGCGATGTGTAACAGATGGTTTTTCTTATACCAGCCAGAAAAATGAACAGAAAACATTACAAAGTTATTACAGCGAAACCTCACTACAATGATACTCGATATAACAATATTTTTTTCAAATTTTGTTTAGAAATGTGTATATTCTAATATTAAACTGCTGCCTCCCGATATAACGATAATTCCTCTTCAATGATATTTTTTTCTTTGTCCATAGAGCATCATTAAATTGAGGTTTCGCTATTTTTTGAAATTATGGCATTACTTTGTAGAGTTTTATTTCAGATATTTTTAAAAGATTCTTGATAGATTTCTCTCGGTCATATTTATTTCCTGAAAAAATCATTTCAATCTACCAAGTCAATGTTGTTGAGCATGATATGTTCATAACAGTACAAACAATGACAAATAAATTGAAATATATATATTTTTTCAAATTTTTGTAACTCTATACATGTATTCTTACGCATGTAAAACATTCTTTTGTGTGCCATGTTATGACAGCAATAAAATTAAAGTGCAAATAGAAATACATTTTTTTAGTTGGATATCATTCATGTAATATTGGATGGTTTTTGGTTTTAAATGAAATTGATGACAATCTTATAATACGAAACATCCCTTTTGCTTTGTATTTTGAACATCGCTTGACCTTGGACATCTTTTGTAATCTTATGAAAAAGTATAGCACATTGCCCACTGCACATCTTCTGTGAGTTGAATACTTCGTGAAGTTATGAATACAGAGTTGACCAACACTAGGAAAAAAACTTTAAAAGGGATAGAGGTTGTGGAAAGAACTTCCATTATCTGAATGTTCAAAGGTTAACAATGGTGCTGTTTAAAAAGAAACACCCTATCTAGCAAACTTTAAATTTATATTATCAAATTTAAATCGGATGATCTTAACCTTTTCACCCGTGACTTAAAAAAGTTTGTGTTCCCAGATCTATTTCCAATTTTAAAAATATGCTTATTGAATAAATTTCTAAATAATTAAATGTTTTGGTTTTGAAATTTCTGTAGACAGTCGTAGGCATCTTAATGGGTGACTGAACGGGAATGAAACCAGTGCTGCAAATCAAAAAGAGGCCCCAAATTATTTAAACGCTTTCATTTATTTTAATATTATTTATTTCTTTAATTCTGGATTTTTATCAATTTTGGAATAATTTCTCCGCACCCTGCACATAAATGAAGCTTGCGAAGTTATCAAAATAATAACAGTAATTTAACATATCTATAAATCTGATAACAATTCAGTGGATAAGGGAACCAAATCAAAGTTAAAAAATTATTACAATAACCTAATAAATGTAATTATGGTTCTTGAAACTAATTTATCATTTCTTTAATAAAAATAACAATTCGTTGGAAAAAGGAAGAAAACTTGTCGAATAGTCTCTAAAAAAAATTGAAAGTAATATTGTGTGTTGCTGAAAAATTTATATTGTATATATATATATATTTTTAGAATAAGGAAGACGATGCAGGAGACAAGGGATTCACCCCATTTTTGCCTGTAGGGTTGGTTTGAATTTAGACATATAATTTTACATTTGCAATTGAATGCTAGAATGATCAGTTCCAGCACTACTCCTAACCGTACACTTTTTTTTACTTTGCCTGTACACTCTTGAAGGCAGTTCTGAATTTGTTTACAGCTATCACTCACAAAACCATATGTGTAAAGGGGCCTTTTGAGGCAAGAAACACTTTGAATCTACCTGAAACAGCACAAATACAATATCAGTAGCATTTTAATAAATTTGTTGACTTGAAAATGCTTATGACAATTTCAGATTAGAAAAACCTACTTATCACTGTTGAATAGTTTTTTATTTTTCTGATTGCTTTCAGGAATGTCATCACTTGAAAAATATGTAGAAAATGTTCCAAAGGGTACTTGCAGCATGTCCAGTATTTGTAAAAAACCTATGTTGCAGGTCAACATGATTATATCTTCTGTGGTCTCTGCAGCAGAAAAAATGGTTTGTAATAAAAAAAATAACTCAGTGAATTTGATTTGTAAAAAAAACCTTTTTTCCCAAAACATACAAATTCATAAAAAATTTTTAAATTGTAATTTTTGTAGCAATTTATTTTAGCCAGGTACAAGAGTTGAAGACATTGTTTTCTCATAGTTGCATGCACAAAGGAAACCCCTCCTAACCCTTACAAAATTTTCATGCACACCTGGAGTTCCCAAACTGTGCTCCATGGAGCACGCAAATAGATTAAAAAATAAATAATTTTTTTCCCAAGTGTTTCAAAAATTTACATTTATATTAGGTTAAAGCTGGGAGCTATCTTCTTTTGAATCAACAAAAGCAAATGTTTTTAATATGATGAAATGCATCGTAGCAAACATTGGAGGTTTTGTTTTAGAAATAAACTCTGCATTTATTTGATCAGCTGGCAAAAAATTTCTATAGTCATTTCTTCCCAGGTTGAATCCATGCATTGAGATGACTCTGCATCATCGAATCATTATGAACTTATACGATTTAAATCTGGCATGTCGGATCATATTTCCATGCGTGCTCTGCCACATTTTCAACCGCACAACAACCTCGTGTAGTTGTAAATGGGAGTTGTCATTCCATGCTATTTACTCTTAATTGCCAATAGTCTGTTCACCGTTTTCTCTAGCCTATACTTTCTGGAAATTCCTGTTATAAGTGCATTACTCTGGCTCAGACAAATGTTTAGTGCATTGACTTGCTTTCAATAAGCGTATCCTTGTGAGTTTCTGCTCCTGAATCCCATATGGTGAAGTGTGCATTGCACAATCCATATGCAGACTATCTCACTACATTTCTCATTCTGCTGGGTGGTGATCTTATTAAATATATCACCACAATGACAATGTATATTCCAGCTGAGCGGTCTCTGATGGCAATTACCCACAGCTAATTGTGCTATTCTGCAATTTTCCCACTCATTTCATCCACTCTCTCTTTTTCCCCATACACTTGCCACTGTCACATGCAAAAATCCCAGTTCTAGATAATAATTAGTAATTGAAACATGTGGGCATCATGTTGGACTCTCAATGTGAGGATCTCGGTTCAAACTCTGTTTGCGACACAGTCGGCTGAAGTGCAAAACAAATGCATGGGCCACAGAAAATGAAACATCAAAACACAGTGCAGACACATGGGAAAACAAAGTACAGGGGACAGTGTATAACAAATACATGAAGCCACAGAAAAATACTACTGCGAAGAGGCTATGGAAGCAAAAGTTTTAAAACTCCCATGCAAGTTTAAGAACATACGAATATATGTTAAATAACTCAGTCACTTTGTATCCTATGTCCTTTTGTGGTATTTCGGGGTTAGGAGTGACTGTGGGAGAAAGTCTGAGTTATCGTTGCCAGTAAAAATCTGCATTTAAATGCTCTGGCAACGTTTCTTGAAGGATGGTGGTATCAGTTGCTGCCTCATTTGATCAGGGAGGCTGATCTTTTCTCCTGGTAACTGGAGGTTGCTCATCATGAACTTGCTCCAGGTTGTCATCAAAAAAATCTTGTTGGATCCACCAGGGTCTTGGTTGATTGTAAGACTCGCTACCCAGAAGTACTACTCCTCAATCAATTCTAAGCCCACGTTTCCCCACGTGAAATCGGCTTGTGTGTGGTCAGACAGTTGCACAATAAAGTAGGCTTCCCACTGCCCTGTGTGGGCATTTGTCATGGCTTGTCTTTTTAAACCACACTAGGTAGGTGAGGAATGAACAATGGTGTGAGAAAACAGATTTTTTTCTCTTGCCCATTCCACTGGTTTCAGATTAATCCTAGGCAGAACTAGGTTAGTGGCCCTACCCTTGGTCTTTGAATCATCCCAGAACTTCTGCCAACTTGTCCACGTCTTTCCACAAAAAATTGTGGGATCCCTCAGATACAGGGCTCGGCACGGGTCACTTTTTTCCCTAAAAGTCACTTTTTTAGAAGCTGGTCACTTTTATTACCTATTTTCGGGCCCAGGTCACTTTTTCCACTTTTTTTAGCAAAAAAACCTCGGTCTCGCGCGCTTTTCGGCTGTCAGTGTTTTTCTTTTCTTCAAGGAGGAACTTGACCGGTTCAAGGTCGCTAATTTCCTCCCTCCCTTCATTGAACTACGATCGTACAAGGAACCCCTATATATATATATGAAGGCGTCTTAATCTTCCCAGGAGCATACCGTGTGACGTCAGCATAACTTGATTTCAAGGCGCTTGGAAAGAAAGCTCCTTATAGTTAAGAGTCGTCATTTTATGGAAAAGCCGGTCGGAAAAAAATAGCGTAAAAGGCGTATTTACAACAAAGAATTTTTTCCCCTCCTCTACTACCATTCTTTCTTATTTCCCCACTCGTTCTTTCATTTTCATCTTATTTTAAAATTGATCCTTTATTTTATTTGTTTTAAAAAGTTTTAGCCCTAAGGGCCGAATTCCTTTCTTGGAGCATCGAGCAAGTTACATTTGTTGTTTGTTCTATCGTTACTTTCATTAATTTTTTTTAATATTTGAAATGACGATTTAAAGGCTCATTTACATTGAGCGAGTTTATAAAGAGAGCCCATGCAGAAACTGACTTACGCGCAGCGGGAGAATACCAAAGCGCGCATATTAAAGATGCGTACTATTAATACGTATTAAGCGTATTATTAGTACGCTTTGGAGAATACTCTTGTAGCTGGCCAACGTTAAAGAAGCTCGCAAGTATTTTGAATTTACTTACAATAAAAAAAATATCATCCGACTGAAAATCGCGATCTATCTAGAAATAAAATTCGTACTATTTTTCTAACTGGATTTAAATCTCAGCAAGAAACCGTAGCCCCAGATATGATCAAAAGGAGAACTATTTATGAAAAGATCACAGAATCCTGCAATTCAACGTCTATGGAAGGATGACGTCGCTCTCTGCTACCATACGAAGGTTTTTAACAACTGGCTGTTGCGAAGATATATTTTGGAAAGAGAGAAAATTCAACTGCCCCTGCTAGGAATCGAACCCACGTCCTTTCACTTTCCGGTTGAATTTTCTCTTTCCAAAATATATCTTCACAACAGCCAGTTGTTAAAAACCTTCGTGTGGTAGCGGAGAGTGACGTCATCCTTCCATAAGTCGCCATCTGATGGCAACGTCAGCAGTTGTGAGCTTGGCCTGAGTCTGGTCTGGCCGACAATGTACGGTCCTTTTCAGTGTACACGAGCTCCAAGGAAAGATTCGTTGCCTCTGTAGTCTAGTGCGTTCACCCGGAAAGTGAAAGGACGTGGGTTCGATCCCCCGCAGGGGCAGTTGAATTTTCTCTCTTTCCAAAATATATCTTCGCAACAGCCAGTTGTTAAAAACCTTCGGATTCAACGTTTAGTTTAACCAAATCAGATGAAAATTGGTCATCAGGCTGATGAAAACTCAGTTAACGTGCATGCGAACCGTACATAGAGGCGGATTTAACTGTGGGCACACTGACCGCGCCTTTGGCCCTTACTTTATACTTTTTTCCTAATTTAAGGGGCGTAATATTAATTTTTTTTTAAGCCCGGGGCCGTCATCAACTGACCTTTATCCGCTTCTGGTCGTAACTTAATTTAGAGCATCTTCACGATGCTGATTGTTGACTTAATATCGACATATTGCGCTCCATTCTCGGTGTTGTGTAAAAAAATCCCCTTTTCAGACCTCGGAAGTTATTACAACGTTTTTGTCTCGAATCGCTGTTATGACCGCAATATGAGAGGGCGGGGTCTGGTTCCACGGGTGTTGAACGAGGAAGGGTGCCGAGTTTACTCTTTTTTCCGTTATTAAAAATGGATACCGGCCCCGGGCGATAGTAAATTTTCGTACGTACTTGCGGCCCGGGTTGCTACATACCGTGATCAAATCCAAAACTGGGGGGGGGGGGGAACAATGCCTCGAATGGAATTTTTGATGGAATGGTATATTTAAGAAAAGGAAATAAATTCCTTTGCAAAATTATCGAATTTTGACAGTCGAGGGGCAGTAAAATTACATTTCCCCTCCAGAAAAAATATCGTATTACGGCCATGGTAAATCGAGTGCCCCGGGTGGGGGCGAATTCACTGTTTTTGTTCTTTGAAAATTACGGGAGGAGTCCGAGCTAACGTGGCGACTTTATTCGCGCTAAAATAGGTAGCCCTGACAGCAGCATCCATAAACTCTATCAACCGCATTTATAAAATTCGTATGTCGTTGATTCGATTTTTGTGTTCATTTTATCCTAATTTTCCGTATTTCCCGATATATTTCTATCGATTTTCGCATATTGCCGCATATTTGGTTGATTCATGTTATAAATTATATATTTTTTTGTAATTTTATGTTCCCTTTGTCAGCCATCTTGAATTGACCGCCGCAAAACGGCGATTGGTTGGCGCGGAAAAAAGTCGCCACGTTGGTGCTTACAAGGTTCATGGGAAATTTACCGGGGAAGACCGCGGAGTCTTTTTCTGTTAAAAATTACGGGGGGGGGGGGGCAAAATTATATTGTTTCTGGGTAAAGTAGTAAATGTTTTTTTTGCAGGGGTGTATGTTGTGTGTAAAAAAAAAAGGAAAATATATATTTACAAATTTTTCTCTCAAAAACCAAACAATTTCAAAACTGATTTGTTTTCTCCCTCACCCAAGGGCAGTATTATTTTGGAGCCTCCTCCGCCTGTAAAAGAGTAGACCCACCCACCCTTCCCAGTCCAGCCATAGGTGCAGATAGACTTGAAGGTCTTAGAGGTGCGGCAGATGACAATTGATATACATCATGTATACATCAGTAGGCTCTGCCATTGACGTTGGGGGGAGGATGGATTGCCCTCCCTCAACGTATAAGGGGCCGTTCAAGCATTACGTAAGCAAATTTTTAGCCATTTTTGACCCCCCTCCCTCCCCCCTATTGTCAGCAAAATTTCGTCATCAGCTCTGCCCCTCTGAATCCTAACTCGTATTTTCATAAAGGGTGGTTGATGACGTAAGCATTATCGAAATCCCCCCTCCCCCCTTGTCATCAAAAGTCAGCAAGTCAGAACCCCCTCCCCCCTCCATCGATGATGACGTAATACTTGAACGGCCCCTAACAATTAAAATAATTTAGTTAATTTAATAATTTAAATGATTTATTTAATTCAGTAGTTTAAGTAATATTTTAATTTAATAATTTAAAATAATATTGTTAAAAATGTAATTTTAGTTTTTTTTTAAATCAATCATTATAGTAAATTTCTTAAAATTTGTTGGAAGATATTATACAAACCTCATTATGTAAATCAATTTGTACTAGTTAAAAAAAGTTTGAGTACATTTCGTATACTGTCATTCATAGCATAACATAATGAAAAATTCACTAGGATGTAGAAGGGACAAATTCTCTCATCAAATTTTGTGTTATTTCATTTTTTTTCCCTTCTTTGAATGTGAAAATTTTTTCCCGTTTTGAAGTTTTTCCTGCTTAAATTGATTTTAAGATGGGTTGTGGATAGCAATATGGGCCATTCAAGTATTATATAAGCAAATTTTTAGCCATTTTTGACCACCACCCCTCCCCTGTCAGCAAAATTTCGTCATCAGCTCTGCCCCCCTGAATCCTAACTCATATTTTCATAAAGGGTGGTTGATAACGTAAGCGTTATTCAACCTCCCCCCTTGTCATCAAAAGTCAGCAAATCGGAAACCCCCTCCCCCCCCATCTATGATGACGTAGTACTTGACCGGCCCCTATGGGGGGGGGGGGAAGGCATTGCTACTGTTACTTAGAAAGGATGTAATGTTACTCTCTCACACATAGTTGTTGATAAATTTGATAAGTTATTCAAAACTTTTCTGGTTAGCAGAATGCATTCGAGTTTGATTTATTTCACACTACTATATGTAAAAAAAGCAATTTCGATGAGCTCCATTGAAATACAAAGTTGAGTGAAAACTAAATTCAATTTCAATTCATTCAATTTGGTAATAATCAAAATTCATTGTCCATTTGGTCTCTTTCTAAAATTATTTTGGTCACTATTGGGTCACTTTTTAAACATTTTGGTCACTATTTGGTCACTTTTTTAAATATTTTGGTCACTATTTTCACTAGTTTTGAGGCCATGATCCGTGCTGAGCCCTGCAGATATGAAGCAATTCTTGAAAAAAAAGAACAGGAAAAATTACCTGTCATTCTACCTGTTGGTATAATAACTACGAATAAATAAAAATTGGTGCAAAAGAAAATAGGGAGACAGCTGATCTAACTGAATAAAATTATTTTTAAAAAATTACTTTTGTTTTTCAAAAACACGACATTTTCGTTAGAATTTAAATGTATGGTCATATATGTCAACATTAGTCATTAACAAATATTAGTTGCACATTCATCGATCCTGACTTCAGGTGTTAACGCTAGTGCTCTGCAATGAATTTTTCACCAAAAAATGTGCTTGGTGACTTGAAAAGTTTGGGAACCCCTGATGTACACCACTACAAATGGTATATTATAGCATCTCTGGCTGTCATACAGCACATACTTTGCTACTAAGCCTACTTGTAGATCTTCACTGCCAAAATCCTCAACACTTATGCTACACATGATGCATTAAACAAAATGAAACATGAAAGTTGGAGGAAATGCATTTCAATTTCTATCATTGTGGATGTCTGTATAAGGTGTCATTCAAGCATTACGTCAGCAGATTTTTAGCCATTTTTGACCCCTTCCCCCTTGTCAGCAAAACACTGACCTCCCTTCCCCTTCTTGTTGGCAAAATTTCGTCAGCACTGCTCCCTACCTCCTAACATATATTGGGATCAAAGATGTAGGAGGAGGGCATAGGGGGCTCATCCTCCTCCCCTCCTCTTGCAGAAGATCAAAACTTTATTTTTTTGATGAAAAAAATATTTAAAAAATTAACATTTTAGAAGAACATACGTTTATACTTTATTGTAATCAATTTCTGTTAATTTCAATTCTATTTGAAGGCTAACTTAAAATTTCTCTTTAAGAATTTCATTGCGACCCACCCTCTAAGCCATATGCAATACCCATGGCCTGCTGACCAAATGTGGCCCTTTGAGTTAACCTATGTAACCTCAAACCTAATTTTGTAAAAATGAACTAAATGGCACATTTACAGATCATTGAGTGATGCAAGTGACCAGTAGAGCACAATTCCAGAGCATTTACATGGCCTGTGGAACATTTTCAGATCACTCAAGTAGGCTTGTGGCACGTTTGCAGATCACTTAAGTGACCCACAACACAGTTTCAGAACAATTAAGTTGTCTGTGGCACATATAAACATCCCTTGAGTGACATGTGGCACAGTTTTGGAGCACATAGCATCCCCCGGTGCAGTTCATCACTCAAGTTACCTGTGGTACTTTTCCAAATTACTTAAGTGATCTGTGGTATAATTACAGATAACTTGAGTGATGCTTGGCACAGTTCCAGAGCACTTAAGCTACCTACAACACATTTCCAGATCACTTAGGGCAGTATTCCCCGACATGGTTTAAACTATAGTCACAATTTTTTGATAAGAGATCGACATGGATTGGTTAAATTCAGGTTTTTAACCAATCTATGTTGATCTCTTTTCCAAAAATTGTGACTACAGTTTAAACCATGTTTTTGAATACGGCCCTCAAAGGATCTGTGGAAAATTTAGAGATCCCTAAAGTGGCTCTGTAGAAGACATATCAGTAGGGAGAATGTTAGTTCATATGCCCACAAACTAAAGAAAGGTTTTCTCGTTTTTTCACACTCAATAAAGATGCCATTAAGATTATTTAATGATGTAAGTATCATTCATCACCCCCCCCCCCCTGTCATCAAAAGTGAGCAAATTCCTCCATCAATGTTGATATAATACTTTAATGACCCCTAAGTAGTTTTATTCCCTATAAAATTAGTCAACAAAATAACAAAATAATTAGTTTTTTACTTTTCTATTTATTTTATTATGCTGAGAATTTATATGCAACTGACTGATGTTGCTCAGTAAATAAAAGTATTTACACTTGTGTGCAAAATTAAGAGAATTTCCACATTTTGTCTATGTACACAAAAGTACTAGACCAGAGGTACTAATAATGCCACAGAAGAAGTATGCAAATATTCAGTGTCGAATACGTAAGCGTACATGTGTGCATGAGCGAAGCTGTGACCACGGAGGGGATGATAAGGGCACAAGGCGTTTTTCATGATTCGTGTGCTCGTACTCCTTGGCAACAATGAGATGGAGAATCGTCAATCACAAGTGCAGGTGGCTACAGAGCTCGATGTTACGCCCAATGTCATCTGCAATTTGTGGAAACAGTTTCAGGACATAGGATCCATATTGAGAAGACCTGGACAGGGTCATCAAAGAGCCATGACAACTAGTGAGGATCGTTATTTGGCACTTTCAGCGTGGCGCCACAGGACTGCTACAGCATCACAGCTCTCATGTGAGTTGCATGCTGCCACTGGAACTTGAGTTTCATGCTTTATTGTTGCCCGAAGGCTTCATGAGAGAGGGCTTTATGCCAGAAGACCCGCTGTTTGTATCCCGCTAACTGCAGCACCCAAGAGAGTGCATTTAGCATGGTGCAGATAACATCAGCCTTGGACCAGACTTCAGTGGGACACAGTGCTCTTCATAGATGAGTCGAGATTCATCCTGTACACTGATTTTCTATATACACTCATCTGGAGAGAGCCTGGTACCCGATACCATCTCTCCCACATCAGGGAAATGGACCACTATGGTGATGGAAGTGTCAGGTGTCAGAGGGTCCTTGATTTCTAGTAGGTATAGAGAGGTGATCTTAGAGCCCAATGTTCGGCTTTTCAGGGGCGCAGTTAGCCCATAGTTCCTGTTCATGGACGACAATGCTCATCCACATTGAGCTCACGTAGTCAGTGATTATCTGGAAAGTGAGGATATTCGGCGTATAGATTGGCCAGCCAGATCTCCTGACCTAAACCCTATAGAACATGTCTGGGACGCTCTTGGAAGAGCAATTGCATCTCGCCATTCCCCTCCGAGAACCATCCCAGAACTGAAAACTGAATTGCTACAGAAGTGGGACTGATTGCCACAGGGACTCCTCAACTGCCTCGTGTCCAGTATGCCGTCACGCTATACGACCTGTCTTACTGTGAGAGGGGACCCTACCCCATATTAGACTCATTTTTGGTTTGATCTCGCAGTGTACATTTTGGAAATTCCTGCAATGATGAGCTTTGCTGACAATCATTCATGCTTACTATGACTTTTGTATGATACATCTTTTTCTCTGTTGCAATTGTGTATTTGTACCAAATTCAGGGCTCCCACTCGTCCTACTTTTCCTACTTTTTGGTAAAATGTCCTACTTTCTCAGGTTTGTCCTACTTTCTAGCTTTTGTCCTACTTTTCCTACTTTTTTACCAAATCCTATCGACAAAATTAGTGTAATTGATTTTAATTGAGCAGGAAATCATTGATATATTTCCAAATATTATAAATGTTGAAGAATGCAATTAATGATTCTGCCAAAGCAGGAATTTTGTCATTTTTAAGGTTATTTGGGGGGGGGGAGGTGTATGTGGACCATTTGGTTTATTAATTTCTCATTTGCTGAGTTTGAGGGTTCAACAAGTATAGTAGTCATTAAAAACTTTGTCTGGATGGGAAAAATAATTTTGTATGTATTACTTCATGGTCTTGGACAGTAACTAACATTCATCATTCAAAATTATGGTGCAAATAGGTGAAACAACAGTTTGCATTTCAATGAAGTTGGATACATAGGCCTATTCTAGGTTTGGGTTTGGTGAGTCTGATGCCCCAATAGCATTCAGTTGTCTTTTGTATTTTTAAGGCATGAAGAGGCATAAACAATATTTACAATGTGCTCAGCAAAGAGCTAGAAATGGAAGTGCTTCATTTGTCAACACTGGCATTAAACAGTAAAATGTGAACAAATCCCTTTAAAAAATTATGGAAAACGCAATAAAACTATCTGGTTCACCTTTCTTTATTTATATTGGATCTTGTAATCTACACATTTCTACACTGTGCTTTTGAAAGTGGTCTCAAAGGAGAGTCATTCTTAAAAACCGTATGTCTTCAAAATTTGCTGTGCATTGTCGAAGAGAGTCGACAAGCTCTGCACTTTGGAAGACTCCAAAAAAGAATGTAATATAATTATATGAGGAAAGACTAAGAATTATCTGTGGTTGCTAGTACACTGATTTGGCCAGAAATTGGTTTTGTAACCAAGTCATTTATCATTTTGCTTTGGCTTGAGTCAATCTTATAGGAAACTGAAATAGTGCTATGAAAAAAAAAGTTAATTGAAAATTTTTTTTCAGGGATTTTTTCCCATTATGCTATGATTATGTTGTCTAAGGGGGGTTACCCTCCCCCATCCTACTTTTTAGTCCTGCATTTTCATACTTTTTCTCATTTTTTGAGTGGGAGCCCTGCAAATTTCATTAAAATCTGCCCACTAGTTTTTCAGAAATTCAACATAATGTGCTAATTCTCTTAATTTTGCACACAAGTGTATGTGTAGTATGGAGAAGGACGACAACACACCACAACATTGCATTTGCAATTACAGCAGTCTCGAAGTCGCCCCACTGCGTCACCACAATGTCTTCAGCCCATATATGAAATACTTCCTGTATAGTGAACTTTTTTAATGAATATTTTTATTTCTTCAGCATTGAATTCTACATGTGAATGCCTTGAACTGTCCCCCCCCCCTTTTATGCAATTAATACAATGAGATGAATACAATGAATTTTTCAGGTGAGATATTACATGTCAGTAAATTGTGGAGGTATGGAGATTTTGTTCAATCTACATTCCTGGATAAATTTATTGAATTTTTTCTCCAGTCATATTAAACCACCTGGCTCGATTTCAAGAATTAATAAGTTTGCCTCATGTAAGAATAACTTAAAATTTTTTTTTTTTTCAAATATTTAAACCAAAAAATATTTTTTTCATTACGTTTGATGCCATATTTTTTTGTATAAAAACAACATATTCTGATAGATTTTGTAGGGTTTTTTTTAGAATTTTATGTTAAATATTCTGTACTTTATCATTTTCAGCAGCAAGTGGTAAAATTTCCAGTACATTTGAAATTGATCTCATGATTGAAAGCCTATCAATTCGACTTTCCAAACCAGCATATCTTTTGGCAAGTCTTGATATTATGGGTCTTTCCTCTTGGATCTTCAGGCATGAGCATTGTTTCAGAATGGAAGGAAAACTGGACAGTATGGTAATAAAAGATCTGACGTCATTTGGAAAAGTTTATCCTGAACGTTTGATCACCAGAGAAACAAATTCGCTAACATATTTAATTTCAAGGTAACACAATTTAATTTTTTTTTAATTTTTGACTATCTGATATTGAGCAGTGAACAGTGTTTTGGTCAAATATGATGTTGCATTTTGTGTAATAGAAAGAATCTGCATCATCTTGGCGTGACTTGTATACTGCAGGGCTGTACAAATTACCAAAAATTTTCATGCTTGAATTAAAATTTTACATGTCCAAAAAATGCCTTTAAATGTTACTACTGGATTTTCTTATTTTAGTATAAGAATCATTTTTATTGTTAAAATGAGTGAACATAATGGCTTCATGTTCTAGTTATTCACATAATCCTCAAAAAAAAAAAAAAAAAAATACACTAATTTTTAATATAAACCATTATATAAATGTGCCTTATCACTGCTGTGACTGTTGATAAGATTGAAAGCAGCACAGTTTCCCAATCTCATTTGTCTTACCGTCCCTTGTGAATTTTTTTTCCTATTGCCCCCCTCCTTCTGTTAAGAGATCCCATTATGAATTTAATAGGATCTCTTAACAGAAGGAGGGGGGCAAATTTATCAATTTTTGAACTATTGATCCTGATCCTCATAAAACTAATGCAAGCACCAATTTTAAAAATCTAAGATGAGTCAATTGTAATTTTCCTTTTCTGTTGGTGTCTGAAAAAAATTTGGTAAGTTACTGTTTACTTCATGAAATCATAGCTGATTTACGTTCCAGGACCGGCAGGTGTGAGTTAAGAGACAGCACCAGACTGCAAAATATTAAGAGCCATAAAAATCAAATAGATTAGAACTCATTGTCTACATAATCCATCACAACTGCCTAACAAAGTCCAAGCTGGAAGTTTAATAATAATAAATAGTAGCTTCTAAATAATTTTTGTTTAGGCATTCCATCAACAAACCTCATTATACAACGTATACAGGAAATCCTTACCCAAGCATTTTTCTTCTCAACCAGCTATGGTAACACTTCAATTATGAAAATTTTTTTATGAATGTGATGGTAAATTTTTAACAGTGAATAGAAAACACAAAAAATATAAACAGTAACATGACAGAAAGTAATAGAAAAACAAATGATTGTAGTTGTACTCAAAAATTCACTTTGCAAGTTTTTTTGCAGCAAATATGTTTATGATCTTGTTATAGTTGATTGAAGCAGTTTGTTCATGCTCTATAGATAATACTAAGATTTGTTTGCCTCTGTTGTTCCCCTGTGCTTCTTAAATTGTTTTTAATCATTTTCAGCTTTGCTGAAACTTCTTTTTCTAGACGCAACTGTAATCAGTAATGTCAGAAGTATTCTCAGCACAATTGTGACATTTGAAAACCCTTCATCCTTATATATTTGAAGCTTTCTACTTCAAATAAAAATTCTTCCTTGTTAAGGTTTTCTCCATTAGTCTGCCAGTTCAGTTGCTTTAGCTTTTAAATCGGTAACTTCCATTTCATGGATTTGGGCCTCATTCTTACAGAATTTTTCTCCAATATTCTCTGCCTTGAACCTGGTTCTTATTTACATTATTAATCGGTCAAGGATTTCCAAAAGGAACACCCTGAAGAGATCTTCCTGCGAAAGTTTAGGTTGATCATCAGGAAATTTTTTACTTTTTCTTTTCTTTTTTTCTGAGTGACTAATTGATAAGTCATTCTTGGCTGCTATGACTTTATCCTCAGATATGGCCTCAGATGCAGAAAAATTACTACAAGTTTTTAGAACAGTCAGAAGGCCTTGAATATTTTGGACGGTCTTGTGCACAGTGAGATCTTCTTTCTGAAGAAATTGGTTCACATTATCGATCTTCTTCAATGTAGCATACCAGAAACAAGTGAAAACATTGTTTAGTATATATTTTGACTTGTTTTTTGTTTCTAGTGTTGCAAGGCGACGAGTTCCTTTTTCTTCTAGTGCCTTTATTAAAATAATAAAGTGCTTGTAAACAGTTTGACCGCCTCTGCTCTTGCAGACTACTTAGTTTTGCTGTATGATTTAAGCGTTGTGGGTACATGTTTTTGAAAATCTCCCATCTTGAAGTTGAAGCCACAAAGAACTCATATAAATTGTGGAGAGTTCCAAAAAAAGTTAGAACTTCGATAGAAGTGTCAGCTGCATGCACTCCGGCCAAATTTAAAGAGTGAGCAGCACATGGCATGAAATAGGCCATACATTTTTCCTCAAGAATCCGTGACTGGACTCCTTTTATACTTCCTAGCCATATTGACCCTATTATCATAGTATTTATCTGCAGTTTTCCACATTTAATCCATCTTGCAACTTTTGATTCATTTTCTTTAACATATATAGCAAACTACATTCAAAACTCTCTATTTCAAAACTGACGGGACTGAAAAAATTCGAGTTTTGAGAAAATGAGTTTTTTAGCATAAGAAAAAACATGTAAAAATGACAAAAAAATTTCAGTTGATAAAAACTAAAAATTCTGTACAATATTTTACAACAAACTAATAAAATTATTTGTCAAGTTAAATATCTTCAATCACCCGATATGGAAGTGCACTAAAATATATGGCCAAATCTTTTTTCTTCAATTTTTATTTATATTCCTTATTTAAAATAACTCATAAGCTCATATTGATGCATATTTTTTGCTCTTTTAGTCTTGACAATGTCATCTATACTAGCAAACAGGTCCGCAACTAGATGGTTGGTCAGCTGGGACAAGCACACATTTTGGCGCCCCCTTGTAATGTTGAAGGTAAACGTTCACAAAACAACAAAATAGATAACAAGAAATTTATTTATACAAAAATGGTACAACCTTGTTGAGCGCGGGAAGTAAGACCAATGAATTCTTTTCTTCCTTCCCGGAAGCATGTGCTTTCTCTTAATGATCGCAGCGCCACGAGCTCAGATTGATGCATATTTTTTGCTCTTTGAGTCTTGACGATGTCATCTATACTAGCAAGCAGGGCCACAACTAGATGGTTGGTCAGCTGGGACAAGCACACATTTTGGCACGCCCTTGTAATGTTAAAGGTGAAGGTTAAAGGGTGAAATGTTTGCCCCTTCTGGTCTAGCACCTGGGGCACCAGACCCGCTTTCTCCCTCCTAGTTGCAGCCCTGTTGGCAAGAGCTATGAATTTTGCGATATCTATAATCTTAGTTTTAAGAGGCGGAAATGTGGTGGTTTGAAAGTAATTTATTCAATGAACTCAACATAACTAAACATAAACAGTTAAGATTAAAACCTCTCACGAGTTCACAGCGCTGTGATACCGAACTGAAAGCAGGATTAAGTGTGTGTGTACAGAGGAAATCTTCCTTTATATGGGCGGATTGCACATGATCGATGACATCATGGCGGATTGATATCGGCAGCATCTGATTTGCATATCGGATCACAACACCCCTCTCCTCCGGCTACAGCGGTACGAAATCCTTGAACCTGGATGGTTTTATGATAGTCCATTTAGGTCGTAGCACTGGTTCAGTTCCTCCTGAAGATCGGATGGCATATCAGCAAGGTTGGATTGCTCAGATGATTCATGGGATGGCGATGACTCTGGCTGAGCCGGCATAATGTCCCCATCAGATAGCACTATTGGTAGGTTCGGTGGTGGATCACGCTTGAATATTTGATCCGCGTGATGTCTTATCACTTCTCCCGATTCTGTAGTAGCCTGGTAAGAAACAGGACCAGTTTCTTTGGCGATCATTGCTGGAACCCATTTCGGACCACTGGAATAGTTCCTAGCATACACTTGATCATCAACATAGCCTTCTCCCCAATAGGAGTTCGGCTGGACTTAGGCCCGTAACTGAGGATGACTAATGTGTTGTTGTAGTAGGAACTGAGCTAAACGTTTACGAAACGACCCAGCCACAATATGACTCAAAGCATCCTTAGTCGTCTGAACTGCACGTTCGGCTTGCCATTTCCTGCCTGTCTAAGAGGAGCTTTGAGCACTTGACGAATGGCATTTTTGTGCAGGAACTCTCCATACTCTTCAGATTTGAAGGGCGAGCCATTGTCAGATACAATAGCACCAGGAATTCCGTGAATGGCAAATATGTCTCACAGTTCATCTATAGTAGATGCAGCAGTAGTAAACGACATTTCTTTCACCTCAGTCCACTTGGAGTAGGAATCGATGAGAATCAGGAATTTCCGTCCTTGAAATGGTCCAGCAAAGTCTATGTGGATCCGTGACCAGGGGACCCTAGTTACTAATATCATACCTGGATTGTCTCTGGCATTTGCATTTGCAGTAGTCTTCATGATAAACTAATTTAGTTTTTGTGTTTGTGACAACAGCTCACTGTTTCTTTTCTTTTGCTGCTCTCCTATATTTGGCTTCACTAAGCCACTTTTGCTGAAGCACTCAAACTTTTACTCTGGATGTGTCCTCTACATATGCGTATATAGGCTGAAGCAATCATCTGTATGAAAAGATTCAAGAATTTGGGTCATTGGAAAGAGTACTCACAGTACTTATCATGGGGTGGTCTTGATGTAAATGTTACGCCACATCCACATCTCAACATTCCAAGCGATGGCATGCTTTCCAAATTTGCATTTAATAAGAATTATATGGTTCAATTCCCTTCTAGGGAAGACTGGGGCATTGCTCCTACTCACAGTGATAGAAATCTTATTGGTATACTGACTGCGCTAAGCTTGGAAACAGTACTGGAGCTGGAGTATGCTGTCCTGGAGATGGTACACAGTTATCATATCCTTTAGGTAGCTACACCACTGTTTTTCAGGCTGAAATCTTTGCACTTCTCATGTGTTGTAAAATTTAAATTTGCATAGATAGAGGTTTTAGTAGAAGATGCATTTTTATATGTTCTGATAGTCAGGCTGCTCCGATGGCTTTTCAGAAGTCTGAAATCAGCTCCCCGTGGTCTGGGAGTGTTACACTGCACTCTGTAATTTATGCAACAACAACACAGTCAAGCTTTGCTGGGTACCGCGTCATTCAGGTATCTCAAATAATGAATTGGCTGGCTAGAAGGAGTTCTGGGACAGCTTTAGGCATTTCACGGGAATGGATCAGAAATACTGTTTTCAACTCATTCAGGAGAAAACAGTACCAAGATTGGCTGAACACTGATGGTCAACGACAGGCAAAAGAGATAAATTGTGACTGCCCTAGTTTTAGGCAGAAGGAGCTGATGAAGCTTAGCAAAAATGGTATCCGTAGAGCTGTTGGTCTACTTACTGGACACTGTACTCTTAAAAGGCATCTTAATGTCATAGGAGTTGTTAGTGACTCAACCTGTAGAGGTTGTTTATATAAGGAAGAGACCGCTATTCACTTTCTTTGTGAATGTGAAATGTACTCTGCACACAGATTTGAGCACTTGGGTCATCATTTGATTGAACCATGGGAGCTTCAAGACATTCCTGTTAGATCTGCTGAACTTTGCTTCAGCTATAGGTCTCTATTAAAGACTTTTTTTTTCTTTTTCTTTTGGGGATAGTCCAATAGACCTCTGGTCACAGTGCTAGGTTCTATGAAACCATCCACCCATAAGTCTAAGCCACTTTTGACCATCTATGATTATTAGAATGTCAAAACAATTTTAAACATAACACTCAATTATGAAAATCAACTACATAACATAATGTGAAACTAAATTACTGTAGAGTCTTGGAAATCTGAGCCCCGAAAGTTTGTGCTTCTGGATAATCTGAGGCACTGAAAATTTTTAAATTTCCTTCTTGAGACCCTCTTTCTCTCTTTTTTCCCCTCCAAAAACCCAACTTTATTTTTCCCCCTGGAATACTACATAGGAACTACAAAGTAATTTCAGTTTAAAAGGGACTAGACAGCTCTATAATGGGTAAACTGTTATAATGAAATATTAGACTTCCCCTTGAATGGACGTAGACCATTTCCACTTTCAGGAGGTTACTGAGAAAGAGGAGCAAGTTTGACCATTTTCTTCGTAATGATGTATGGACTTATCATAGACTTTATAGACTTTATGTATATTGTCCCCTAATTGCTTGTGTAAAATCACCGAGAGGCAGTTGAATGCTATCAGTGTTTTGATGTCATTCACCATCACATTCCCCCAACTCTTCTCAGTCACTTATCTTCACATCTTTTTCATATTCTTTTTTTGAACTTATTGTATGACATCATAAAATCTGTACTCTGCGCTGTTTGTGATCTCCATGAAATGAAGCAAAATTATAGTAGTTCAAATAATAAAAGTAAAAGAAGGTTTGAATGATGGTTGGATGGTGCTGCTGACAAAATAAGTACTGTTTTGAAGAAAAAAAATTGACTTTATTCAGTAAAAAAAAAAAATCTCATCTACATGGCCCCCACAAGGGGTAAGCTGACAAGGCTCCAGCCCTGGGGCCCGGGACGATTTTCACAGTTTTTTTGCTTTTTCACGCTATAAATTCATCATAAAGGGGCTCGTGAAAGTCTGGTCGGGGGGCCCGCAAAAGATCCCAGCCTAGGGGCCCTGCTCTAGGATGTGGGGGCCACGCTCATCTATATCTTACTCAAGATTAAAAAATACAGTAAGTAAAGTATATGATTGTACTGCTTTTGCTTGTCTTTTTTTTTAAGTAAAACCAACATTTGAAGTCTTTTCTTTTTTATTGTTTTTCGGATAATTCATGTTTTTTGATAATCGAGGTGGCCTCGGTCCCATCCACCTCAGATTATCGAGACTCCACTATATAGCGAGGCAGTAACACCGTAACCAGTTAGTGTCCCAAATCTTATTTCTTGCGACATGTAGTGTAGCAGTTGGAGTTGTTAATTGCCGGTTCGAGGAACTGCTATGCCACGTTCATCTATAGCTAGATATAAAGAGTATCTGCAGTTGTCTCGGCTGGATCTTGATAGTTTCCCGTCGAATATGGCGGGTGATCCATCAGACATTAAAGGTTCAGTTAAGTTGACCATTTGAATAATATAAATTGTTTATTTAATTTTTGAATTTGTTAGTTTTTTACTGTTTACGTTCCTAATAAAATGTTGTATTGTAGATCAAGTAAAGTTGAACTGAAACAAATAATTTTAAAGCATTGTCCCTCCAAAAGTTTGCTGCCCACCTGAAATCTGCCACCTGGGGTAGTATTCATAATTTAAACAGTGGCATGTAATATTAATTTTTTGTCAAATTCTTGGAAATTTGGAAATTTAAGCTCTGGATCAGCAAAAAAAAGGATTCTATTTTGAACCCCATGAAATTCTATGACACACAAATATCAGAAAAATAATGGTTTATATCTTACATCAGATCCCCCTAAAAAAAAGAAAATGAGTTATTGTAATACAAAACAGCTAAGAGCTATTTCGAGTAGGAAAAGTATTTAAAGGCAGTTGAGAAAATTTCAGTTGAAAAAATAAAGTTGCCTGACAAAAAAGTCAGCATTATTGGAGTTATGATTACAGAGTTATGACTGCATACAATAAAATAATCAGTTGTGTTGTTTTAAAGGGAAATTTTTTGAAACATATGATGTGTGATATTTGCAATTATATAGGTATATGTGCAGTAATACCTTCTGATCACATGATGATATGCTATTGGTGTAATTTATTTTAAATTCTATATTTAGTTGCAAGAAACCAGCGGAAACAGGGAATGAATACACAAGACAAAACATTAACGTCATGGTGGAAACTAAACCAATATTCTATGTTCATACAAATCGCTTCATCACTGAAATAGTTGTCTTTTTTTCCTATTTTCAAGAGAAACAACGAATAATAGCAAGTGAAATGATGGTATATTTGTGTTTAATTTCTTATGCTTATTTATTTCATTTTATTGCATTTTTAATTTCATCTTTAATTTTTTTCTCTGTACTAAGAGTAAGACTTTAAAAGGCTACTGTAATCACTAGACATGTCTTAGCTATGCAATCAGAGAGGTCACCTGGTTAATAGAATTTGAAATTTATTGGCTTGCTTACTGGAATGAAAAAAGTTAAATTGTTGTCTTGATGAGTTGAATAGTACCTAAGCTTTTCTAATGAGATTTTTTTGAGTTGTTGGAATCAGTTAATAACTAATAAAAATTATACATGGCAACAAAACTCAGGTTTTTAACCAAGCATCAGCAGAGAGAATAATCTGATCCAAGCAGGAGAATAGTCCCATTTGTTTCTTTTTCTAACATATTGTTGTTCCGAATAATTTTTCCACAAGACTTTGAGATGAGTAAAGCAAGATGCAACCTAATACCGGATGTCTCAGATGTACTTACTATTCACACTTAATTACAGCAGCAATTAAATACACATATGTTAAAAAGCACAGAAAGAGTATAAACTGGTTTCTTTTTCACAGAAAGAATTTCCTACTCACACCCTCATCAGAACATTGGTGCTATTGCTAAACTCACAAAGTTTGTCACCATTTTTTTACTGGAAAATGCATATTTTGACCTTAATTATTGGTTTTCAATAGAACGAAGGCTCTTTGCATTATATACATGCAAAAATGGTTTGGCGATAAATAATGACTATTTACATAAATTTTGTAACAACATTAATGCTCAATAAACTCTCAATAAAGTTTGCTGGCTTCCACTGGAAATCAAACTGGTTAGCGTAGTCACCCAGATTGCTAGAACTTATTTAGCAGACTTTTCTTTCTAAGAGGTTAGATCAGCATTAATATCTACAGTAGAATATGCTTTCTATTGGCTGACAATTTTCTTCATTCATGTTGTTTTCTCAAAGCTTCTCTCTGATGTCATGTCCATCTATGTGGGTATTTGTATGCCCCTTATGAACTTTTTTCTACCAATATTTGTTAGAACGTGCATGTACACCAAACAAAATTTGATATTGCTTTATAGGGGAGACAATCAACATCCCCACTCCTGAAAAAAAATATATCAGGATTTAAAAAAATGATTGCAATAAAAAAAATCATCTTGAGAATGTTCTTATCCAACCTACCACAGATTTGGCGGTGCCAAACCAAGTTTATGGATAAGATCTTAGCTAATGAAGGTGTTGCGTAAATTTGGTGGGGAAAAAAGTGTTCTAGACCAACTTTTTTCCCACACCTTTTTAGTTTTACAATTCATTGGGGAAGAAAAAATTGCCACTCTCCTTGTGTTAACTGCCCATATAAATATCAACCATAGTGTTTTATTTAATTATACCTCTTTCAGAAAAATACAACCACCTTTGGAAATATTGAAACCTTTGTGTTGAAACGTTCCCACCAATGTTATCAAAAATGTGATACTTCTCTCCAAGGAATTTTGAGGGGTATTTTTGTAAAAAAAAGAAAAAGTTTTTTCTCCCCCGTCAGTGAGATATATCAGCGAATTATTAAAAAAATTACCGAAAAATTTGAAGGAGTATTTCCCTGCCTCAACAAAATTTGGAGGAGTAAAATTTAGTTCTTTTGCATATTGACAAACACTGATTATAAGCAAAAAAAAAACCATTATTTAATTATCTGCTGCTTTGAATAAGTTACAAATGCTAAAGATTTAAAGGCAGTTCAGTGGTTAGAGAGCTAGCTTTTGACTGTGTAGGTCTGGATTCGAATTCCGGTTCGAGCATAGATGTCTACTAACACATTAACAAATTGCCTGGACAGATCGTAAAGATCTCTTGGGAATACGTGATGATCACGTTATTTACTTTTTAAAATTGTCTAAGCAGCAGCTTTTTATAATGGAAAAATGTGGTACATCAATGACAAACAAAAAATGATCTGATTTTAACAATTTTTTTTATTTTTAGGTTTCAAGTAAAGAATACCCTTGCTTTTCATTTTTAGACATACATATTCAATCACCTTCCATTGTTATTCCTCCAAATGCTGTAGCTCAAAACAGTTTTGTAATCAATCTAAGTGATATTATTCTCACAAATAAGGTATATTTTGTTCCTGATGGAAATACTTGCATGAACTGTTGTGAAATGAGGTAACAGTTATTTTATTATTAGAATTTGCAGCATTTGCTTTCATGAAATAAACTTGTACTTACCATTACTGTTATTCAATTAATATTTATATTGTGCCATATCTAGTCTTTGTATTACCGAGCAAATACTTAAGCAGATACCATTGTATCTTCTCACTTTTCTTCATGAACAAAAAAGCCTTATTCCTATCTTACACATGCTAAATACCATTTACTTTTGTCTTGTGAGGTTATTTTGTAGAACCAATAAATTGGATGATACTGTGATTGGGGTATGTACCCCCATCTCGCCACATTCATGGCTTGGGGACAATCCCCCTAAACAGTGCCATGAAGCACTTAATGGGCAAAGCTTTAAAAATTGGCACCTTGTCAACAGTAAGCAACATTCACAAAAAGGGTTGTCTTTAAACGATGAATGTGGCAAGACGGAGGGTATGGGATGAATCCCTTGTAGAGCTGCGCCTGAAGTGAGTGGTCACAACTATCATTATAGTGATTCACAGTAGAGAGAGAACATAAATTTACATTTCAGAGAGTTGCTTAGTAGGGCTGGAAGGTAAATGAGGAAACCTACACATAGTTTATAACTTGTTATATAATTATTATGTAATAAATGCCCATTAACACCAGAAAGACGGATCGCGAGAGTATACCTAGAAAGACGAGATGGGGTCAAAATGACCCCCCCATAGTTTTTGCAATTTTCGGATATCTTAATGTTTCAAATCACGGTATATCATTTTTAACACATAAATAGAGTTATAACACAAAAAAAAAGGGTGAAACCACTGACCTGTTAATATACTTTGTTTTTATCTAACACTCAAAGCATTCTGTACAAATCACCTCTCGATGCACATTTGTCGCACACTGGTTTTTGCATTGCGACAAGATTGAAGTGTTTTTTTCAGTGTGCCGTTCCTTCTCACTTGGCATTTCTGGTTTTTTGTCTCCATCAATAGGTGTTTCGCATCTTATCACATTTTGAATTGCATTTTTCAAGTTGAAATACTCAGCACGGATTTCTTCACATAACTCCAATATGTAAGTTCTCCGAGTGATTTTTTTTCTTGTGACTTGTTTGTACAAAATCCAAGCATTTATCGCTGACATCCAAAATGTTAGAAAATACATGCATTGTCCAGCGACGACTTCCAGTCTTGGTCGTGCATAATCGCAACATTTGATCAACGATGACGACTCCATCTTTAGTTTCGGTATTATAGGCAACTGTTTCTGGGGACTTTTTTCCGACAAGGTATCATATCTCACGATTTTACGTTTCTCATTTCTCAATGGCGTGCTATTTTTTTGGATGCACCATTGGAGAAATAATTTTATTTTGATTTAAATCTTTGTCATCAGAACCGCTACTTGCTTCTCCACAGTTCAGCATAGGGTAGATCTCATGCTGTTCTGCACTTTCATCATCATTGCATCTAGAGTTTCTCTCATCTAATCTTTGCAACTCCTTTAGTATTTCTTCAGTAAATATACATTTTCTTGTCATTTTTAAACAGTTTGAAATGATCACGTGCACTCAAATTTTCTATGTCCCAGGACAAACAATTTATCGGATAATATGGAAAGAATGCTTGACAAAAACCAAAAATTACACACCTGTTATGGACACTTGTAAATAAGAATGGGAGGGAAAGAAAGGTCACACGGAAGGTCAAATGCAAAAAAAAAAGACTTTCAGAAGGATTATAACCTACTTATAAATCAATTGTGACGATGATAGTAGTATTTACCGCATAATGTGCTAGGATATAAGGAAGGGTCAAAATGACCCCCTTCCGTCTTTCTAGGTATTATCCGCTCGTATCTTCGTTGTTAAAAAAGATAACGAAAAAACTTTGGTATACAATAAGAACATGCTAAATCAGGAAAAGTCGAGAAATTTCATGTGGTTCGGTTAATCCTTAGCACAGATATGCAAGCTTAAACAGCGTGCAGGGTCATGATGCCCTTCCATCTTTCTAGTGTTAATAGCAATTATATTATATGACTTATTAATAGGCATTAATGCTATCAATAATGCATTAATAATGAATATTATAATGTTATTAATAATAAATATTATTAATTCTATACCAATTTATTAATAATTAATATTAATTTGTTAGTTGTGGTGTCGTCAGTATCACAAAATGGAATAGTATATTGTCAAAAACAATTCATAACTCTTTAGTGGCATCATTGTCTGTCTAATCGTTTTCGCTGTTTATCAGTGACATCACGTAGAGCTGAACCAATTGCGCTACCATACATAGCCTTGCATCACGATTTGACAATGAAAAATATTCAACATGCCGTATACCCCCCCCCCCCAATACACACACACACCCAGAAATCTTGCCAAACTAGCTGGACCAGTTTCTGTGTGGTCCCAATAACACTCCATTGAAAGTGCTGGGTATGTTTAAAGCACCTCTGAGCTATGTAAACAAGCAATGTGCAAAAGAAATCTATGTCATCAATGGCTCGAGAAACTGTCTTGGGAAACCAGTTTTAACCCCTTCACTTACAAGCTATTGGTAAGAAATTGGGGTAATCTCTATTTGACGAATCAGCAATAAATATGGTAACCTTGTCCTAACTTAACCGCATATTACAAAAAGGAAGAGAAGTAGAAGAAAAGGAATAAAAAAACTGTAAGGAAAACAGTATAAAGGTAATTAGATAAAAGTACAAAGTATATTTCTCTTCTCACCCTCACCCTACCTGTTCTTTTTCACTCTTAAACTGAAGAGCCAAATAAACTGGTAAGATGTGTATGCAAATAAAGAGATATGGAACCAATCAGAGTACGGCGCTGCTGTTGACAACGCCTATATAACACAACAAGTGTGTGGGATAGTTGTTAGATCAGTTACTGCTGCTACAATGGCAGGTTATCGAGATTTAAGTGAGTTTGAACGTGGTGTTATATTCGGCGCACGAGAGATGGGACATAGCATCTCCGAGGTAGCTATGAAATTTGGATTTTCACGTACGACCATTTCACGAGTGTACCGTGAATATCGGGAGTCTGGTAAAAAATTAAATCTACGACATCGCTGCCGGAAAAAGATCATGCAAGAACGGGACGAACGACGACTGACGAGAATCATTAAACGTGACAGACTTTCAACCCTTTCGCAAATTGCTGCAGATTTCAATGCTGGGCCTAAAACAAGTGTCAGCGTGCCAACCATTCAACGAAACATCATCGATATGGGCTTTCGGAGCCGAAGGCCCACTCGTGTACCCTTGATGACTGCACGACACAAGTCTTTACGCTTCGCCTGGGCCCGACAACACCGACATTGGACTATTGAGGACTGGAAACACGTTGCCTGGTCTGACGAGTCTCGGTTCCAATTGCTTCGAACTGATGGACGTGTGCGGGTATGGAGACAACCTCATGAATCCATGGACCCTACATGTCAACAGGGGACTGTTCAACCTGGGGGAGGCTCTGTGATGGTATGGGGCGTGTGCAGTTGGCGTGATATGGACTCTGATAAGTGACAGGTATGTATGCATCCTGTCTGATCACCTGCACCCATTCATGTCCATTGTGCATTCCGACAGACTTGGACAATTTCAGCAGGACAATGCGACACCCCACACGTCCAGAATTGCTACAAAGTGGCTCCAGGAACACTCTTCTGACTTTAGACACTTCCACTGGCCACCATAATCCCCAGAAATGAACATTATTGAACATATCTGGGATGCTTTGCAATGTGCTGTTCAGAAGAGATCTCCACCCCCCCCCTCTTACTCCTACGGATTTATGGACAGCCCTGCAGGATTCATGGTGTCAATTACCTCCAGCACTACTTCAGACATTAGTCGAGTCCATGCCACATAGTTTTGCGGCACTTCTGCGAGCTCGCGGGGGCCGTACACGATATTAGGCAGGTTCACCAGTTTTTTTGGCTCTTCAGTGTATATATATGAAGTAAGAGGATGTATCAAATGTGGGGGGAAAATCACTAATAGGAGGGTAAAAATAAGCAGGCAAAAACACTTTCTTTCGTAAAGTTACAACAAAGCTTCATGATAATGAGGAGAGAAAACAGAACTTGTTTGAATTTATTCCTTTTGATATTTGGATGCAATATTATGTCCTTGATCGTATACTGATTTTGCTTAGGACCCAATATCAGTGCTGTTCAACTGATTACTGCAATAGATCTGTAGAAAAGTTTCCTCAGCTGTTAGAGAAGTTTCGACTACGGTGAAAAAATGTGGTTCCATATTACTCAAGTCTGATGCTGTTTCATCTACAGTAACATTGTGAAGACGAGTACCTATACTTCTTTTGAAAAAGAAAAAAGGCAGCCAACTGAGTGGTGCTCTTCTGTTGTTGTAGTGCCCAAAACAGAATTTGTGAAATCGAGCTGAACGGAAATTTTCTTCAATAATTGCATCCATTACCAAAAGTGGAATACATGCTGGATCTCTAATCTGTTACTCAAGTGTTCTCAAAACTGAATTCTTTCTTGAATACAAGATTCTGGCAAATCCCATTGGATGAAAAGTCATCGTATCTCAAAACATTTATTACTTCATTTGGAATATTTAGATTTCTTAGACTGCCCTTTGGGATCTGTTCTGCTCCAGAACATTTCCAAAGAAGAATGTCACACATTCTGTAAAGCATGAGTGGAGCAGTTTGTTACATGGATGACGTTAGTGGGGGGGGGGGGTCTACTCAAGAAGAGCATGGCATGAGATTGAGAAAAGTGTGTAAAAAACTGAAGGATGTTCCTTTTATTTTTTGAATGAATAAAATGTATCTTCTTGAATGAGTAAAATTGAAAGTCTTGGTCGCATCATTGATATAGCCAAGGAATTCATCCAGTCAGGGATGAAAATGACGCACATCAAATACCCGTAATTTCGGAAAAGGGTGCATAAAAATTTGGTTCGCGCATCCTTTGGGACACGTTCTTTCCTAGTTCCAAGAAGTAAAAGGTAGAAAGAAAAAAATCTCCTCTACTTTTTCCCTTTTTACCTTCTATTATGATTGCAAGACCTTGAAAAAGGGGTTTTGGTACTTTGTATACTGTACTATATTGGTATACACGGGAGTTGTTGAAGAATTAGATGACAGATATCTAATGGCTTCCCTGAATGAGGGGCCGTGTATAGAATTTTCAAATTTCTGAATTTTTATTCCCCTGCAGATTTTCTCCCCTCTGGTTGCACACTGGAAATTACAATACTTTCGTGGCTATCTGCCAGCATTCAAAGACAGCGTAAATCTGCATGGTTCTCACATGTTTGCGAATGGGCATTTTTTGAAAAATTGTAAAGGATTGGAATGTCTTTTCAAATTGCAAAACATTTTTGAGATCAGAAATCAGATCAGATCATTCAGAAAAAACAAAAAATCTAAAATCTCTACTTTGAATATCGTTTTTTCATCTAGCTGTCATGTAGCAGTCACTGTTTTGCATCGTGAAAATCACAGGTGTGTACGCAGAATTGGCTTTCAGAGTGGCATGAGGATTTCTTCCTCAGAAATTATGGGTAACTAACACTCAAAGAATTCTGAATTAACATATAGTATGAGAATATATATTTTTCCCAATATTTTAATTTTCATTAAAAATATTTTTAATCTACTTGGGGGGGGGGGGGGAACTAGCCACCCTTATACCCCCCACCAAATTTTGCCTTTTGTGAAAATACAGGTTTGGAATCCATGATTGTGCAGTGGTAATCAGCTAAAAATATTATTTTCTAAGGTTTTCCAATTTTAAGTTGGCTATTCCTTTGAAAAAAAGCTCTGGTTGTCACGATGATCACAAAGACCTACAACACAAATATGTAGACATTAAATTTCAAATCCACTCATTACCAATTTAGAGAATAGATGCATGACTGCAAAGGAGGAAAGCAGGTGGGGTCTAGTGCGCCAGGCTCTGGACTAGAGGGGGAGTGTCCAATTCACCTTTATAACTGCTGCTTCTACATTACACTGTGACAAAATGTGTGCTTGCTCTGTTTGAGAAAGTATCTAGTTGCGGCCCTAGATAGATGGCACCACCTACTGGACACAAAACACTCCAAATGCTGGGCACACACAAGCACTGTTAAGTTTCACCAAAACAAATCTGACATAGCTCCCATATTCAGATGTGAAAATATGTGGCAGTTAAATGGTGACAGATCAAAGAGGTGGACCATCAGAGAGGAAAAATAAAATCCTTCTATGAAGAAATTGCTTCGCAAGTATATTTCTATGAATAGGAAATCAGAAGATATATCTGAGAGAGAGAATCTTATTTTCTTTAAATTTAATCAGAAGATATTAATTATTGAAAGAGCCAAAATTTTTCTAACAAAATGAAAAATCAATCAGAAGGGAATTTATTGATTGATTTATTAGTAAGTATATAAATGTGTGCCTTTAACTTTTAATTATGATTGATCCTGCTTATAACATTTTTAAAAACCATCATAAAAAACGTAAGCAGGAAAACGCTTTAAACGGGATATCTTAATGAGAATTATTTAGAGTTGGGATCATGAAAATAAGTTGTAATAAGTGGAAAAACGTTCTAAATGGGAACATTATAAGCGGAATCGACTGTATATTTGTTTTAGTTTTATCATATGTACTAAATTCTATTTGTTAAATTCTCAGTGCTAATGGGTTTCTTTACAAGCTTTTCCTGCTAGTAGATTATGAAAGTAAATGAACCCTTTTTTTTTTTTGGAGAGAACATGTTTTTAGAAGTCAATTATTTATTTGATTCACAGAGATACCTTTTACCCAGAACATGGCCCGCTGCACTGTCTCAACGAAGAGATATAAGCAGGTGATCAAAGACCAGGGGGCATGCTGGAAAAAATTTATAAAGATGCTAGTGAATTATGGGAGGGGGAACCATACTTTTTTCAAGAGGGATCCACTTTCACTCAAAAAGACCCAGATTTTTTGATTAAATTAAGAGTACAGCGGCATCTCTATATCCCAGATGATGAGAAAATCTTCACTATCAAGGAGTATAAGCCACTAACAAATGAGAAAGAATTGAAGCAGATGTTGGACAGGATGAATTACTTGGCTCGTTTTGCTCCAAATTATTTAGAAATGCTTTCTTCTCTAATTAAGCTTTTCAGCAACAAAATTGATTTTGTCTGGGATATACTTCAGCAAAATGATTTTCTGAAATGGGAGGTGATACTATCATCAGAGCTTGTTTTAAAAATCTTCAACTCCAACCAATAATTCATAGTTGCTGTTAATTCATCATAATATGACTTGAAAACCACCCTGCATCAAAACGAGATGATGGTCAGCTTAGTGTTATTGCCTATGGTTCTAGAACTTCAACTGTAGCTTAGACTTGATATGCCCAAATTGAAAAGCTTAGCTTTTTTTTTTTTTGAGGATGATGCAATACTCATGACATAGTTCACATTCCAGGAAAGGAACTGTATGCAGCAGAGGCTTATCCACTATTATTACAATACAAATGAATCAGTAGAGGAAATAGATGCATATATCTTTATAATTACAGAGACTACCAGAGCTTCATCTAAAAGACTGGAAGAACTGAAAGAAGCACAACTTGCTGACGAAGTTTGTCCAAAACTTTTCTTTTATGCAAGGATTACCAGCAAAGAAAGGTGCCAATTCTTTTTGCCTGCCTTTCTGGAAACATTGTTATGAAACCTCCATCCAGGATAGGATAGTGATGAAAGGCTGTTGAATTTCCATTAGCATTCCTCAATCACATCAATGTGAAATTTTGAATCAGATTCACAAAGTTCATCTTGGAATACAAAATGTAGAGCTAAGCCGATGTTCTGTCTATATTGTCCTGGAATAAGTGAGGAAGTCGCATAGCTTGTATTAAAGAACTTAAGAAAAAGAACCAACCTCTTATTCCAACACCATTCCCTGAAAGCCCATGGTAGATGATAGATATAGAATTAAGTACAAGAATTCATGGTACCCACCTTCTCTTAGCTGACTACTGTTCTCATTTTCTTGAAATTGCAAAACTCAATAGACTGAGAGCTGCTGAAATCTTCAACCATTGCAAATCCTTATTTGCTTATCCTTATTTGCTTGACATAGCATTTCAGATGTCATTCAATCAGATTGTGGGCCTCAGTTCAATCCAGGGTTGTAAAAACCCAGCCCAGGTGGGTTTTTCTTGAAAACCCATGTGTTTTGGGGGGGGAAACCCGGGGTTTTTGGGCAAAATTAGGTAAATTGAATTTCTTTTTTACCCCTCAACCACAAAATATCTAATTTAAACATGTATGTACATTCTTTATGTGTACATCTTACATTATGTCTAAATATAAATTTTTGGTGCACGTTAAACTATGTATTTGATTAATGAAATTCGCCGTACAATAAGGGAATAATTCTTCACTTACAGCGTGGGCAGGGTTTTTTGACAAAATGGGTGGAAAATTTAATTTTCTTTTTCCACAACCTCAAAATATGTAACTTAAACATGTATGTAAATTAGGTTGGGTAAAAAAAAAAATGAAGTTTTATTTTCAGATTACTATAGTGTGGAAAAGTTGGCTCCTTTAATAAGAAGAAAAACAACGTAAAAAAAATTTAAAATCGGTTGATATCTTCCGGTCACGCATAGTACGTGAAGTTTATGGAAACTGACGAAATTGAACATTTTTCTTAATTTTTTTTTCATATTATTTAAAATTGAACAATCAACACGCAAAAGTTTTTTATGCTTATTTTATGGTTCAATAAAGTAAAATAAATTAAAACATCATTAATATTTCAATGTTTAGTGGTTGCACAATGTGTTCGAAAAATGGGAATGACCAAATTTTTGCAAGTTTCATTGTGCAGCTCTTCACCTGCTTTGTCAGAACAAAATGACCCAGAACTGACCACGAAGAGGTGGCTGTACATTGAGTTCCACCTACACTCTATCCAATTAACCATTCAAAGTAGGCGAGTGTGTGTAATTGACATTATATTTAAAAACTATTTACCAAAATTAGCGCGTTCAAAATCTGACTATTAGGAGAAATCAGGCGTAACTGATCTTGATAGTTGTGTAGATCTGATGCAGCCATCTTTAGCTTCATATCTACATACTTTAGTTGAGGCCTCTGTAACAAGTTTGACACATTTCTGGACTGTCCGAGTGTGACAGGGAAACTTTTTGATGGCTGTGATGTTAGTGTCGGAATTGCTGAATATAATATCATCATTACGTACTTACCCATAGCATTTGGGGGGAGGATACAACTGGCCAGTATTCCAGTAAATAATCTGAAGGTAATTGGTAGCTTTAAAGTTAATCTTAGGTAGCAACGAAGTGTCTGAACTGAACAGAACAAACCGAGCACAACCAACCATTCTTCGTCACATTAGGAAAAAAATGTAAGCTCAGTGCTTAGAAGGGCGCAGTCGTGCCGGAAAAAAACTCCAGTTGGTAGTCTGGCCCTTTAATCAAGGGATCAGGAGAAAAGAAAAGTGAGAAAATTAAAAATGTAACAGAAAATGATAACAATTAAGTTAGGCTAATGCAATTAAGCTTAGCATGAAGTGTTCAATAGTTCTTAATTCAGAGGCAAATTATCTTGCTTTTAAAATTCTTCTATACCCGATCTCTCCCGAGTGTGTTCTCTGTCATCAATGATCATAGACAATAGTAAATTTTCAGGGTGTGCATTGTGCTCAATTATTGGATTAACAACTTGAAGTAAGTCGTCAAATAAATACTGCAATGTTTGAACTGCTAGAAAAACATTATTAGTGCATCACTGAAATACTTTTTATTTTTGATGTCAAACCTTGACAGAGGACCAGGATCTCGAATTGGCAAATCCTTTGAACATTGTCTTGACTTTATTGCTTTGGATATGTCTAATAAATACAGTACTGCTGGTCTTTGCACAGCATCTTTCTCACTACTTCTAGAATCAAATAATCTCATACTCCACCACAGTGAGCTTTCCAAACTCAGTGAGCTGTTATCCAATGGGCCTGGATAAAAAATTTTGGTCCTGTGGGTGCACCATCTATATGCTGAAAAATATGACAGAAAGGGAGTTCGTTGAAATGGAGTAGACACACGATCCACTGCAGTGGTCTTCCCACATGCAATTCACATGTGCTCCAGTCTCACTCAGGCAGTCGAGAGATGTGCCTGACTTGTTACAGAATCCTCAACTAAAGTATGTGGAGATGAAGCTATAGAGAGATTGCTACACCATATCTACGCTTTTATCAAAATTAATCATTCCTAATTTGTCCAAATGTTAGACTTTAAACGTGAACACTTGGAAAAGAAACAATAGAAGAAACTGTAAACCACTAAATCTCCTAGTCAATTTTGGTAACTATAATGTAAATTACACACACTCTCTTAATTTGGATGGTTGATTGGATAGGGTGTGGGTGAAACTCGATGTACAGCCACCTCTTCGTGGTAAGTTAAGTTAATCGCACTATAGCAATTTGAAAATAATTTTTTTTTCTTTTTCGACCCACCCTAATGTACATCCTTTATGTGTACATCTTATGTCTGAATATACATTTTTGGTGGATGTTAAACTATGTATTTGATTAATAAAATTGACCATACTATAAGGGGTTCACACACAAACACACCCACTTCTGCATAATTGTATCTGGACCTTGAGTTGTATGCAGAACTGCAGCAAGAAAATTGTTTGTGGTAAAATAAATGAATTTGGATAATGAAAAAGTCTCATGCTTCTCTTTTTCTTGAATTTCCCACTGTTGAAAAATATATCTGCTTCATTAAATTCTGAAATATTTTTAAACGAGCAGTAATAATAATTGAAAAATTATCTGGTTAAGAGGAGGAGATAGCAGTCATTCTGAGGATTCATTACTCTGGAGGTGTTTTCCACTTGTCCAAATTAGCCATTTTTGGGAACTTAAAACTGCAGAATGACTTGAATTATCATCAAACACAAATGTGAATAACATTATTGTATATTAATATCACTTTATACAAGAAAACCTGTCAAGGCCAATTCTCGGGGTCAGGCTTATATTATGAGTAGAGCCCGGATTATATGCAAATGCATATGTGCATATGCATTTGCATATTTTGGCCTTTTTTTTTAGCATTAATGCATATAAATGCATAAAATCAAAGAATTTTTTGTATATGTGCGTATTTTTGAAGGTTTATTTAAGCTCACTCAATATTTTTTATAATTTTTCAAATGAATAGTGTTCATAACATCAATTTTTTTCCCCTCAGGTGAAATTTAGTAAATTAATATATATTTATAAAGTATTTTACGAATACTAATTGTTTTATTGTAAGGCTATTTCTAGAGATATATCAAAGTGTTAAATTTGTTTTAGAAATGGTGTCGAAATTCTTTTCTTACTAATATTTTCATAATTGAGCAGCTACAACAAACTAAAAATTAAAAATTCCTGAATAAAAAATATATGTATTTGCATATGCGGGGTGTGTAAATATGTATTATTATATATATATAATATATATGTATATATAACATGAATGTCGCTCTCCACTTGTTAATACAAGATATACGGAAGACTGGATGTTGTGAAGATATTTATTATTTGAGATGTTAATTTTTTAAGGAAGGAAAAAACTCATCTCTGCCTCTACCGGGAGTCGAACCCGGGTCCCTCGATTGCCGGACGAGTGCTCTGACCACTAAGCTACAGAGGAGATAGAGATTTTCCTTCGCTAGAGCGTATATATGTCGAACGGAACCGTGCAATGGACGGTGAAACCGATCAGCTAATAGCTCATGGACGACGAGCCACCAGAGGGCTATATATATATGACATGAATGTCGCTCTCCACTTGTTAATACAAGATATACGGAAGACTGGATGTTGTGAAGATATTTATTATTTGAGATGTTAATTTTTTAAGGAAGGAAAAAACTCATCTCTGCCTCTACCGGGAGTCGAACCCGGGTCCCTCGATTGCCGGACGAGTGCTCTGACCACTAAGCTACAGAGGAGATAGAGATTTTCCTTCGCTAGAGCGTATATATGTTGAACGGAACCGTGCAATGGACGGTGAAACCGAACAGCTAATAGCTCATGGACGACGAGCCACCAGAGGGCTATATATATATGACATGAATGTCGCTCTCCACTTGTTAATACAAGATATACGGAAGACTGGATGTTGTGAAGATATTTATTATTTGAGATGTTAATTTTTTAAGGAAGGAAAAAACTCATCTCTGCCTCTACCGGGAGTCGAACCCGGGTCCCTCGATTGCCGGACGAGTGCTCTGACCACTAAGCTACAGAGGAGATAGAGATTTTCCTTCGCTAGAGCGTATATATGTCGAACGGAACCGTGCAATGGACGGTGAAACCGATCAGCTAATAGCTCATGGACGACGAGCCACCAGAGGGCTATATATATATGACATGAATGTCGCTCTCCACTTGTTAATACAAGATATACGGAAGACTGGATGTTGTGAAGATATTTATTATTTGAGATGTTAATTTTTTAAGGAAGGAAAAAACTCATCTCTGCCTCTACCGGGAGTCGAATCCGGGTCCCTCGATTGCCGGACGAGTGCTCTGAACACTAAGCTACAGAGGAGATAGAGATTTTCCTTCGCTAGAGCGTATATATGTCGAACGGAACCGTGCAATGGACGGTGAAACCGAACAGCTAATAGCTCATGGACGACGAGCCACCAGAGGGCTATATATATATGACATGAATGTCGCTCTCCACTTGTTAATACAAGATATACGGAAGACTGGATGTTGTGAAGATATTTATTATTTGAGATGTTAATTTTTTAAGGAAGGAAAAAACTCATCTCTGCCTCTACCGGGAGTCGAACCCGGGTCCCTCGATTGCCGGACGAGTGCTCTGACCACTAAGCTACAGAGGAGATAGAGATTTTCCTTCGCTAGAGCGTATATATGTCGAACGGAACCGTGCAATGGACGGTGAAACCGATCAGCTAATAGCTCATCTATCTATCTCTATCAAAATCTCTATCTCCTCTGTAGCTTAGTGGTCAGAGCACTCGTCCGGCAATCGAGGGACCCGGGTTCGACTCCCGGTAGAGGCAGAGATGAGTTTTTTCCTTCCTTAAAAAATTAACATCTCAAATAATAAATATCTTCACAACATCCAGTCTTCCGTATATCTTGTATTAACAAGTGGAGAGCGACATTCATGTCATATATATATAGCCCTCTGGTGGCTCGTCGTCCATGAGCTATTAGCTGATCGGTTTCACCGTCCATTGCACGGTTCCGTTCGACATATATACGCTCTAGCGAAGGAAAATCTCTATCTCCTCTGTAGCTTAGTGGTCAGAGCACTCGTCCGGCAATCGAGGGACCCGGGTTCGACTCCCGGTAGAGGCAGAGATGAGTTTTTTCCTTCCTTAAAAAATTAACATCTCAAATAATAAATATCTTCACAACATCCAGTCTTCCGTATATCTTGTATTAACAAGTGGAGAGCGACATTCATGTCATATATATATAGCCCTCTGGTGGCTCGTCGTCCATGAGCTATTAGCTGATCGGTTTCACCGTCCATTGCACGGTTCCGTTCGACATATATACGCTCTAGCGAAGGAAAATCTGTATCTCCTCTGTAGCTTAGTGGTCAGAGCACTCGTCCGGCAATCGAGGGACCCGGGTTCGACTCCCGGTAGAGGCAGAGATGAGTTTTTTCCTTCCTTAAAAAATTAACATCTCAAATAATAAATATCTTCACAACATCCAGTCTTCCGTATATCTTGTATATATGTATATATATATATATATATATAAGGGGATAATTTTTTGTAAATGAATACATATGCACTAAGAAATAGAAAAGATGCCTTTCAAAAACACATCTTTTTTTCGTATGGTGATTTTTTTTAATGCATATTTTCTCATTTTTTTGTACATATTTCTGACTTTTTCAAAATTTCTAGTGCTATTCTGGTGTGTTTAATGCACATTTTGGAATTTTCAGTGCTTATTTTTGCATTTTTAAGTGCATATTTGCATATTTTTAGAGCATATTTCGTCACTTTTTTAGTGCATTTAATCCGGGCTCTAATTATATGAGCATCTTGAAAAATCAAGCTAAGTCTTATTTTCTGAGGATAAACTATACTTTTTTTTCTGTTTCACTTGAAGGTGTTTGTTACCAATGTTCAATTCAAGACTCACAAAATTATTTTCTTTTCTTTATGAGATAATTTAATTTTTGTCTCTTGATATTTCAGTTATGAAAGTCTGATGTACCTGTATAAAACTTATAAGAAAGTAATGCAAGCATGTAAATATTCAGGAAACATTTTATTTTCTGGACACTATGCTCAGGTGAACTCGGAAAGAAGAGTCATCTTGTCTCCGCTGGGACATAAATATTGTTTGAATGAAAATGTAATATATACCCGGCGCTGCCCGGGTTTTCTTCAATGAGGCTGTTTGGATCACGTGATATCTCCCTCTTTCTTTGAGGGACATGCAAACCATGCCTAAGTTAACCAATATGGTGACTTCCTGCACTAAACAAATCCTGATTTAAAGAAACATAGAAACAAATATTTTTTTCCCCCCTTTTTTAAGGGTCGCTCAGTATTTCGATCCCCCCGAACTTCAAGTTATTTATTTCTGCCTGTTTCTGCTTCCAAAAATGCTTAATTAAAGCTGTGGAATTTCTTCGATGTACTTTACGGACCCATAATTGATTTTAAAACAATCTAAACTATATCAATTTATGCAATTCAATATCAAAAGACAATACCAAGAACTTAATTTTCACATGCTTGAGAAGATATAAATAAAAAGTTTAAATCAATGCTATTGTCTGGATATCCAACTCAAAATTAGGTCCGGATAACTACTTCATATTTAATCTCCTGGGCTTTGTATATATCTCTAAGTGAACTCAATATTTCACAAATCAAGACTTCTATACAATTTTTTAAAATTATTGATGTGACAGAAGACATCACCAAATTTTCGCATTTCTACTGTAAAATCGGCAATTTTAACACTGATTTCTATGAGGATCACCATTTTCCTGATCCTCAAAGCGATGAGAAGGTATAAATAAGTTTTGATGATTCAAAAAGCCTCATTACTGGGAGTATTGAAAATGTGGCCAACCATTATAAAGGCATAAACTATTATACATATAGTAACAGGATTAGAGAAGTGACAAACCATTGTAAAGGCATATACACGTCTGAAACGCATTGCTAGGGAACCACGGTAACCAAAGTAAACGTTCGGAAAGTGATTGTCTAGGCCCAAAAACCATTGTTGCCGGACAGTTTTTTGCCCATTTGGGGCATTTGCCCTGCTCTGACGAAATTTTAAAGTAGCCTATCGTTCAAGTTGGGTCTCATTTGGTATATATGCAAAATTTGGTGACGATCAATCTAAAATTGTAGATTCTCTAGAACACACACACACAGACAGACAGAAAATCAATTTTATATTTATATATATATATATATATATATATATATATATTGGTATTGGTATATGCATACATATTCTACGTGTTTACTTCTTCACAGAGGCTTCAATTTATTTATACAAGGATTTGTGTGTGTGTGAAAAATTAAAATTAATGTGTGTATTATAAATAAGCAATAATTTCTGTGGATATGCTTATCACATATTACATACCAGGCATATTTGTTAAACTAAGGTTCATGGTTACATTTTCCGTTTGCAGTGTCTTGTGACATATTTTAATATGTGAATCTCATAACTAAATGCTTACATAAAAAGGGTAGTCAGAAGAATTATAAAAAGTGTGTTTGTGATGCCAAGAAATTATTATCACATTTTTGTTCCTAAAAAATCATTTAAAAATATTTCAAAATATACATATTTTAAACACTGCGCTATACAGCAGTTTTTGGAATGCATAAACTAACCTCAAATTAAAATTTTAACCTGAAAGCAACACATTTTCTTCTTGAACAAACAATATTCTCCAAAAAAATCCCGGGTTTTTTAGGCTAAAAACCCAGCCCGGAGGGAATGGGTATCTACCCGTGGAGCAAATTTGACAATCCTGGTTCAATCCAGTGCAAACATTGGAATTTTGAATGTTTTCTAAAAGGTATGGACTTGTACACATTTCTAGCAGTCTAAAGTTTTCTCTAAGCAATGGACTGGTTAAGTCAGCATTGAAAACAGTTGAAATACTGATAAGTCAGAAGACCAATACAGTGCTTTGATGATGTTCAGAGCAACTCCTCTTGAAAATGGATTCAATCCAGCATAGCTGTTGATGTGTAGAATTAAAAACAGCTTTGCCAATAATTAAAGGTCAGTTGCTACAAGCAGTGGGTAAGAAAACCATTGTGGTCAGGGAAGAGGGTTTCGAACCCGGATCCTCACAATGAGAGTCCAGCAGTACCACGCAGTGGCAACCTAACTTACTACAGGAGTGGCACAAGCCCATGAAAGACTGTCTCACTCTCTTGCTGTGTTTTGATGAAAACAGTGAAGCTGTTCTTTCAAAATGAAGCTGATCTTTTCATCATTCTGAAAATACTTTCAAGCTTTTAATAAGAACACAATAACCCTTTCAGACCAGAGCTACCAAATATGAGGGCTTTTTTTTCTAGTTTTGTCTTGCTGTAGGTATTCTTTTTTTCACCTCAAGGACTTCAACCCCACTTCAACACTAACACATTCGCAATCCTTGAAATAAGGGTTGAATTTTCCTTTGGTCAAAAAGAATGAATGTGTGAATTGAAGCACTAGAGAAAGCAATATGCACATTTATGCTTACAGGGCCTGAAAGGGATAGTATAAAATAAAACAACACCTGCTTCTAATCTTTAAAAACATTGTAGCTATCGTGAAGGAGATGATTGTGAAACAAATCATTTGAGTTTCCATTATTTCTTATAGGAATTTTTTTCTTTATGATACACGAGCATTTTAGATTGGTGAATAAATTTTGCTCCCAAATTCAAGTTTCCCTGTATTTCAAAATAACTTGAAAATATGTTTTTTTTATTTCAAGTATATACGTTTAGTTTATATTCAGTGATTTTCTTTCCATGCTTTGTGTATTATTGGAATATTCATTCTTCAATTTATTTCCAGCGCAGAATATGTTGATTATAACTCCTCTAATATTAGAAATGATGCTATCAGGAAGGGTGAGAATTTTATTTTCTTGAATACCTTACAATATTTTAATGTTAAGAGTGAATCCTCTAAAAATATCAATATAGGTTCATATTATCATTTAGTAGGACCTCTGTATTTGCAGCTAATTAGTTCCCGGCTTCCCTTTCCTGAACACAACCGTTCATAGTGGAAAATTGCTTTTTGTGAGCTAAATTGCTAGATTATACTCTAAGCAGGAGAGCACAAACTCTGGCCTTGGGGAAAATCTGGATTATTTGAGAACATTATCTGACTTGCCAAAAGATAAGGCATGTCCTCATAAAAAAGGAAATCTGGTTCATTTTTGGGGTCACTTTAAGGATCTTCATAGATTTTCATGATTCCTTTCTTTTGACCTCATTTCAAGGTTTCGCAAATAATTTTTCACATGTTCATTATTAATCTATAAGACCGCAGTTGGCATCATGTTAATCGTGATCGTACAATAGATAGCCACACCCCCCCCCCATTTTTTTGGGCAACAGTGGGACTGTTTTTTCCTGTTCATTTAGGTTTTTAAATCTTTCAAGAAATCTAATCCAGTCCATCCCAACCTAATTTCACGCACTGTGTCGTGAGGCGCTGAAGTAGAGGCATTAGTAGCCTCTCTTAACTTCAGGAAATGGCCCCCGGGTGCGTGAAATTAGGAAGGCAGATTCACGTGTCTCCAGTGGTGTAGATGGTAGCATGCTTGCCCGGTATGCAAGAGGGCCTGGGTTCGAGTCCTGGCGGAGACGTGATGACTTTTCTTTCCGAGCTCACCTCAGCATAATATCCGGAAAATAACTGTTTCCTTGATATCTCTGGCTGAGAAAAAAGCCATCTATATCTCTCTAAACCGTCCCACCGGGGGGCCATTTCCTGAAGTTAAGAGAGGCTACTAATGCCTCTACTTCAGCGCCTCACGACACAGTGCGTGAAATTAGGAAGGCAGATTCATGTGTCTCCAGTGGTGTAGATGGTAGCATGCTTGCCCGGTATGCAAGAGGTCCTGGGTTCGAGTCCCGGCGGAGACGTGATGACTTTTCTTTCCGAGCTCACCTCAGCATAATATCCGGAAAATAACTGTTTCCTTGATATCTCTGGCTGAGAAAAAAGCCATCTATATCTCTCTAAAATATGAAATATTTGTCAAAAGTCAGGGAAAATTCTAAATACTTGGGAAAAGTCAGGGAAAATTTGAATGGGAAAAAATCAGAGGATAAATCTACATTCAAATGGTTTACCTTCACTTTTTTTCCATGGAAGATTATTTTTCAGATCCCCAGGGAGAGGAAAAAAATCCTTATCAGCATTTTCCTCCAGATCCCCTACTTAGAGATGTCTTATCAGTTGAAGGGTGGGATTTTACAATGTTGGCCAAGAAACAATCTGCCCTCTGAGTAAATAGATGAAGGGATCTAAAGTGGAGAGACCCTCCTTTCCATTGTTGAAAGCAAAGGCAATACCAGCTCATAACTTCTTTTCTAATTCTTCTGAAAAAACATTTTATTTTCTTGTTTTTTTTTCCTGCCTGTGGGTAGAGAACCTTTAGGCCCATTTCACACTGAGCGGACTTGGGTCCAGATCCGCATGCCATTTCACACGAGCACTAAAGTTCTAAAAAATCTTTAGTTCGAAATTCGTGCATAAAAACTTTTTTTTCCCAATTTTTGCAATTATTTTTCTCCTTCACCCCTGATTCAGTGCTCATAGGCAGCCTAGAGCTATTCTTTGGTGGTTTAATCTAGAGCCCCATAGAATAATCTTAATAGTTTAATCGTAACATAAAGAGGCCTTTTCAGTTTGATCGTCACAATTAGTCAATGGGGGAATACATCGCAAAATATTTTCAAAAGGTTTTGAAAAAAAAAATCTAATCTCTACAAATCTAAAAAGATCTGTCTTTTTAGAAAATATGAAAAAAAATTCCAAAAACATATCCAATGATGTTCCAAAAAAAAAAAAAAAAAAAATCAGGAGATATCAAAGACTTTGCAAGTAGAAAAAGGGGGAGGGGTGGAGACTTTCAAAATGTCTGTGCTTAGAAATATTATCTCACATCACAATTCTGTGTTAAGCCCGGATTACACTATAAAAATTTTATTCTTTTACAAATGCAACCAATAAGCTGATTGGTTGCATTTTCTCGAATGTAACCGATAAATTTATTGGTTGCTTTTTTTCACGTTTTATAAAATAACTTTCTTAAACCTTTTAGAGTGAAATCCCATCCTTAGATTAGTCACTTCTGAAATATAATTTTTTTTTTAAGTTTATAGACTCAATGTCATGTAAAGTGTATATGTAGGTATTGGGGGTGGGGGGACACACACCAAAACTATTCAAGTGCTTAGGGCTTTCAAACGTGTTAAACTAGCCCTGAGTGAACGCCGTACATGGATAATGTTGTTTAATAAAAGTATTTAGTTTTAAAAATAAAAAAAATATTTTAAGCAATTTTAAGTATTTATATTTTTATAATAATTTATAAATTTAAAAAGAAAAAATTAAAAATTTGTAATTACATTTAAAAGTTATTAAAGTATTCAGTCAATTATATTTGTAATGAATTACAGAACGGCTTATAATTTTGGTCCCGTCAGTGTTCGTTGTTGGCAGGTTTTATTATATAAAATTGCAAAGTATGGACAAAAAGCAGTTAAAGTTGCTATATCTTCTTTATCTTAGGAAACGGAGGGATAGACGTATATATGTGGGTACATCCTATTGATGCACAGGGACCTTCATATGGTGTTCTTATATTTATGTCAAATAATTAAAAAAATTCCATGCAAAATCGTCTTGAAAAAGTAGCCAAAGATGTGGACTAATTCGACCCGCATCCGTGTCGTGTGAATAGCTCCAAATAACCTAATGTACGAAACTTGTATGTGCGGATGCGGAGCCCGCACGTAGTTTTTCACACATGCGGATGCCATCCGCACCCACATGAACACTTCAAAGGTGCGGGCGCATTTCACGTTTTCTGAAATGCTCTGTATATACCAATTGTTAAAACTTCTTCCGGACCTGCATCCGCTCCGTGTGAAAGGGCCCTTAACCTTTATATGTTGAAGAATGGTTTGAATTCAATTATCTCTGTGAAATTTCCAAGGAAACTAGTGTTGTTGCAAGATCATATAAACAGTTTGATTTTGTAAGGAGTGGTGTTGGCGGCAAAATATTAGCATCTGTCTGTAATGTGCTTTTCAATGGTATATTACCGTGAAATGCTATACAGTCGCCTCACCCCGTATTCGTGGTTCCCGCATTTGTAGTTTTTTTCCTTCATTGGGTTTTTTCCTCAGCAATCGTCATTTACATGTTTTGTTTACAAAATTAGAGTTGTGCTTGTTTAGGATGGCTCATTTGTCTAGTGCTACTGATAATGCTCCGAAAATACAAAAAAAAAAAAAGTTTACAAAAAAAATTAGGTATATTGACTATGTTTGGCAAAAGTAAGTCAATTGCTGCTTTGGCTCACCACCAGATGGTTTTCATGATATAGATCCCTTTATGGTACGTTCTACACATGTAGAAAAATTGGTAGAGGAAGTCTTGTCAACATACTCCAACATACTTGATGACATGAAGAAGAAACGGCAAACAGAAATTACAATGTTCTTTTAGAAAACATCACCAACAATCAATCGCTGCACCCTCGTTTACATTCCCTTACAATTTTGTGTTACCCTGCTCTTCTCATGATGTTCAATAAACAAGATAAACAGAAAATCTATGGTTTCAGTTATTTGCAATTTCCCATATTTTCCCCACCCCCAGAATGTAACCCCCACAAATACGGGGGGGGGGGGGGGTCGACTATAATTTAGAGCATAGTTTCCTAACCTTTTTTGCCCCATCTCGCCCCCCTTCAGAAATTTTTTTCTCCCATCGCCCCCAACGCAATCTAACCTATAGGATCCTATGTTATACCTGTAGCTTCTACCACCCCCTGAAACATTCCATCGCCCCCAAGGGGGCTTTAACGCCCATGTTGGGAATCACTGATTTAGTGATATTAGATGGTTTAGAATTATAGAATTATATATTATATATGCGTGTGTCAGTGTACGCACAATTGGTCAGGGAAATTTTTGAATTTGGTCAGGGAGAGTCAGGGAAATGATCAAACGGATTTTGCTGGGAACCCTGAGTGTGTAGAGAGATACACTTGACTCAACTTTTATTTTTTCACATCTTATATACGATACGAAAAACTATAAGTGAAGGACAGCTGAGTGGCTTAAATGAGGGGTGCGGTGCACCTGGGTTACAGCGTAGACTTAGCACAGCACACAAAAAATAAAGACCCTACATGTTGAAGGGGGAAAAACCTTTATCCTCTTCAAACCCAAACAAGAAAATTTTTCTGTAAGTATTTGGGGGAGCCTAGAAGTTTTATGTAGGCATACTTATATGTGTACCTCAGGATTCTAATGAGTAGAAACACTTAATATTTTAACCATGGTGAGTGATTATAGTTAGATGTATGCTCATTATTTACAAGTTTGAAAGCAACACTATATGACATTAACTCATAACAGGCATCGGGAATTGACATGTATTAGTTTTATTACACAGTGCTAATTATCAAATGAAGCAATACAATATATTATATATTACATGGAATGGTGCTTTTTGAAACAATTATTTTTCCAAGCACACAAATACATTAGTCATTTTGTACCGATTACCCTGATTCTTGATTTGCATCCTGGTAATCTGCATTTTCCAGGGATACAAGAGCTGCACCAAACTGCACCAAAACAGTTCTCTTGTTACATGGTACACCAAATTCCTGCGCATTTATGGTAATTCTTGTTTGTAGTACACCAAAATGTCGCTAACGCACTGTCGCATGTGAAATACCCTAAATTTAGGAAAAGGAACATGAAAATTTTGTTCATTGGAATCGTTATTTCTGAAACAAAGGAAAAAAGAGGGGGAGGGAGGTAAACTTCTGTACAGTTTTTTCCTTTTTTTTGCTTCCCGCTATCTACCATAACCTTGCTATCTCGTGACCTTAAAAAATAGTTCTACTGTTTTGAAGTACAAAGTCCTACTGTTATTGGTATAAACCATGAGCAATCAAACTCCCAGAATGAAGGACTATGCACTGAATTTTCTGATATTAGAGAGAGAGTTTTTTCTCCTTCAGGCTATATATACTGAAAATAACCAGTAATTTTGCTGCTACCTACCTGCATTCAAAGATAACATATCAAGGGCATAAATTTGCTTTTTTTCCCACAAGATTGCACACATGGCTTTGCGAAGAATTGGAAAGGGAATCGATTCACTGAATTCATTGATTTGGCATTTCATGGAAAAATTACCCCTTAGATATAGTTATTCATATATTATATACGCAGATATAGTTCGTTTCTGGTCCTGCTCCATTTTCAAAATTTCTGCTCAAAAAACGAAAGTTTGCTGTTCCAAAATGGATGAGGGGCACTTGCATCTCTGATTTTCATCATCCATGTATCGGGAAAGTGATTCATTCCATCTGGATAAACATTTTTCATGGGTTGGAGAAAAACTTTTCATTGCTTTCACTCAGGTTCTTCCTCACCTTCAGAATTGTCCAAAAGAGGAAGCCTTTCTGTAATAATTAGTAGAAAATTATAAATAAATTAAAAATAATTAGTCCTATATGGGGCACTTCTTATTGGTTTTTTTTTTTTTTTAAATTATTTTTATTTTTTTTTTGTGATACCTAACATGCATTACCCAACAATTCAAAATAACAAGATCAACAAAGTGAGTAAAAACTCTAATAGGCTATTTGTTTGTTCTCGGCACACACTGTTAAATGCCAAGTATCTATTGCACAGGTCTATTTCTTCCATGAATATATTTTAGGTTACGACTATCGTAGGCTAAGGAATGTAAACTTTTTTATCTCAAAATGAATTCCTTGGCTTTTTTATTCATGCTGCTCTTATCAGCAACTGTTTCATCATCAAAACCACATTCTTTAGTCATCTACCTCACTAAAAACTAGGCCAGTCAATGTCACTGTCATCAGAAACAATGATAGATCACTGTGTTGCAGAGTAGCTTCTATTTCACCAGTACTCTGAACATATAAACAAATAAAATACATCCATCTGATGATTTGAGTAACTAATAAAGTGCACAATGTATATGAATTTTTATTTAAATATTATCAGAAAGCTGAGATGAAAATTCATGATCAGAGGAAAAGAAATAAAACTCATTTATACTATTTAAATATATTTGAAAACTTTTTCACTTAATACTAGCATACATATACTCATAATTCTTTTACATAATCATATTGTTCCGAATAATTTTTCACAAGACTTTGAGATTGCAAAACAAGAAGTGGTTCGACGGACAAGCACAGATTTATTTACAGAACAGCAATTTACACGTATTTACAACCTAATCAGAGAGCTAACAACTTTCTCGCAAAGTTATCACTACTGACTTCAGTCTACTCATTCAGTCTCTAATCTGGAATCTCTCCTCTTGTGATTGCCTCACTATTTAAAGCTCTGGTCGAAACTTTGAGAAAAAGAATATTCCACAAATTTCTATTTCATAGTACCAGGTTTGGGACGCCAGTGTCTGGAAGGGCAGATCCCTCTGGAATGTTCTTTGCCAATCCTCTGCCAATCGCACGTCTTTGCACTAAACCGATACCGATATTAACTGCTGTTGCCAACAGATTTCAATATGTTTGAGAGCCATCAAACAAATCACGCCATCTATTATCTATAGATCGTAACAATATCATAATAAATCATTTGATTTAACCTCTTCAAGTACAAGATGTTGGCAATAAATCTGAATGATCTGCATTAGACGTATAGCTATAAATGGAGAATCCTTGTTCCTTGTTAAAAAAAGGATGAAAGAGAAAGAAATAAGGGTGGAGAGGAACATTACAGAGGTATATTGGATAGGAGAGTGTTAGTGTGGGCTCCTCACAGAGAAACACACACAGCCTCTATTTTCGAAACATTTATTAGGTGCACAAAACAAACAAGACGATCCAGAGTTGGTAAAAAAACTGGGTTTTTTTGTTTTAAATAATACTAACATTAAAAACAATGAAATTTCTGAAAAATCATTCAAACTTCCAATAATTAACTAAAATAAAATGTTACATATTATATGTTTATATCATATGTATTATATCATATAATATATAAAGGTCTTTCTCCAGTTGCTTCCAGTATACTTAATTAGGAAGCTATTTTGCAAAAAGTAATAAAAATTAGGTGAATATAATGTATTTAATGAAGCATAAATAATGCAGATTAATTACCAATGATTTATGATATACAGGGTGATTATAACTAAGGTTCTGATTTCAAAACACTGTAAAAAAATAATGATTGTCAGAATGACTTGAAAATTGACATGAATATTCCTGAAAAAATTCAATTTTATTTGATAAAGGGGAAGAAATACTTAAAAATGTAAAATTAATGACATCATCAAACATGGGGGAAATTTGCTCGCAGAATAGAAACGATAGCCAGCCATGGCAAAATGATAACTTAATTATAGCATTGCACAATTTCATAATTCATGGAAACATCACAAAAAACGAAGTAATTGAACAAATAACTACAACTCTTATTTAAGAAATGTTAAATATGTCATCTACCGTGTTCTGGCTATGAGATTGAAAGCACAAAAATTCTTGTTCAACAACAGATCAGAGTATGCCATAGTCATGATGCGGATGTGCTTGCAATTCAGCTTTATTAAACCAAATGCCCCCCCCCCCTCCCCGTTAATATTCCTGAGGAACTTCTAACATATAGGGAATGTGCTGGAGATTGCAATTCACCAAACTTTGCAATCTGACCACTGTTTATAACATTTTGAGGTACCCCCACAGTCAGAAGTTGCAAGGGTTAAGGTGCATCCTGCCAAAATGGGTCTTCAGCAGCTGCTTTGCTGGTATTACAATGTGCATCTTGATAGAAGTTCTATCCACACACTGATGCTGTGGAAGTGTCGAAATGATGTGGTTGCACAAAATAGATTATACTGCTGGCCAAGTACAGCATCATCTACTTGCACATTTTGCACTTTTTTCTTTTGCGAAAGAAACTTCCATTGCTTCAGGAGTATCCATGCAAATTTTCAAGTCATTCTGATCAGTACTTATTGTATAGTTTTGGAATCAAAACTTAAATTATAATCACCCTGTATATAGCTGATTATTTTTCATAAATCTGTTACTACTATACAGTAGAACCCTGAGCTTAACTGTGCTTAACAGTGAGAAAGTATTAAAAAAACAACTATTGAATATTAAGATTGGGAGATATACAGTAGGAGATGTGCTACTTCTTATGGGAATGAAAATGTATGTGAGGTAATGTAACAACTAGTACACTAGTCTTTGTCTTTTAAGGACAGCTGGTGTCTTTATTGGATTATAGGACCACCTGCCCCTAGCATGATGGTGTCACTACTGTAGCTGCTTCTTTGTGAAGGGAAAAAGAAACCCTGTGAGATAATACACCACTACATTTAGATGTGTGATGCAATCTTTATTCATGAATTTGCTAAAGATAGAGCATCAGAATGTAGCCAAAGGTTAGAAAATGTTGTAAGAATGAGAAAATTTGGCTTTTATATACAACTTTAAATGACTAAGATACTTCACATGAAAATTATATATATATTCTGGGCACTTTTATGAGACACTGGAAAAAAAAACCACTTATAAAATCTTATGTCATTTAAAGATATACCATCAGAATGTACCCCAAGGATATAAAATGTGGTAAAAATTAAACATTTTGGCTTGTAATGAACCAATATGATATTTTTCAAGGAAAAAAATGATATTTAGGCAATTTTTATTTGATTTTTTGAAAAAAAACCACATGGTTTAAACCAAACAACCCTGAGACGATCACACACAGACATAACAAAAAACGTGGCCTTTCCTGCCGACTTCTCCCAGCGAACTCACTGTTGCCAAAACTAATCTTTACAATACTATTTATTTCCCCCTGCATGCCACAGTGCCATCTACTGATAACAAAAAGAACTATAACTACAAATCCTACATTAGTACCATGCTTTGCTTTTTTCACCTTCACCAATAAACTTGTTTTGTAGTTTTTCCTTTACTTTTTTGTGTTCTGTTTCTCACTTCTATGTACAGTATATAATAGAAGGATTAGATCTGAGAAAGATACATTTTATATATATATATATATATGCGTCTGTATGTGTGGGGGGGGGGGGATAAAACTGAGAACTGCCACCATCATTATCAGTTGATCATTATCTCGTTGCAATATCATGGTGGTGGAGGGAGAAGGGGGGAAACACACACACACACAACTTGCAAGGTTATTGCAAGGTACAATAAACCTCCGCTATCAGGAAACAAGAGGTTGAAGAAAGAGTCATCTGGATTGCATTTATTCCCCAATGTCGTTTGGATGCAATATTACATCCCTGATCGTAAAGGGGTTAATCAAATATTGTATATAATAATTACTACTTTTGTTTTTGTGTTATAATTTTTTCAAACATTGATTATGTATAACCAATATCTGTAAAAAGTGTGGTAATAACTAGTGAAAACCTTATCAAAATTAATCAAAAAATGTATTTCTTAAGGAAGGTAGGTCATGCATTTCACCAACATAATCCCTTTCTTCATACATATGTATTTTCAAAAACAATGTTTTCTCTCAAAATATTACAGAAATACAAAAATCTCACATGAGACACTGGTGTAATCACGCTTAAATTTACTGCTCAATGCCAAAGATACACATACGTGGACCTTCATACAATTAAGTGTGCTGCTTTTTAAAAATGACTTGAACAGTTAGACAAAAATCATTTTCAGCATGCTCTTACATTTAGTTATTCTAAAATGTATCGTTTTTAACTATTAAATTCTTGGAAAATATGATAAAAAATGCTTATACTTTTCCAAGTATTTCCATGATTTCGTCAACCTGCCTTTTTATTTGCCGGATTTCTTAGGTAATATCATTGCGAGCTGCATTCACACAATACACTCTGAGATCGTATAAAGGTCCACATGTGTGTACATCTGGAGCGAAGAGGGTATTGTGGTTGCAGTTGAATTTAAATATACATGATAATCGTATGCATTGAAATTTGACATATACTTTTTATTTCATTTATTCAAGATTATTGTAAATTAATCTTGTATTTTTGTTTTGTTTTTTCCTGAAAGATGAAATCAAGTTGAAATTTACTGATGTCAACTTGAACAGTGGCTATAATGATTCCTTGCATCATAGAAAAGACAATATCAATGACATAGCAAATGTTCCTTCATCAGGTTGCTTGGTGTTTCCTTCATATGTTGTCATTTCAGAGGTTGATATTCTCTTATTTATAGCTACTTTTGTGCAGTTCCTAATTTGTTAAGTATTAATTATTGTGCCAATTACCATGATCAATTCCTGTGCTAATTACTTGGAAAATTAAGGCATGTTTATGTTTCCATTAATTTTTATCTTAATCTCCTAATATTCCAATTAATCTTCGTTTGAAAAATTCCCAATCATAAAACTATCCGATTCAGAATTCACCTACGGTTGACATTATTTTATTTAGAGCAAGAATATACATGACTTTTTATCAATTAAAAAATTATCACATGATATGCCATGATATTTTCCCATTTTATTAGTTTTGTAGGAAAGGGCTGTGTGCATCTAGACATACTTTTTATATTCATGTAGAAATTTCACAGTAATTTTGTTCAGAAATTTGTTTTTATATTGTGAGGGAGGTTGGCTTATATGTGCAGGTCAGTTTCTGAGCATAAAAATTGAATGCAAGTATTACCTTGTTACGGTCATTGCGATGTGTAGGGGGAAGTAAAATTAATAGAAGAAATCACAAAAGGCAGAAATTGTAACTTGCTATGTGCTTTCTAGGAGAGTATATACCAAACTCATTCTACGTAAAAGGCAACATTTTTTTTCAGATCTGTTCATCTGTGGTGTTCCCCACACAGGGTCATAAAATGGAAGAGGAAAGAGGAACTTTTTTTTGCTTCAGGATCTTTGTATGGTTCTCTCAGTATTAGGATTTTATAGTAGGCACAAGGTTACTTGTACAGTTTTTGGAATTGGAAACTGGGGAAGTCCCCCCCCCCAACCCCATGTATCTTTCTTTCCCGTATTTCTTTTCTAAGCTATGCTAAAAAAATTAATTCTTCAACGAATATTTCCCATTGATTTTTTTTTTAATTTGTTTCATATTCCATTGCTAGTATTACTGTGTTGCAACAGTAATTTTCCCGAATTCTAAGGATTTTGGGAATGGGAAATCATAAAAAATTCCAGAGAATGGGCAGGCAGGAATTTCGGCCGGGAAACCTTAATAATGAAATACTTCTGGAAAATTTGAAAGAACAGCTGTAGATGAAATAGCCAAAATTAAAACACAAAAAGAAAGTCCTACCTCACCAAGCCAATGCCCACCTCACAGATACCCCATTGCAACAACCAAATTGCATGAATTATTCTTTGCATCTTCTAAATTCTATGGATTTAGTCTGTGGGCACCGATGTGCAGGCGCCTATCTTTAGGACCTGTCATTGAGTTCCAATATTAAAGATAACGATCAGAAGGTTTTAAATAAATAAATATGATTTATTTTGTACAGATACATAGAAATATAGGACATCACATAACAATGGTTAATTGCCAACCGTGAAGAAAAACATTCAATTTTTATCGCAACTTGCGTTGCTAGGTAACAATCAGAAAAATGTGAAGCGTGACGTCTTCATTTTTCTGCCATCGATAAAAGTTCAAGTAGAGGTTGCTACACACTTTCCCTAGTGTCAATGAAATATTGTGGTCGAATATCTGTTGGGGAAGTGGACATGATGACCAGAGTGAGTCACAGTTGCTGGTACTGTACTTGTTGGACGGATGGGTGACGTCAAAGGCACTTGGGTGTGATGGTCACTAAAGAGAGCTGGGATAAACTGATTGGTGGAGATTCTCCTGGATGTTCCGTTGATGTGACCCGTGGAAATGTCACAAAACAAGTGCTCCGTTATATCGCTGTCCAACAAACGAAGTTTGACAATCTTCAATGATGAGCTTTTTTGTAGTTCACATAATTTATCATCACATTAAGAGTTGGCAATCACATCATAGTTGATTGGTGATGGAGAAGCAATAGTTGTGATGCGTAACAAAGTGTTAGCAACTACATTGTTTGGTCTGGGAATATACTTTATATCAGTAGTAAATTCTGCGATATAATTCAATTGTCGTAGTTGTCGAGGCGAAGCTTTGTTTAAACTTTATAACTCCCTTAATATTTGTTTAATCCTAAAACAAAAAAAAAACCTTTCCATATTAGTTTTTCACAAGGAATCACATGTGTAACTATTGAGTGGTCGATAAATACCACCCTGTATAAAACTGGTACTTGCAATTGGTGTTTAATGTAACAATAAGAGGGGTATTTGATTGATGTGAATACATTTTTTAAATCATCTGACAATATTGAATGCATTCTCAATTTTCGTAAGGAAACTTTAAATGCTGATATCTCAGAAAATGTTCAGAATATATCAAAGATTTTAATGTCTGCGGGTTAATCTTGTTAGAAACAAATCCAATGATAGCCCTCCAGTTTCAATACCTCTTCCAGTCTAGGCTGCTATATCTCAGCAGGAGGTTCTCAACACAGATAGATCACAATGGTATTGTCCATTATATATTTCAAAGATAAATCCAATTACACCCTATGTATGTTGTTAACTCTTTTCGTCTGGGCACCAGGCTTGCAGCCCACATTTGTAACAAAATTATTTTATGCTGTAGCTGAGGAAGTTTGCAACACAAATAGATGAAAATAGTATCATCAGATAGATATACAAAGGCCACAACAGGCAAAATGCCCAACGAGGTAGCTAAAAAAGATGCCCATAAAAAATATGGATGTTGAATACATATTTAAACTATATCAAAAATACAGCAAGCTAATATGATCTGTCTGAAAACAAATCTAATGATACCCATTTCATTAAGTCAGTACTTACTGTAGTTCAAGGCACAAAGACGATATTCATGTGAAAACTTGTGATAGTGTGACTCAATTTTTTATTTACTTTTTAATGCAGAAATGCTTACTTCAAGACAAATTTACATTAGAATTGGTGATTGAACTCAATGTTGGATCTCAAGATGTGCCTCTCAAAGGTGAAAGATGCTTTTTGATTTATTTAACATTTTATTTACCAGTACAAAGTTGACGCCTCTTTTTCAATGTTATGTTAGTGTTTTTTTGCCATCATTGCAATGATTTGTAACATATGCAATTGAGAATCAATGAAATAGCATTCTTTTTTTCTTCAAAGTTATTTTTTTTTAATGACAAAAATTAGAAAATGGGAAAAATATATTATTTTATATTTTTCTTTTGTTTCTAGGAAACCAGATATAGTCTGTGAATATTACATACTTAATTAAATTTACTTTTTGTGATCTTTTTGGAAACCAATGCTATCAAAAACAATTTTTTTTGTTTTGTAAATATGTGTTGATTTTATTTCAATGAATTTATTAATGTTTTTTAACCATGAAAATTAGATAAAATTAAGTTTATATCGTCAAAGCTTAATTACCAGGTTCATCATGCAAATGCAGTCATACCTCAGCTAATGAAAGTAATTCATTCCAGAATCATGTTTGTTAGCTGAAATGTGGTTTTCCATATGGGAGGGCCATGGGCTAAAAAAGGTTTAGAACAAATGCAGCATAGTATTATATTACATATGGAAGAAGCATCTTTGAACTGAAACTTCTGTTGCCATCCATCAAATAAAACTGTTATAATTCTTTGATTGAATTTGATGGCTGGTTTTCGATTAATGTGCTGCATGAAAAAAAAAACAAACCAATATTACATGATATTTGTTGATATTTTATAACTAACTAGCTATAATACCTGGCGCTGCCAGGGTTTTCTTTAATGAGGCTTTTTGGATCACGTGATATCTCCCTCTCTCTTTCTTTGAGAGGCATGCAAACCGTGTCCAAGTTAACCAATATGGCGACTTCCTGCTGGACTGATGGAAGAAACAAATCTAGATTAAAGAAACATAGAAATATGAATAGTTTTTCCCTTTTTTAAGGGGCGCTAGGTATTTCAATTTCCCCCACCCCTTTAACTTCATGTTATCCATCTGCCTGTTTCTGCTTCCAAAAATGCTTAGTTAAAGCTGTGGAATTTCTTTGATGTACTTTATGAGGCCATAATTTATTTTAAAACAACATAAACTATATGAATTTATGCAGTTGAATATTAAAAGACAATACAGACGCATTTTCATTTTTGAACTTGAGAAGATATAAATAGAAAGTTGAAATCAAAGTTATTGCATGGACATCCAACACAAAAGTAGTTCCGGCTAATTACTTCATATTTAATTTTCTGGGCTTTGTATCTCTAAGCGAATTCAATATTGCAAAAATTGAGAATTCAATACACTTTTTAAAAGTACTGATGTGGTGGAAAACCCCACTAAATTTCCACATTTCTTCAGTAAAAGCAGCAATTTTAACACTGATTTCTTTGGGGATCATTCTTTGCCTGACCCTCAAAGTAATTTTGATTATGATTCTGACATCTATTCAAATTACTAGGGGGATTGAAAAAGTGGCAAACCATTATAAAGGCATAAACTATTATACATACACTGGCAGCATAAAGAAGTGACGTTGAATTGAAAATGTGATACAATGTTAAGACCATAACCTGTATTTGCTGCTCTACAAGAAGGGTGGGCTACGGAAGAAGGATGAATTTCAGCCTTCCAGACGTGTAAAGCTGAAACCAGGGAGAATCTACAACTTGCGGCCACGTAGGGGTAATGGAAATTCTCGAAATAGATATGGCATTGAATGGCGAACTTCATTGGAGAAACAATGAACACTTAACATGTAAACATGGTGAATCAATGCCACCCATAAATCAGCTAGCCAGCCGATGTAGCTTTGGGAATGATGAAATTCTCCTAATTGTCCAGAAGAATTCAGAGAATTAAGATGTTGCAACGTCCCTTATGGGAGTTGCTTGCCCGGTTCGAAATATCCAGTAATAAAGTGGCAAACGACAAGTGGAAAATGATTGCAAATAAACTTTCGCATGAAATATTAATTCAAATTAATTATAGGGTTAGTCAATTTTAACAATAGATTAGTATAACATGGAGCCCTCTATTTGACGTTAACAGTAAAGATACTGGCTCACCAATTGATGATCATCAACAGTCAACTTGTATATTGATCGGACATCCGATGTTGTTAGCCTTTCCCCGTCAGTATCAAAGAAGTTTTCTCGGTTGAGAGCCGGAACACCTTGATCAGTTCCAGGGGGCCTCTCGGTTGAGGGCTGGACCACCTTGCTCAGCTCCGGGGGGCCTCTCGGTTGAGGGCCGAACCACCTTGATCATCTCCAGGGGGCCTCTCGTTTGAGAGCCGGACCACCTTGATCAGCAATGAAGAACTTTGACTGTGAAGCTTATTTAATATTTTTGATTCCGGACCTGCCGGAAAACGGATTCAAACAATGTAAATTATTGCATTTTAACAAATCAGCTTAAGGCCAATGGATACGGTAGCAAGATGGTGAACCGTCCTACTAGAGGGCTTCAGTTGAATAGAACAAGAAAAGATGATCGCTGAATCAGAGCTGTTACAACGTACGGCCGGTATTTAAAGGAAAAACATCAGACCGCACGTGTCTGATCAAGCCAATTGGCTTCAAGGTCACCTCATTTGCATGCGATCGCAGGCGGACATTACGATCGGCCTTGATCGTCGCCATACGATCACAGCTGCAGACTAGTAACATTTATGACAACAGATCACGTGACGGCGACTACAGACTTTTACGCGGGGGATCATCGGCACGTTACAATGTAGGATACTTATGGAACAGGAATGTGCGTCTAGTACGAGCTAAAACACCTGGGTGTCCGAACATTGGCTGACTTGGACCAGGATTCCATGTGACGCAAACATGACATTGATTTGTCATTGGACGGCCTACATGACTAACTTGGGACATCCAATGAATGGGGGGCCGCCACCAATGGAACATTTGTTATCGAGTCCAGACGTGCCAAAGATGCTATAATATCAATTTAGATTTTGATTCTTAGACCACGATTCATCATAATTGTTCCGTTGATTTATACCTCTGTAATTAGAATTGTTATTCTGTTATACACATTTATATAGATATGTACATATACTCAATATACTCATTTAATAAAATTTCGGATGCACCCATCTTTCAGGAACGCTTAGATATCTTCTTGAGATGGAAAGCGGGTTGTGTCTGGTCCTTCAATGTTCAATTAAAGAAGTGAAATACCATTGTAAAGGCATATACACATCTGAAACGCATTGTTAGGGAACCATGGTAGCCAAAGTGAATGTTCCGAAAGTGATTGTTGAGGCCCAAAAATCATTGTTGCCTGACAGTTTTTTGCCAACTTGGGGCATTTGCCGTGCTCTGGCGAAATTTTAAAGTAGCCTATCATTCATGTCGGGTCCCATTTTGTATATATGCAAAATTTGATGATGATCGATCTAAAATTGTAAATTTGTATAGCGAACATACACACACGCGTGCGCAGCCATACAATCAATTTTATATATATAGATATTCAGGGCTCCTACTTTTTTTGATCGAAATCCTATCAATAAAATTTGTGTAATTGGTTTTAATTGAGCAGGGCATCATCGATATATATTGCCAAATGTTACAAATGTTGTAGATTGCAATTAATCAAAGCAGAAAGTGTATCATTTTCAAGGTTATTTGGGGAGTGTATGTGGACCATTTTGTTTATTAATTTTTCTTTTGCTTAGTTTGAGGGTTCTAGTAGAGTAGTCATTAAAAACTTCTGTCTGGATGGAAAAAATAATTTTGTATTTACTTTTCATGGTCTTGGACAGTAACTAGCAGGCATCGTTCAAAATTATGGTGCACATTTTGTGTATAGGTTAAACAACAGTTTGCATTACAAAGCAGTTTGATACATAGGCCTATTCTATATTTGGTGATTCTGATGATACCTAATAGCATTCCATTGCCTTCTGTATTTTCAGGGCATGCAGAGGCATAAACAATGTATACAATACTCAGCAAAGAGCTAGAAATAAAAGTGCTTCATTTTTCAAAATGATTACACTTGTATTGAACAGTAAAATGTTAACAGATCCCTTTAAAAAGGGGGATGGCAACGCAGTAAAACCATCCAGTTCACCTTGACCTCCGATGTAAATAAACATCAGAGCTTGTAATTTACACATTTTGCACTGTGCTTTTGAAAGTGGTCTCGAAGGAGCGTCATTCTTAAAAATCTTACATGCCTTCATAATTTGCTGCACATTGTCAAAGTGAGTTGAAAGATTAGACTATGGAAGGCTCCAAAAAAATGTAATTTATATTATGAGGAGAACACAGAAAAGAATTATCTGTGGTTGCTAGTGCACTGCATTGGCCAAAAATTGTTTTTGTAGTTCTGTCATTTTGCTTTGACTCGAGTCAATCTTATAGGATACTGAAATAGTGCTATGAAAAAAAAGGGGAAAATGTTTTTGGAAACTTATTTTTTATTATGCTATGATTATGTTGTGTGGAAGGAGGGCACCTTCCCCATCCTACTTTTTAGTCCTACTTTTCCTATTTTTTTAATTTTTTGAGTGGGAGCCCTGTAATATTATTAAATTATTAGCCTCAAAATTTTAATAGTTGATATCTGAGTGAGGTAAAACAATGTTAATGAAACATAAAATGTAGCTGTCCTCTTTTTTTCTCTGATTGTAATCCGAAAAAATATAAACTAGAATCACCTTAACGTCGGTGAAAGAATCCGTAGAAACACAATATATATAACATAAATATTTACTACACATAATAAAGTAAATTGGGATTATAACAAAGATACAAACGTGCGTATGGTATGACAGCCAAATAGCAACTGACAAGTAGTTCACGTTACCGCATGAGGACGGACAGAGCTGGATAATGAAATTGGATTCCATAACATGAACACTCCCCCTGAATGCAAATTTCGATTGCTTACAGAAACATTATAATTCAGAAACATTACGTACACCAAATAGTTTCAGACAGTTGACATGTTTACATTGTGGGAGACCTTTGGTTAAAATATCACCTCCCATCTTAGTCGTGGACACATATTCCAATGATATATTTTTATTTAAAGCGACCTCTAACAAGATGATGTCGGATATTGATATTTTTAGTACGACTATGATAAGCAGAATTTTCGGCCAACTTTATGGAACTTTGATTATCAACAAATATTTTAGTTTCGCATATATCATGCATTCCTAATGCTGAAATCACTTTTTGTAAATAAATGACTTCCTTAACTCCTTCTGTAAGTGCCATGTACTCTGCTTTAAGGCCCGTTTACACAAGACAAGTGCTTTAGTTGGCAACTTAATTTTAACTTACCGATTCTTCTTGAAAGTGTCCACACGTATAAGTGGCAAGTAGATGCTCATTGGATAATTTTTACGGAGGCGAGCGCAGTTAGCGCATGCGCGCTTCAGTCTACTTAAATCCACGGAGAGAGAGAGACGCAACGTGCGGGAGTATAATAGTAATAATTTTTTATTTATCTAGCATTCAGAGAGGTGCTTTTTTTAAAGCTCATAGCTTTCGTAACGCTGGATGAAGATGATCAGGTAGAACTTACGAATACTGTGATCAGAGCCACATTATATATTTTTTTTAAAGAAGAATATAAATTTATTCACTTTCACTTTTACCCAAGAGGGGTATAGTTATGTGGTACACATTGAGGACGATGTAACTCCAATTGAAGAAACAGTTGATAATATTTAAGTTCATTTAATTTTAAAAAACTATTTACATAGGTTAACAATATTAATTCCACGTAATAAAAATGAAGAAATTTTTTTCTCACTTGCGCGAGAACAACACACTGAGCAAGAAGTAGGTCATGCAAGGGAAACAGTTCGCTTGTCCCCTTTTTTCGCCTCTGCCACCCACGTAAGGGAGGCGAGAGATGATGCCACAGGGGAAAAAAGAATACACAACATATTATAAACTTATGTAAGTCATCGAGAAGAAATATAAGATTTCTCTATTTCTCCTCCAAGTTCTAAATATCGATTATATGATATTTTAATCGAAGTTGAAGAGGAGATAAATTATGAATTATGGAAGCCGAAAATACGGGAGAAGATTCCTGGCATTTGTAGGAAATTCTAAGGGTTAAAAATTAAATAATAAAAATTCATTAAACAAAAATTATTTCCAAATTTTCGAAATCATTATTATTTTTTAATTTAATCTATAGAGATGATATCTTTATGTTGAATACAGTATTTGATCATGTATTTTTACAACAGATGGCAGCACATTCGTTCTGGACGAGAGAAATATTCGAAACCCCCCTCCAGTTTTTAATATATAACTCCTCCACACCCGATATATATTTTTGACTCTTCAATTTTTTTCAACTCCTGACATCACGTTGACAGAATATTCCATAGCTTTTTACAACATAGAATAATTTTTAGCTTGTTTGTTAAGGTAATTTTCATTTCAGTAGTTCAACAAACATTCATGGCGAAGATATTTTTCAACAAACTTGAAGGTTGTGTCCTCTGGACACCTCACCATCCAATATTCCCGCGGAATTCTAGCGAAACTTCAGGAGACGACGGAGTATGAACAGGTTCGCGCTTGAGATCAAAATAAACCCCTCCGTGAGAGAGCAAAAAGACCCCTCCAGCGCGGCAGCTCACGCCCACTGGCGCATTCGCATAGGTCTACTTAACCGGAAAAAATAGAACCGTTCTTATCTGACTTATCAACTAAATCACTTCTGCACTTGCCAACTAAAGTCGTGTAAACGGCCCTTATCGTCTGCATACATTGTCTCGTACTTGGCAACTAAAAATTAAGTTGCCCACTAAAGCACTTGTCTCGTGTAAACGGGCCTTTAGTTGAACTTAAAGCAACAGTCTTTTGCTTATGGGATTCCCATGAAATTAGTTCCACTTGGTACAAAACAATATCCAGTATAAGATTTATGATCATTATTATCATTTCCCCAATCTGAATGGCTTTAAATGCCAAAAAAAAAACGTGATGTACAAGTGGGGAAAATCACTTTATACAGTTGAATCTACAAATCTCAAATGTTTTGATGTAGTTTAAAATGCATTTAAATTCTCGAATGCTTCTTCTATGTTAGTGGGTATGAATTATTCAGACCTGCCAACTCTCCGGATTCAAGTGGGAGACTCCAGATTTCTGATCCTTCCTTTTGCTCTCTGGATTTTGACAGAAAATTAGTTTCCATGCAAGCCTTCAGGTTGTCGTGATGTCAATTAATGCCGTCATCATTAGGGAAAATACTCATAGAGGACAGCCATGGTCATTTCCATTGAGCAGCCGTAAAAAAAGTCTTGGTGACCGCATTTAAGAAACTGACAAAGACGTGACTTTACATAGCAATTATCAGCAATCATTTATCAGGGCATGACCTTGGTTGCCGAAAATCTTGTATAATCATTATTGTATTCCATTAAGAGCCATGCGGTAAACATTTTCAAATTGTTTCGTCCAATTAAATATGTCTTCCTAAAGGAAATATAAAACTTTGAGCTATATAAAGCTTTTAAGAGTTCATATACCCAAGATTATCAATCACTGATAGCATCCACGAAAGGAAACTTAGGTTTTATGAACAGTATATAGATGTGATTTCTCTATTCTGCATGGAAAGACTGACATGAAATTATATTCTGCTCAGGGGCAATACAGAACCTGCCTTGGGGGGGGGGGGGGATTATGGAACTTTGTCTTAATTGATTTTAAAAAAAATTCTGAATTTTTTTTAAAATCCAGTCTATTAGTGCTAGGATGGGGGGTAACCCCTCGGAAGAATCTCCGGATTTCTGGATTCTAAAAGTTGGCACATCTGATTATTATATTTATCAGTAGTGATTAAGAGTGATGTGTAAGTATCACAGCGATCAGTATAATTGGAATCAAGCCATCTTAGTGCTGCATAGGCAAGTTGTAATTCAAACTGTACAAAAGGTAGGGCATTCTTTTTTTTCCTTTGGTAGCTGTGGGAAAATTAGAGAAAATAAAAAGATTCTGCTGATTTTTCTTGTGAAACATTAAAATAATATAAATTTTAGAAAAATAGTTGAACCCTGATTTAACACCACCATTTATTTTGGCGATATAACAAGTTTGTCGTTATATTGAGTTACAGTTTAACACGTGCAAAGCCTAGAAATGGAAGATTTGTTCGCAGAAAGTTTCTGACACTAAACGAGGTTGTTGTGATATCAAGGGTGCTATAATGGGGTTTGTGTGTGTGACTGTATATGTAATTATCAAGTCAGGTCATTCAAGTATTACGTCAGCATTGATGGGGGGTCTAAAATTTGCTTACTTTTTTGATGACAAAGGAGGAGCGGGATTTGGATAATGCTTACATCATCAACCACCTTTTTTGCAAAAAATATGAAATAGTCTTAATGACATCTTTCTCGGTGCGCCAAAAACGAGAAAAACCTTTTGATAGTTTGTGGGCACTTGAAGTAACATTCCCCCTATTGATAAGTGCCCTACAGAGCCACTTTAGTGATCTCTAAATGTTTTGCAGATCCAAGTGATCTGGAAATGTGTCCGAGCTGCTTAAGTGCTCTGGAACTGCCACGCATCACTCAAGTGATCCTTAATTAGGCTGCGGATCACTTAAGTAATCTGGAACTGTGTCAAGGGTTACTTAAATGATGTAGAACTGCACTGGGGGCCGCTTAAGAGCTCTAAAACTATGCCACATGTCACTCAAGGGACCTCTAAATGTGTCATGGATCGCTTAAATGTTCTGGAACTGTCCTGGGTTATTTAAGCGGTATGAAAATGTGTCACAGGCTGCTAAAATGCTCTGGAATTGTACCACGGTACACTTAAGTGATCTGTAAATGTGCCGCTTGGTTCATTTTTACAAAATTAGGTTTGAGGAAGGCAAGGACCTCATCAGATAACCATGAGGGCCATATTTTGTTCCCGGGCCAAGGGCCTTTATGCTATTTACCATATATGGCTAAGAAGGTGGGTTGCAATGAATTTATAAGTGATCTGTAAATGTGTCGCTTAGTTCATTTTTACAAAATTAGGTTTGAGAGGAAGGCAAGGGCCTCATCAGATAACCATGAGGGCCATATTTTGTTGCCGGGCCAAGGGCCTTTATGCTATTTATCATATATGGCTAAGAATGTGGGTTGCAATGAATTTATTAAAGATAAATTTTGAGTTCATAGACTCAAACAGCATTGAAGTTAACAGAAATTGATTATAATAATGCATAAGGGTATTTTCTCTTCCGAAATTTAAATTTAAAAAATATTTTTTTGCATTCAAAAATTAAATTTGTGATGGGGGGGGGGGGGGCAGTAGCCCACATGAACCCTGTGAACATCTCTGATCCCAACAATATGCGTTAGGATTCAGAGGGGCAAAGCTGAGATGACAAAATTTTGCTGACAGGGCAGGGGTCAGTTTTGCTGACAAGATGGGAGGGAAACGGCCCCCAACATACAAATTTCTAGGAAAACAAGTGCAAGTATATACAGTAAGACCTCCCAAATCTGGATGGATCTACAATTCAAATACTTAGGCCAAAAATTTGTTTTCAAACGGGGACTTTTGATGTTTTTTCTTTGCCCAAATTATGTTTCGTATTTCCAAATATATTGACCCTTTTATTTTATTTTTTGTACCACTTATTGTTGGCATCCACTGCGATTTTCAGGCTTCTGGAAAACAATGATTGCAACTATGTGTTAATCAATGCCTGAAAGTCAGCTTTGATCAAAAGAACTTTTCTTCGTTTCATTTCTTGGCGCTGTACAATTAATTTCAGCGTTTTAGAACTTGTACAGCTCTATTCTTGACACACAGCTCGCACAGCTTTTGTGATGGTATGGGGTGCTGTCGCATACAACACCTACTACTAAACCACACATGCACCTCATCCATATTCCTCTGCAGAACCTCTAACGAATTGGTACATGCGGGAATGTGCGTGTACATGTAGTGAAACCTGACGTGAAGTTTGTTTCTGTGTAATGCTTGTTATGTTTAGTGCTGCCATCAGTTCTTCCAACTATGAGTGAATTGTAATGATTGAATAATTTATCGTTGTAGGCCTGTTGCTCTCTGTGGCGAGATTTTTTTATGGCAAGATCGGCTCGCATTTGCGTCTCAAAGTTGGAAACCACGGTAAACCATCTTCAGCTGACCACCACTGCGGTGACGGTGGGGTTCGATGCCGGATCCTCGCAATGCAAGTCCGTCATTATCACCACTGCAGCGGCATACGACACCTGGTCACCTCTAATATCCATCCACAGTACCGTGACAGCCCAGCAGTATGTTCATGACATCCTTCAGCTACATGTGTTGGTACTCATAGCCTGGGTTTCAGGAGGCATTTTCCAACAAGAGAATGCTCGACCATACACAGCGGGGGTGTCACAGAAATACTTCCACCATATTAACACCTTTCTTTGGCCTGCCCGATCCCCAGGTTTGTCACCAATCAAGCACAACTGGGATCACTTGGGACGGCAAGTTTGGCAGCCTAGGAATTTGATTGAACTAGAGGTGTGCTTACAGCAACTGTGGAATGAGATGACCCAGGACACCATACGGGACGTGTATGCCTCAATGCCCACCCATGTCACATAGTGTATTCAAGCTAGAGGTGACCAAAAGGTACTAGAACTTCCATTCATTTGTAGTGTTTCCTATAACAAATGATTCTTTTGCTTTAATTATGCAGTCATTTACTTATATCAACGTTGTACTCACATATATAAAATTTTCTTCCATTCCAACAGCTTTTTCTTGGTACTCAAATTTTTATGGCAATGAGTGTATGTTAGCTGCAATATTTTGGTAGACTATTTTTTACATGATTAATGATGTATTGATTGTTTTCAGCATTTTTTCAATTGTTTACTGTATTTCATATTTCATCTGTTTCTTTTATTGAAAGGTCCTGAGATATTTTTGACAGGTACCTTGTTAGGAGTAAAATTGGTTCTAGGATTCCAAGAATATAGGATGTTCAGGGAAATCATTTGTGATAACTTTGGAGAAGATTTGGAAGAATGTATTTATGATCCATGCAATGAAATTGGACAGTTTGTATTGGTAAATTATAAGCATTGGATTTTTAAAATTTCTATTGACTTTTTTTATTTGTAAATTAGAGTAAAATCTCGATATAACAGGAACTCTGCGCCACACTGCGCCGAAATTAACATCTTGCCCCATCCTGCTCCAATAGTGTATTTTTGTATTTTTCTGCGCCAAATAGAGAATTTTACTTCAGTATGCCTGGAATTTCAAAAAGGACAGCAAACAATTTTTGTTCCTGCTTGCCGCGAAACGATTCTTTCCGAGAAGAGCGCGTTTTATTAAACTGTACTTAAACTATCGCATTATTTGAACAGTTGGCCCCTCATTTGGCTTTTCATTGCGCAATCCCAATAATATCCGTGATCGTGCAACTGAAGATGGCTTGCAATGGTCTTTCAGCTTTAAAGCGCAAATGTGAGTCAGTTTCCCCGTTCAGTTTTCAAAAAAAAAAGTTGCCACTGGAAGCAGCAGAAATTACTGTAGTCGATGGTCATTGCGTCAAATTCCAATGTTTCATGAAAAAAATTTTCATTCCGGGAGTAAAAAGCGCATGTCTGCCAAATTACCAATGCTAATTTAGAAACTTTGCAGAATAACAAGCGTTAAATCACCAATGTTGCCAAATAACAAGTGTCAGATCGCCAATCTTGCCAAATAATTAGTGCTGAATCGCCAAACATTGTGTTGATTCTCCCAAAATTCTCTCCCACTCATTTGAAGTGCTGCTGTTCCAAACAACAAGTAGTGCCCTAAGTAAGCAAAAATCATATTAAATAGTCTGCTGGTGCAAAAAATTTTGTGATAGCCGCTCTTTTAAACAAGGCATCAAAAGCCTGAAACACCAAAAACAAAAACAAGCTGATGAAAAGATGTTTGATAACAAAAGATGGTGCAGTTTTATTTTGAAAAGGGGGTGAGGGTTAACGAAAATATTCTTGTTAATTTTGGTGCTTAAATTTATAAATATCTGCTCCGAGTCCTGGATTTTATTGCTCCAAAGCTGCTTCAAAATGGACTTTGTCCCTTCCCACCCTTGTATAATGATACTCTGCAAACCAAGAAACAAGAAAAAAATGTTGTTGAGGGATTATCATGTCAAGTAACAGCGTTATCATCACACATCACTAAATTAATACTGTTGCTGACGTAAACTTTTAAATCTGCATTGTTTTTATACCAGAAAATGTCTTAACAAGTTTAGTGGATACTCGCTATTAAAATCCCTTTCATTCCACAGAAAATGGATGGTAAACAAGAGGTAGTTGTATTGAATGTTTAAATAAATGGATTTTTAAGAGAACTCCATATTTGAATAGAATAAAAAATTATATTGTTTACTTTATGATAGTGTAAGCGGTTGCAATATATTGAGTTAAATAATAATAATTAAGTTATCATAATTAATTTCTTGCAAGTACTATTGTATAAGTAATGTAATGTCCAAGGGTATCCATCATGTTTATTTCAGGCAGCCATGTTGAATTAATGTAAGCAAAGTGCTGATTTTCCATATCAAAACGCAAGTCCACTTCTCTGTATATTTAACCCTTACGTGAAGAGAAGTGATTCTCTAATTATTAATGCCTATTTGACGACGTGTCCTTATGCCATAGACATAGGGACAGACAAGAATTTCACTCCTCTTTTCCTTAATCCAGATTCTGAGGAACTCTGACCTCAAGAAATGGCAGTTTCAGTCATGGAATAGTTATGAACTGGTATTTACCAGACATCCCATTGCAAACCGATTTTATTCAACTCTCCAAGGTCAAACTCACTTAAGGATGGATTTTGTACATTTCTTAGTAAGGAAAAATAGTGGGGGCAGAGCTGAGTTTTTAAACGTTGTATTGGATTGAACGGCCATTGGGGAGTCATTATATTGGATGGAAAATAGGAAATAACATGTGAGATCATAGGCAGAGATAGAAAATATATTTGTTATAGAAGGATTTGCTGTGGTAAAGGATATTATTGTTTCAAGAAGAGTTTAACATTAGACCTTTGATGATTTCAAACAAGATTTGAAAAAATATAGTTGTAGACAAATCTATCATTGTACCAAGGTTTCACTATATTCAGAAATTTACTATTACTCGATCACAGTATTTTGTATAGTGATTGCTACCTGATTCTCACTGGTAGACTGGGAATTGGCTGATTGTATTTTGATATATTGATTGTGTTTGGATTTAATATCTAATTGAAATTCATCTTGATCTTAATTTAATCTTTTAATGCTCAATGTTCCCAATTAGGAACATCAATTTTATTAATTGCATATTTTAATATTATATAATATTATATTTAATTATATAATATTATATTTAATTATATAATATTATATTTAATTATATAATATTATATTTAATTATATAATATTATATTTAATTATATAATATTATATTTAATCATATAATATTATATTTAATTATATAATATTATATTTAATTATATAATGTTTTTCTTACATGAAAGCACTTGATTTTTTTTCCTGAATGCACGAGAATCCAAACTTATAATTTACAAAACAAAAATTTCATTCATTTCAGCACTTATCCCATAAATTTAAATTATTTAAATCACCTATTTTTAAGGAAGAATAAAATTTAATTCTTTTTGTTTTGATTTTAATGTTTCTATGGACATGGGCAAATCCAGAAAACATACAAGAAAAATTTTTTTCATAAATTTTATGGTTAATACCTCTAAACTGAAGGATCAGGACAGAAAATAACAGAGGAAAAATTAAAATCTTAATTTGGCCGGTAAAAGGTTAACAATACTTAATTTAATGATTATAAGATTAAATTATATTGTCCAGACAGAACTTGGTTAATCCTTTCCCCAGCATAGCAGGAACCCCCCTTTCCTGTAAAATGTCATATCTTTTTTTTTTTTATGAAGTGGGCGTTCTTCTAATTTTCAACATGCACAAAGTGAGGGTGATAGGAAAATGTGTTCTATCGAGAAATCTATCCCATTTACTCATGTTTTTTAGCCTAGCAAATGTTATTTCAACTAAAAGCAAAGCTTTATTTTGCTACTATGTTTCTTCCACTGTTTAGAAAATAAATTCATTATTAACCTTTTCTGACTAGCCCTTATATTTGAAAGAAGTTTTTGAAAAAATATTATCAATATTTTGTATTTACATGTAAGAAAATAATTGAAAAATACATTTAGAAGAATAGTTGATATTATATATATAGTTATTAATAGAAGTAGTTCAACATTGCTTATTACTTATGCCAATGTGTTTATAATGTGGCTGATATTTAAATTTCTTTCAGATGGACACTGCCAAAGAGGTCACTCCCAAGTTTGCCATTCACATGTGTTTAGTGGATTCCTCCTTGGAACTAAACTGGAATTATATAACACAAGCTCATTTGGCAAAATTTGATTTTGTGAAATCTTTTTTCTCCTATGTTGTGAATTCTGATAACAGCAAAGATATAGATTTAGTGTTGAATGAAATGCATGTGACCGACATGAGATACAAGGGTAAGATTCTGTGATCTTAAACACAAATTTCAATTGCATCATTGTTGCAATTGCATTGATACACTGATGTGCAAAATTATAATTGACAAATAGAATCAAAAACTTATTTATTACCTTGAAAAAGCATTGGGCATTATTGTACATGTAAATACAATAGAAGCTTGACAAATCAACACCCCTTGAGGTAGAGTATCGACAAGATCTGATATTTGTGAATGAGCAGTAAAATTATCAAAAATAAGAAAAACTTTTCTCTTCTCCCTTCTCAAATTTTGATCTAGTTTGCTCACCCATTGGTCAGAAATTTCAGATATTGTTCACACCTATCTGGCTTTTGAGAGTACTGAAGTTTTCAGGTTACAAGCAGCAAGAGCCGAAGTAGATGTAACAATGAGGTGTAATGGAGGATCTTTGGCAGACAAACAATAAAAACTATGAAACAAAAAAATTCTTGAAATGCATAAGAGCAGTACCATAAACATTTTTGAACTGGCCAATGCCTAGGCAAGTTCTAAAATTTATTTGTAATAACTACAAATTATAATTGACTGTGTGTGTGAAAGAGGGAGAGAGATTGGGGTTTAACCATCATGTGTGTCTAAGTCTCTTTGAGACAGCAACCCACTTTCTGAGCAATTTTTCCCCTATTGACATAAGTATTGTACTGAACATGTAAATAATAAATATCGAGTTTCTAAGGTTGTTCAGTTATCTGCATTTAGTTGTGGTTCGACTGTGATGATTGTGGCATCAATTAATTTGTTAAAAGAATAAAATGTATTAATCATTTCTTACAAAAAATTAGAATGGAAGAAAGCTATGTTAACATCATATTCAATTATTTTGCTAGTTATGACTGAATTTTTTTATTTCAGATTTTCCTGCTAATAATCGCCCAAATGTTTTCAGTGATATTATATCTCAGACCAGAAATGTGTGCTGCAACACTTTATTTCAAGCAGAAGTTCATTATAGAATAAATCATGAATCTACCAAACTCACGTTTTTACTTAATGATATTAGAGTTACCGGAATCATTGATTTCTTGATAACTACCTATGGATTTCTCACTTCTTCACTATCTGGTGAGTTATGAAATTGCATACATTACAATTATATCTCTGTATAACAAGGTCTTCTATAGAACCAAATTTTTAGTAGAACTGAAACATTCACATTTTTACAATAAGTTGAAACTATTTCCCCATTCTAAATTTTTTGATGAAAATATAGTAACTTCTTTTGTAGAACTTAAGGGTGCTAAGATTTTATATTGTATACTGTGTGTTGGGGTTGTTTGGTTCAAACCACATTGGTTTTAATCAAGTTTTTTTCTTTAAACCAGTCTTTTTTTAAATATTGTGAAACTGACCTAAATAGTTTTTACCTTAAAAAATATCATGTTCATTCATTATTTGCCAAAATTTTTTATTCTTGCCACATTTTCTATTCTTGGGGTACATTCTGATGGTATTTCTTCAAATGGTATAAGTGTTTTTTTAATTTCATAAAAAGGCCCAAATATATTTTTTCACATAAAGCATGTTGGTTACTTGAAATTATACAGAGTGAATCGAAACCCAATGTGCAAACTTTTAGGGGAGGTAAAAAACATAAAAACAAAAGAGAATCGCATAGGAATGTATGATTGGAAACCTCAACCTGATCAGCTGGAGGATAAACAGTTTTGCAGAAATAACAAGCCAATAATGGTTGGAAAAACTCTTTATTTAGCGATACTCTGCATGAGGACAGTACGTGTACATGTTAATTTTTGCAAGTGCTGAAAGTTCTTACCATCCACAGCTACGCACAGTTACATTTTTTTTTTGAAAATAAATTTGTTTACTTATTCCAAAACACAATACTGTGTGTGTAATGCGTTTTGGATATATAAGACTCACTGGTCAGAATGACTTGAAAATTGCCAGGGATACTGAAGCAATGAAATTTTCTTTGATGAAAGAAAAAATTCTTTAAAATATACAAGCAGATGTGCTATACTTGGCAAGTGGTATAATCCATTTTGTGCAACCACATCATTTTGGTACTTCAACAGAATCAGTGTGGAGATAGCACAACTTTTGTCAAGATGCACCAGCAAAGCAGCTGCTGAAGAACCATTTTGACAATAATGGGATGAGACAATATTTGTCCACCACATTCACCTGACCTTAACCCTTGCAATGCATGGCTTTGGAATAATACCTCAAATGGCAATTATGTGCAGTGGTTAGATTGCAATCTTTGGTGAATTGAAATCGCATCCACATCATTATCATTACTTACTCTGATCTGTTTTTAGACAAACATTTTTGCACTTCCACCTCATAGCCAGAATATGGTAGAAACACATTCAACATTTCTTGTGTAAGTTGTTGTTGTTTGTCTGAATGACTTCATTTTTGTGATGTTTCCATGAATTATGAAATTGTGCCATGTTAATTACATTATCATTTTGCCTCAACTGGCTATTGTTTCTATTCTGTGAGCAAATTTTCCATGTAGTGGATGAGTGCATCATTGTCTATTTTAAATTTTTAAGTATTTTTTTCCCTTCGCCATACAAAATTTCATTGCCTCAGGAACATTCATGCAAATTTTCAAGTCATTTTGACTAAGAAATAAGAACTTTGAAATTAAAAAAAAAAAATTAATTTTGAAATAAGAACTTTGATTATAATCACCCCACATGTATTATATATGAAACAATGCTAATTAATCTGCATTAAATATGCTTCATCAAACGCATTGTATGTATACCTAGTTTTTATCATACTTCTTGCAAAATAGCTTCCTATGAAGGTTTTGAACAGCTGGCTGAAGCAAAGATATATTTAGGAAAGACAGAAAATTCAACTGCCCTTGCGGGGAATTGAACCAACGTCCTCTCACTTGTTGGGTGAGTATTCTAGACCACTAGACTACAAAGGCAATGAATATCTCAATCTTTCCTTGGAGCTCGTGTGCACTGAGCGGTACATAGATGATCAGACCTAATTCAAACCAAAGTTCGCAATTGGTGACAGTGCCAACCAGATGGCGATTTATCCAAGGATGATGTCACTCTTCACTATCCATACAAAGGTTTCTATCAGCTGGACCATATACGGTCCTGTTCATTGCGCACGAGCTTAATGTGGTCTACTGGTCTAGGGCACTCATCCGGCAAGTGAGAGGACGTGGATTTGATTCCCTGCAAGCACTGTTGAATTTTCTGTCTTTCTTAAATATATCTTTGCATCAGACAGATATGAAGGTTTATGGCGGAGTGGGACATCATCCCCAGATACATACAGTGTGTCCACAAAGTCCTTATCCAGACTTTTTTTCCTCAATCATTTGTGGTAGTTGCATATTTCCCTTTAAAAAATATTTTAAATGAAGTGTAAATATTCATGTTATTAGACTTTTCGATAAACAAAGTAATTTTTAAATAAATTATGAAATATAACTTTTTAGATGTCATCCCTATATGCAGTGAAAATCGTATATAACAATACCAGGGGTGCAAGAGCTGCTCTAAACTGTGCAGAAATGGTTCTCTTGCTACATGGTGTGCCAATTCATGTTTGTGGTTCACAGAGGTACCGCTAATGCACTGTAGTACGTCAAATACCCGGAATTTAGGAAAAAGAAGCATGAAAATTTTGTTCATTGGACGCATTTTTTCCGAGACAAGAAAAAATATACGGAGGGGGAACCACTTAAATTTTTTCACTTCCCATCATCTACCACAATTGCTCTATCTCATGACCTTGGAAAGTAGTTCTACTATCTTGAAGTACAAAGTCCTGTAGTGTTATTAATATAACCCACGGGCTATCAAAGTCCCTGATTGAATCTTGCCGAATTTTCTGATTTCGGAGAGCATTTTTTTCTCCTCCTGGTTACATACTGAAAATAATGGTAATTTCACAGCTACCAACCTGTGTTCAAAGACAACATATCTATGGCATAAATTCGCTTTATTTCCCACGAGATTGCATATGCACCTTTGCGAAGAATTGAACAGGCGATTTGGTTTACTAGTTTAAATTACCAAAATTTTTCAGGGATTCCAAGGAACAGTTATTTTCTGGATATCTTGGGCTGAGGAAAAACCATCTATCTCACTTTTCGGAGATTGTTGGAAAAAATGGGTTCTGTATAAATTCCAGCTAAAATATCCATAGTTTTGTCATCTAGCCATTATGCGGTCGTGTGGTTATCAGCGGTTGCCGCCGATCATAACAATTTCACATGAAAATCTGGATTTGGTGAACAGGGGCGCTTTGAGGAAAAAATCTCTACCCATGTGGAATCTATTTTTGGCTATTGACCACGTTTTTGTTTTTGGTCGACAAAGCTTTTTTCTCCCTTTCAACTCCATTTAACTAGAGCGGCACCCAATATGGCCGCGCGCTCCGCTCCTGCATTGGTGGGGGAGGAGCAGGCTCTTAACAATAGTCAAAAGAAGGAGTTAGTACTAGGAGCATGCTCATTTTATATATACATAACTTCTGTGAGATACCTGTTGTATATAAATGCCCTACCTTTCCAAAAAATGTTGTCGAAGAGAATGAAATGTTTGCACCCTCTCTTGTTTTTCGCACTCCCTCTTGTTCATTACTGGGATGGTACATTACTCCCTCACATATTGCTGGGATGTTGCTTAACATTGTATCACCAACAGAACTATCAACTCTGTATGATGAATGGGTTGCACTACAATGCAAAGAATTAAAAGAAGTGAAATCAGTTAAGAGAATAGATAGATAGATATTGAGCAGACATATTCAAACTTAATAACCTTGAAAGCAGCCTATAGTTCAAAATTTTTCCAGTTTTGGTGAAGGCTTTTTTATCTTTCACACATGGTAACGCAGGCAGTGAAAGAGAGTTCAGTGTTAACAAAAGTCTGTTTGAACAATGCAAAATCTGTCCATCCAATGCCTTAATGGAATAAAACACAAAATCTTATGTTCAAGGGCATCAAAAATTTGAAAAAAAATTGTCATTGAGATGCTGAACTTCTAAAAGCTACTTGTGATTCATATAGAAAATATTGTTGCTGGCTTCAGGCTGAGAAAACAGCAGAAAAACCATTTTAAATCTATTAACATGCTATTATGTTGAAAAATTGTTTAAGTAAATGTATTTATATTTTTCTGTTATCTTGCATTTCACTTTTAAATTTAGCCATTTCTTTAAATTCTGTGAGAAGCCAACCTTTTTTCATGGAAACCTTTATATTCTGCACACACTTTTTTTTCTATATCAAAATGAATAAGATTTTGGTGTTCAAGCCGCAGAAATTCTTGCTGCCTAGGTTTTCAGTATGCATGGTGTTTAATTTGAAAAGAGTCTAATAATTTTTTTTCATCATTTCAGTAATGCATGTTTTAGTAGTGACAAATAAGATACTTTGGAAAAAATTGAAATGGACTTTAATTTGTGAAGGAAATTTATTTAGAATTCGTTCCAACCATTTTTGGCAGAACTTTTGGCATTTCTCAGAAAAATTACTCCTTATATTGCAGATATAGTTAGTTTTTAGTTCTGTTCCCTTTTCAAAATTTCTGCTCCAAAAATGAAAGTTTGCTGCTCTAAAATGGCTGAGGGGCGCTTGCCCCTCCTGCAATATTCTCAATAATGATAATTAACCTACATAAATTTCTTTTCATTGCAAATAATTATAAATATAAGTTTTTTATAACTATAAATTTCTGTAGTCTCTTGAGTATTGTTACACAGAATTTTTCCTGTATTTATGTGTAGAAAAGGTTTTGTCCTGTAGCATGACATGAATGAAGGACTCATCACTTTTATGGACGAACACATTTAATAACGAAACACAACAAACGGATAAAATTAACAGAAATGCAACCAACTATATATCTGAACACTAGACGTCATGGAATTTTTTAATTATTCCCCCAGTAATTAGCATCTAAAAAACTATAAAACACAAATTATTTTTAAGAAAGCATTTTCATCACAAACCCATGGCCCCCCACATCCTAAAGCGGGGGCCCCCAGGCTTTGATCTTTCTTCTATGTGGGGGCCATGCAGAAACCTGTGTAATATTATTTGTAATTCTGGAATTTTAATGACAAAGCAGACTAGTTAACTTTTGTAGTACATGTTTAATGTTCCATGACTTGTGCTTGCATAATAATCACCTTGCTTCGTCTCATTTTTTTAGATGATAGGAGAAAAGTTTCTTCTGAAAAGTCCAAACAAGAGATGGTGAGAAAAATTATTATTTTTTTCCATGCTATATGATATTGAAATATAATGGTGGATCAAATGAAAATGAAACAGTGGTTATTATTTGGTTCATTTTTGTATGAGTGTAGTGAAATATTTGTGTAGAGGTAAAGAGACAAGGTAAGGAAGGCAACCCCTACTGGGAAATGGACTTGCTTCAGGTAGTTGTTCGGAAGCACATGATATGTGCTGCGATCAGCCAACAGTATCGTCTGGCCAGCAATTGGTTATTTTTCATTTGAGTCTGGAGAATGTTTGAGTAAAGAATAGCAACACAATGTAATCCTTTTTATAGTGGCAGGAGGAATTGGAATTCACAAAGTGCATTAGCAAACAAAGGCAGTGAATGGAGAAGATGCACTGTCATTGACTCATTTCTAGGTCTGGTGCAAGCATTTCCATCATTCAATGACTTTCCTGTAGTAAAGCTTTTGTTATGATGACACAAATGGAACATAAACTCACTCCCACCTTCTTGTTGGTGTTCCTTATAGAGATGGCAAGGTGACATTGACCAGGTCACATATCATCATTCGCAGATTCCATCCCTCGCCGAAATGCTTGTGCCATTCCTGCAGATAAATCAATGGCAGTGCATTGTATTCTTGTTTGTGTATATTCTACATTCATTGCTACTAAAAAACTTTTTAAAAAAAGAATAACACGCCATGCTGCTCTTTACTTGCAGACAACTGATTGCTGGCTGGATGATACAGTTGACTGACCACCAGCACATATCACATGCATCCAAGCAGCTACCTAGAGAAACTTTTTTTCCCAGTATGGGGTTGCCTTCCTTACCTTTGCTCTACCTCTACACAAAAATGTAGCCACACTCATACGAAAGTAAGCTAAATTATATATAACCACTGTTCCATTTTAATTTGATCCACCCCTCTATATATTTCCAAAATTGTTTCTTTCCCCACTCCCATGAACCATGGCATGAAACTAATAAGACTCACCACAGAGAGAGCAGCAGGTCTACAAAAGTGCAAAATTCAATCATTTTACACTTCACTCCTCAATTTGAAATATAGATTGGCAGCGCACTGAAAAATTGGTTACAACAATGGGTACTCTCACTTCTAGCACTACTACTACTAAACCACACATGTACCTCGTCCATATTCCTCTGCGGAACCTCTAATGAATTGGTACATGTTGGAATGTGCGTGTAGTGAAACCTGGCATGAAGTTTGTTTCTGTGTAATGCTTGTTATGTGTAGTGTGCTGCCATCTGCCGCCAGTTTTTCTAACTATGAGTGAAGTGTAATGATTGAATAATTAATTGTTGTAGGCCTGTTGCTCTCTGTGGCGAGACTTTTTAATGGGGAGATCGACTCGCATTTGCGCCTCGAAGTTGGAAACCACAGGAAACCAACTTCAGCCGACCACCACTATGGTGACGGTGGGGTTCGAACACTTCTAGCACTGTCATTCGGTAGTAAGATAGAGACCTCTGTGAGTAATATTTGGCCAGAAGTTGCTTACTCTTGATATACAGTACCAGAGAAAATTTTTAAAAGGTTTTACTGTATACAGTTAAACTTTGTTGAATTGGAGCTCAAGGGTACAGCAAAACAGTTCGAATTATCCAAAATCTGACTTATCCAATTAATCTATTCTGGATCCGTAAAATGACTACAAATTGCAACTTAATCATTATTATTCACATAGGATGAATAATTGGTTGTAGCTGCTGCATTATTCCACTGTTGTGAAATCGGCATCATTGTATGATTTCTTGATGATGACCTTACTGCCTGGAAACAGTTACTGATTGCCAGTCGCAAAACTGTTTCCCAATTTTAGCTAATGATTTTGTACGGCATTAGGGAAATATATTTTCATTAAAAATTTGTTACAAGAAATTGTTCTGAAGAGATCTATTTTCAGAGATTGAGCAACACACTTTCATATCAATTATTTTTTTAACTGAGTTGCTAAACAATAAAACACAAAAAGTAAATTGAATTCTGATACACAGAGGGTACCGTATTTAAATTAAGATATTCTTGTTGTTTTTTATTACAAGTTGTCACAACACCTGTGATTATCTTTAGGATTTGCATGACAATTCCTTAAACGCTTTCTCAATGAACAAGAATGTTAGCATGGGTGTTCAAGCAAGAAGTTGAAGTAGAAAATATATGGCAACCATGGTGCATCTAAATTCAGAAACATCCAAATTTTTAAGTTCTTATTTTTAAAGATTTACTGTAACAAATTTGTCTGCAGCCAATGGCCTTTTATAATGGAGATAGAATAAATTTGTGGAGAGAAGCAATGTTCGACTGCTTGAGGACTTCCTCCAACTGTGTACATTCCTTCACGTTAAAATCATGATTTTTTTTTCTTCATAATCTTCAAATTATTCCAAAAAAATTTTGGTCAAGTAAAAAATGTCTACATTAAATTAGATAAACTCGGGGAAGTTCATAAAAGTTCAGATTACCCAAAATTTGAATTTACCATGTTACACTGTATTAACGGGGTTTGTTTTGATTTCCATTTTCTGTAGGCTGATATATATATATATATATATTATTATTATTACAAAACAGCACAAGTAAATACATGAGTACAGAATACAAGTAATATAGAAAATAAATGAAGACAACAGAACAAAAGACAAAACATGCACTATAGAGCTCTTAGGAACCCATTTGGTCCATCCTAGAGCTTAAAAAAAATTCTATAATAAACGGAACGCTCTTGATTATTATTTTTTTTATAATAGATATTTCAAATTTGGCCTTGGTTACATATTTATATTTTCAATAAACTTTTCAAATTTAGAGTTTATAGAGTTTGAAAATGTGAAAATTTCTTTCTTGAGATGTTTATTTATTCTAAGGTCTGTTAAATATATGCATGTATATATATTTTTTTCAGATGAAATCATCTATGGAATTAAAGATCAATTTCATAAACACTGAATTAGTTCTTATTGAATCTGCCTCAAAATTTGATAGTGTTGCTTTTGTGATCAAGGTGAGGTATTGATAATTTATATTTGTTTTCAAAAAAAGTTCTTTGTGTATGAACTATTGTATAAAATGATTTATATATAGGCAATTATGAATTGATCTATTCTGCAATTCCAGAGATTTGTCACATCTACAAATTAATGAATTGCAAGAGTATCAAATCTCAATTAATAAAACTTGGGAAAAATGTGGGTCATATGTAGGTAAATCTGTGAATTATTGGATTATTCTGGCTATATATAGTGGGATGATCTACCAGCGCTGTGATCAGTCGTTGGGTGGTTGTCACGGTGGGAAAAAGTCATGGGACACTTTCCCCCCCCCCCCTTTGACAAATAAGCCTGACATATTTTAACCCAGAATAGTCATGTCTAATAAGTGTAATTAGTCAAATTTAGATATGATTGTGTTGTTTGTCTTGTGAATAGTTATTGGGCTTCTGTCTTCATGTGATTGTTGTAGGCCAGTGTAAAATTTCGTCATAAATCATCGCTTAAGTATATAAAGACACACTCTTTATGCATCACACTGTATGTGTTTGTTGGGAAATCCTAAATATTAAATGATTTGCTCTGACATCTCAATCTCTCAAGCTCAGCAACAAATTCCTTGAATTTTTCTGATCCTTCCTGTAAAATTTTTGGAAATTACGAATTCATTTGAACAAGAAAATGTGTGTTCTTTTGAATAATATATTCTTTATTTTGTGTGCGAGAGACACCTAATGAATGATCCACAGATAATCGGAGATGATATCGCCATATTGATGAGTTCGAGTTTTCTGGTTCTCGCACGGATGAAACGCTTCCTGTACGTGTAAAAGGAAGATTCCTTTTATTATTTTTTTCTTTCTCTCTCGTCATTCGTACCCGTCGAATATTTTTTTTTTTATTCTTGAAAAGCCGATTTCTCGTCTTCAGCATTTTCTGAGTCTGTTGTGATTTAAAAAAAAAGGAAACAAACATTTTTGTTAATCAAGAGTTAAATAATTTTGAGACCTGTGAGTCTTTCAATTTTGAAATTTAATTTTTTTTCATTCCTTTTCTCTCCACTGTTTCCGATACTTGAAGAAAAAAAATTTTTTGTTTGTAAAATACAGTAGACTCTCGGTAACAACACCCCAAAGTATCCACAAACATGTCAAGTTAGCTGGGTTTTACTCTAAATTTTTGTCCGATTGTTTTTGTGTACGTAATTATATACATTCTAATAATTGTATTAAATAAAATGCTAATTCTCATTAATTTTAATTCAGGGTTGTTTCAAAATAGAATCAAAACATATAAAAAAATTTACTTCATGAAAAATTATCAAGTACATTTACTTGTTTTTCTTTCTGAAGAGAAAACGAAAATTTTCTACATTATTCAGTTTATACCGCGATTGTTCAGCTTTTCCCTGACTGCGTAGGAAACGACATATCACATCTAGAGTTTTTAATGCATCATGGAGAGATGGTGCAGATACTTCTTGATCTGAACTTTCTGTGATTCTATTTCTTTGAAACATGAAGCACTTGCTTTGGGTGATTGATTCTAGAATATCGTTGTTTGCTAAAAGTCCTGAAGTTACAAGATCAGAGTCAATACTCACAAATTCATCGTCGATACAATCACCCATAGTGCTATTTATGCTTTCTCCCTACTTAATCGGGGAGAAATTTTTGGAGAAATAATCGTTTTCCAAAGACTCGGAACAAAAACCAACATGACGGAAGCAGTTCTGAATCGTGACACTCATGCCTGAGTCCATGCAGAATCAATCATTTCAACTGCATCTAAAATAGAAATTTTTGCGTCTATTCTAACATCCACAAATTCACAAATTTTTTGTCTAATTTTCTGTAAAAAGTTTTCATACTTTGGATAATTCCTAATTTCCTTGAGTGAGATTTTTTGTGAAATCTTTTGCTTTTCTTGAATTATTGGTCCTGATAATATGATTGAGTGAGATTGAGGGATTTGAACCACAAAACAGTTGCTTCCATGCAACTCCATATTCTTCGGTGAGTTCACTCAAAGTTTTTCCCGAGTCTAGTTTTTTGAAAATTTCAATTTTTGATTTTAAAGTTAAAGTATGAAGTTCACGTGTAACCATTTCATTCACGGCCGGCGATCCCACAATGATAACCAAATGACATATTCAGCGTCTGACCAGGATTTAGCTCTTTTTCTTTTATTCCTTTTCCAAGAAATCGTAAAACCAAGTTCCGCCAAAAACATTCTCCCAACTGACAATATCAATTCACAATTGATACGATTTTTATCCCTAATGGATGTTGACAATTTCAACATCAAATAGGGATCACACTACACTTTAGGGATCATCCACACTTCTTTTGGCCATGGAAAGAATGAAAGACCTATCCTGGAAACACCACTAAAATGATAGGCCGGCCAAGAGGCTTCAAACATTCATTCTTCACGTGCACGCCCCCCCACCCACAGTGCAAAAAAGGGACCCATCATATGGAACAAAGAAACAAAGGATTATCAAAGTACCCACGGACAATGTCAAAAAATTCTTAGAATGGTAACACATGGGCAATTTTAAAAACCAGTCGTAGCAAAGGAACAAAAATCGTAGTCTACTTAAACGGAGTTAAGCCAAACATGTGTCTAGTTAGAGAGTTTCCCCTTCATTGAAATTAGTATTGGGCCAACAAAGGGAATAATAGATATCGAGTTATCCGGATAGTCGAGTTACAGAGAGTCTACTGTATTGTGAGGGAGAGAAACTTTGAAATGTTATATGATTGAAATTTTGATCTCTGTCATCGAGAAAGTGTTGAATTTGAAACTTTTTTTTTAAATTTTCCTTTGTCTAGATTCAAATTTTTCAGTATGTCATGAAACAAGAATATTTATGTATGATGGAAAGCTTGTTTTATTTCCCAAACTGAGGTGATAATTTCAAAATTGTATGATGTAAAATGTGTGATTTAATCAAGGTTTTTGAAATCAAATTATTTCTTTGTTTAGACTACATTGCCTGAACTGTTGTCCAAACAACTTCAGTAGGAGAAGTTTTATTTTCTTATTTTGTTCTTCAGCACCCTGAATGGATAAAAGTAGGAATGACGTTTTTTGTGCGTCCAATGATCGGATGCAGTTCCTTAGATACTGCCCCCTTTATATAGTTGGGAGAGAGAAAATCTGTCTTTCATGGAAATTTGTCTCTAAACAGGGTCTCGGACCCTTCATCTCGAATCGCCATTTGTGATGGCGAAAATGTCTCGTTTAAAATGAAAGAAAAAATAGCTAGCAACTAGGCCTTATAAATCTAGGCACTTCAATTTTTTTTCTTGAGATGAAGCACTGACACCGGTGCCACTAAAATTGTCTCCAAACCAAAATCTACTGAATCTCCACTGGGTGTTGTCTTCAAATTTCACTCCATTGTGGTTGTCTATGGAAAATTGGACTCTTTCGACCAGGTATCTGGAAATCAACCCGCCCTAGTGACCACCTTCCTCTCAAATATCTGGACAGCGTGATTTCCTTCATTTCATTTTTTGTTGGACAGTGTCAAGCAGTAACGGAACGTCAGACCCCACCAAAATTGAGGCGGACCATACTGCATCGGTTTTGCAGATCCTGTCTAAATTATTCAGTGAAAATGGTCATCTAGATGTCATCCTGAAATCCAAGACTTTTCCCGTAACTTGTTCACCAGTTCCTGAAATTCAAGACTTTTCCCGTCATTCGTCCACCAGTTCCTGAAATTACACTGCTCAAAACAATTAGGGGAGCACATGGTTTTAACAACATTATGTGAAGATTTATACCGATAAGTAACATAAAATGAATCATCCATAATTTAAAGCCTAGCAGGAAACGGAAGAAGAAAACTTCATATGCAAATCAAAGTTCATAACGTCAAAAACCAGAAAAAGGAGATAAGGGCAGAAATCAGGATGTTGCAGAAACGTCTGTTTTACTGCCGTAACTGTGAAATTCGATTGCGCAGTATTTTTTTTTTTGAGACAAGGTGACTTGAGAATGTCTCAACAACGTGATTTACCGGAATCCATGGCATGGCGTGTTATAGGCAGACTGGAATCCGGGCAAACACAACGTAGTGTCGCGGACGCTGTTGGAGTCGCCAGAAGTGTTGTTGCAAAGCTGTGGAATCGATTCCAAGAAACAGGAAATGTTAGATGTTGAACAGGGCAAGGTCGGCCACGCGCCACTACAGCAACGCAACTGATGACCGGTATATACGGTTAACAGCCTGCCGAAACAAAACAAAGAATGCTACGCAGCTGCAAAGACGGTTGCTCTTGGCAACAGGACGAAGGGTGTCCAGCCAAACAGTACGTAATGGGCTTCATGAGGGAGGGCTCTATGCACGTAGGCCAATAGTCTGCATTCCGTTGACCCCACGCCACCGTTCGGCCCGAAGAAGATGGGCTGCTGAACATCGAGATTGGGAGCAACATGATTGGAGCCAAGTGCTGTTTACAGACGAGTCCCGATTCAGTCTGGAGTGTGACACCCGACGTGTTCTGGTATGGAGGGACAGGGGCACTCGAAATAACCCCGCATTCGTTCGTGAAAGGTCACAATACAGACGAGCTGGTTGGATGGTATCAAAGCTGCATTAAGAGTAAGCGTAAACAGTCCTATCGTTAAACTGGTAGCCAAACGGCATCAGTGCCCTCTCTGTTTAGATGGGTGCTTGCTGGCCTGTGATTGGCTGCTAGCATCGGGTAGGAAAGTCATTTCCCCATCACGGCGCCATTTTGTTTACTTACTCATGTGAAGACTCTCGGTTAGGTTGGTTAGCTATTGCTCGTGGTTATTTTGGCAAATTGTTCATCTTTAAAATTATAAAAACGGGCCTTCTGAGGGCCAACTAAAATTATAGTTATTGAATAAGTCCGCGTGCATTTGATGGGTGTAAAATGGCACGAAGACGGGTGTTCACAAGTATAGATTTAGCTGTTGAAGTGTCGATAACATTGTTATTGTTACTGAGTGATTTATACTTTTAGGCACAAGTACGTCTCCTATAAAGAAGTAAAAAATGTCCGCTTTAGTGGGAATATCGATTTTTAGGTTCCATAGCAATAGACTGAAAAATAAATCAAAGTTGAAATCGGAATAACGCGATCAAGGGAAGGGGGGGAAGAGAAGCGTGGGAGCCACGTGATCAATCGTCAAGTTTGACCCATCAAACTTCAGATGGCGCTGCGATCAATTCTGCGGCCTTTCTTTAACATTGAGTGGGTACGCTTAACTTACAAGCGGCTTTGGATGGTATAGGGTGGAATCAGCATAGGTGGACGTACGGACCTGCATATCATTCGGAATGGCACTTTGACGGCCCGAAGGTATGCAGACGAGATACTGCGACCTCGTGTCATCCCTTACGCTGGAGCCATTGGAGATTCCTTTGTTTTCCAGGATGATAATGCCCGACCGCATAGAGCTCGTCTGGTGGAGAACATGCTTGAAGCTGAAACAATACAGCGTATGGAATGGCCAGTGTGCTCTCCTGACCTGAATCCAATCGAGCATGTTTCTCGGACGACGCATTGCTGCGCGACCAAGGCCGCCTGTTACTGTCCGAGACTTGCAGATTGCACTTCTTGAGGAGTGGAACAGTATTCCCCAAAGTCTGATCGATAACCTCATTGCATCCATGGCAAACAGGTGTGCAGCAGTCTTAGCTGTTCGAGGAGACCACACGCCCTATTAAAACTCATGCATCATGTCTAAACAGTACTTTTTTTTTATCGTTTACATGTAACCAAATTGTTGCCCTAAATCATCTTCTCATGTTTTTTCCATATTTTCAAAGAATTAAAGCTTAATTCCAAATTTTTTTGCGTCTTTTTTCTGTATTGCGCATTGATACGCGTGTACTATCCATTGTATGCCAATACGTGGCTGTCTCGCACGGTTTTCTTCACTTTTTTGCTTGCCCCCCTAATTGTTTTGAGCAGTGTATTTCGTCTAAGTACTGAACTCTCTTCAGGAACTTAATTAAGAAAAATTCTTAGAAGTAATCCCCATATGAGTATCAAATATTTTTTTCATTTTGTATTTTCGGTTGTGTCAGGCTGTGTAGACTAAATGATAAAAATATCATAATGTCCTCCATATTGCCCGTATTTTTGGTGAAGTAACTCTTAAATTCAGGCATGTAGTCAGTGTTTGTTTATTTGTTTTTATTTTGCTTATAGTTGAAACACACCTTTTGAAATTTGAAATTTTTTTTTTTTGTCTAATCATGTGAAACATTTGAGATCTAAAGTGTGAACTCTAAAAATTGAATAACTTTAAGAAACTTAAATCTCAGTGTGTTGATATATTGTTTTCTTTGTGTGTGACTTAATTATTAAGGTTAAAATGTTCTAGTGCATATTTGATCAGGAGAATTACTCACCGTCACAAAGGGTTGTCGTGCCAAAGGCAACAATATTGGTACTTGTACAACCAATAATATTATCATCGACCAAATAAACAAAAACGTAGTACTTAAGTAGAGTTTTTTTTTAAATCTTTCACAACTAAAATGGTACTGAGGGAACATTAATCACCACATAAATGGTGCTGTTCTCTTACTTCAGTCTCATTTCAAAATAGAGTGGTAAAAATCAAATATATAAAACACACAGTTACATAATTGGTGCCTTTCAACTCAAGCCAAATCTAATTTCATTTCCAAAAATAGAGTTTGACCAAATACCTCACTAACGTTTTTTTTTTTTTTGTTCGTCTGTGTAGACATTGTCTTTTTCCCTCATTCCCGAAAGTTAGCCTCGAAATCTGTTTTGATTTGGATGATTTATTTTTTAAGTCTTCGAATAAATTGAGGGAAAGAGCAATAATTTTCAAAAATAGGAGGATTGCACATAGATCTATAGTTACTCATAACTAAAGAGTCACTTTTTTATATATTGGAGTAATTTTGGCAATCTTAAGTGCCCTAGGAAAACAGTTAGTAATACAGCAATTAAAAATATCAATCAAAATGGTTGAGAGAGAAAGAGAGAGAACATCAATCACACATTTCACTTCCAGCATCAGGTCATCAAATCCTGGTCCAGTGTTATATCTCACCACGCTGGATGCTTAATTGAATTCTTGAATACTAATGATTGGGAAATATATACATCAACTGTTAGCATTTTAAAGATGTAGACCACTTCTGTTGAATTAAAATTTAAAAAGTGAGTAGTGTAAGAGTAAAAAAAGTGTTAAAGATCTCAGCTGTCTCTTTGAGGTCCATATTGTGGTTAATTAAAATAAAGTTAATAGGTGCCGTGTGAGTGAGTTTCCCCATTAAAACTTTTACACTATTCCAGACCATTGTAATATCATAATGGTGAAATTCATCATGCTGAGAAAAAGGTTATGTTTAGCACACTTTATTTCAATACATAGTTTGCTTCTATATCTCCAGAACTCTCTTAAATCCACAACATTGCGCGTTCTAAAGAAAAGGCAGAAAAGTTTTTTTCCCCAATAGCCTTGTACAAGGTGGGGTTCAAAATTTAGAAGCAATTAGTAATGAAATGAAAACAATTGAAAAAATTACAAATTTATTAGTGATTTCAAAAATTTACATGATTACTTTATTTTCCTACATAATCACCCTGTCGTTTCAAACACTTTTGATATCATCAAACAAGCTTCTTCAAACCTTCTGCATAAAATTCCGCCACTTGGGATTTCAGTCAGCTTTGCACTGAGATTTTCAATTCTTCGCTTTCCTCAAAACATGTTGACACAAGCCAGTTTTTGAGATGTTGGAAGAGATGGTAGTCACTGGTAGTCTCACATAGTTTGTTCATTATGCAATAGTTCGATTGTCTAAATTTGTTTCCTGGCAGGTCCGGAACCGAAACGGTTGTTTTATTTTCATAGTTGAAAAGCCTTCGTTAACTGATGTCGGATGAAAAATAACAAAGGAGCTGGCCTTGTCAAGGGTGTGTGCAATAACACTACATTTTGTTGATCCGGCCCTGAACAGAGAGGCCCCCTGGTACTGACACGGCTGGGCTACGCAGAAGAGACTACCAACGTCCAGTGTCCGACCTGCAGATAATGGACGTATAAATAGACTGATTATTGACTGACCACTAACCAGTGAGAATATTCTATGAGAATATTATTTTGTCAATATTGAATTGAGAATTTCATGTGTTAAAAAAATCTAGTGTTAGATTTGTGTAACGTTAATAAATAACATTTTCATGCGAAAGTTGTGTTCATTTTCCACTTGTCATTTGCTTCTACAAATTACTGGATATTTCGAACCGGGCAAGCAACTCCCACAAGGGACGTTGCACTTAGTTTTGAACCGCGCCTCATATATGTGTTGATTAGTTTTCCCCATCCCAGAGCGAGACCCCCTTCTACTTACCGAATTGAATTTAATAAAAACTAAATTTTTTACTTTTTTTAATACATAAGATTGATCGCTGGAAACCTGGGCCAGACATGTTTCCAGAAGGGTGAGTGATCATCCGATCAGTCCTCCCAAGAACCAAATTATATGGAAAAAATGGGTCTGTGTTAAATATGGGGTGATCTATGCAATAAACTATGAGACAAACTTACACAATAAATCAAACTTACCGATACATCACTCTGGGCTAAAGCTCAGTAAACCACCTTCTTTTGGAGAAGTTTTATGCATGTCAGTCTCAAAGCCATGGGTCCACATGTAAAGTGATGTTTTATGATGGGAGGGGGGTATTATTACCCCATACTTAGCTGGAAGTAATAGCTTACATATTTACATTCGAAAATCATAGCATCATATCTCATTGTGTAGGTTCCGATGTGAGGCCTTGGGTCATGTTCATCGGCATATGCAGAATTTTCTCAAGGGTTTTTTCAATTTTTTTTTTTTTTTTTTTTTTTTTTTTTTTTTTTTTTTTTTTTTTTTTTTTTTTTTTTGCTGCTGGGGAGGTTTTTCCTGCAAAATAACACTATAATCTCAGCTTGAGTGGGGGTTTTAGAACCCCAAAACCTTTGTGTATGCCAATGGTCATGTTCACATGGTTTCTTGGGTTAAGATGGTCCTGTCTCTATGGACAGCTTCTGCTGGATTATGAAAGTAAGTAGTCACATTTTTTTCCTACCATATTGCACTTGAAAGCTTTATTTTTTCACAACTCTCTGTGCCCCCTTCCATTATTACTTGTCGTAGCTTTTCTTTCATGTGATTTCCTCCCTTTTCCCCTTTAGAATATCCCAGGTACGTAAGGAGAATCTTGAGCATTCTCCATAATGCTCCAGGTTGAGAACCATTGCCATATACAGTACCCGAGCAAAGCAATCATTATGATCATTATGAATGCTGCATAGTTTGTCACTAAATGTATTATGTAAGCACTAAAGGTCACTAAAATCAACCATCTTTACCTAATCGAGGGGAGGGGGCAGCTTACTTTCTAAAACTAGCAATTAATTCAGAATTGAATTTACTGTAAAATATGAATTACATCAAAATAGTGTACATCAAAGAACTGAATGAGTTTTAATGTACAAAGAGATTGTTTAGAAGAGAGTTGATTTTGAACTTGTTTAAGTTTTGGTTGAATCAACTTTGTCTACAGACTAAAGCTGAAAACATATGCAGCAAGCAAGGAAGTGATAGAAATGGGAGTGCAGTAATGAAATCAAACACATGAATTCCTATGCACCTGTGTATTGTGGCATGTGACATGCACCGCAGCAGAGCGTAAATTCTGCTATAAATGATGGAAACAGGGGAGTCAAGAAATTTAGTTTTTTTAGCTTTTGTCGCTTTCAAGATGGATATCGAAGGGCTTGTCTGTAGTGTTTTTGCTGTGAAAAAGCCATAGTGAGATGAAAAGTACCTCCAGAATCATTAATGTTTTGCTCTCAACATATTCAAAAATATTGTGGATGATCAAATGGAAACAACAAGAAGTAGTCCTCCAAGCACAAGATTGGGCTGTGTCATGTCGGACGATTATTTTCTTTTAGGTAAATTGACTAAGTATCGAGAATCATGCATTTACAACTGTGTTTTCTTGTTTGGCATCTTAGGCCCTATTTAGACCTCCTAGGAATGTCATTAAAAACCAAGTGACATACTCGATGACTTCAGCATTTATTTAAAAATCAGATTTTTTTTTCATTCATTGAGCTGAAGCTAGACACCCACATGTATGAAAAATTTCCAACGTCCTTATCGGGAAAGTAGTCTATACTGTCATCTTGTGGGAGCTCTGGGCCAGATGTTAATTTTTCTGCACATAATTCAATTATTGTGGAAACTCAAATCCTTTATTTTTGGATTCATTTTCCTAATTTCAAAACATTTCACGAAGGCATAGTGTCTGAGCAGATTTTTCACAATTTTTTACTTTTATTGAGAAAGCCCTCTATGGGCTTCAGAACAAAAAACATTAAATAATTGAATGTATCAAAGACAATTAAGATACCTCAAGACCAGTACTCATCTTCTACTCTAGATATTTCAAAGTTTTAATTGTAAATAAATAATTGAAAATAAGCTGTAATTTCCAAATGTTTTATCTAAGCAAAATATTATGTATATAGTAGTTAATATATATTTACAGTTGTGTCGTGTAAATTGTAATTTTTTCTATGAGGTTCAAACCACATGTTTCAATATACAAAAAAACACTGATGAAACAGAGGAATTGACTTGGTGATGAAAACTGATTTACTTCCTTTTTCCCTGTATTGAAATGGACTCTCTTAACAGAGGGGTCGTTCCGAAAACTCTTCTGGTGGCTTGTACTACCATAAATAATATTCATAAATTTTCTGCGAAACTTTTTTCCTGTTCATAACTGAAAATTATTCATATATTGTGTTGTATGCTAATTTATCACACACTGTGTATGTGAGAGAGAGAATTTATACAAAAACAAAAATATTTTCCTTGCGCGTGCCCTGGAGCTTCCTGCGACTCACGATGCTCTTTAGAGGGAGTTGGTTAGAGGGCTTGTTGATAAATTTTTAAAGTTTTTTTTACCCCTATAAATTTAGTAGAAAATATAATTAATGTTTTTGGAAAATGCTCGGGCCTAAGTGCCGCAGTAAGGGATGTGGGGAGGAGAACATCTAAAATAAGAGTGGACTATTGCTGTAGTTATCCTTAAAAAAATGGTAATATATATTCACCACAATATATATATTTTTCTGAATCGGTATCTGAGCATTGGTTCTTATAATTTTGAAATTTTGCAAATTTTAAAACCATAGAACAGATGCTTTGATTTAAAAAATCGAAGTAATTGCCATTTTCTGCCATATCAAACGTAACACTATGTGTGCTATACTATAGTTTTTTAGCCTAAGAGAGTTGTAGATTCACTGTTGCTTGTCAGAAAAAAAGTTCTCTAATAGAAATAAGATACTCGGTAGCGTACACATGATTTTTTAAAAGAGGGATTCCACATTTTTTTTTTCTTTCCAGGAAAGGGCATTGTTTTTCATTGCATAAATACACCATAATCACTGGGTAAAGGTAAACCCTCTCCCCACTACATACGATGGCACTGACACTCAGCCATTTCACATGCTGCTTTTTACCATCACGACACTTTTTCTCTCACAAAATATTTTGTATAAATTTTTCTTCATGATCATTCCTGTCTGTTATGAATTCTGAACACTTGCAAAATTTAGAGATCAAATCTTCAATCTTTCTTCATCCAATGTTCTTGTGACACCCCCTACCCCCACGTATAGCATTTGTGCGATTCCACTACAATTGGGGGGGGGGGATTTTCTCTCCTACTTGGACTTTCTTTCTTCCCATATCTTACAGCTATAGTCTCATATCAAGACTTGCAACTTCTTTTCATGAAACCACTTTCTTCAGCACCAGCTATCCAAATAGTAAGAGAATATTTAACATTAAGTATTACTGTCTTATGAATGTTACATATTAAAGGACTATGTCGGGGAATCTCTGAGCATTAAGGTAAGACAAGTAAGATTTAAATAATTTTGTCATTTAAGCAAATGATATTTTTAACTTATAATTAGTGATTTTCTGTAGAGCAAAGGTCTTCAACCTTTTTCCTAGTCGTGAGTGCTGCCTTTACCCATAATCAAAAGAAGAACACCCTTACGGCAAATGCATGAAAGCAGGAGAATTTCAGTCCTTGAATGTAATTTGTACAAGATATTTAATTGTAACATTGATGACATGCCCGCGAGCACAAATCGGACATGAGCATTGAGCACTCTGGGTGCTTCAGGGAGCAATGAGTTGAAGATGACTGCTCTAGAGTGTGATAAATGTGTTGCAGTTTGCTGGACAAGAATATATTATGACGCATTCATCACTATAAGCTATTCTAATGTGATGATATGAGCTTCATTTTTTTATGATGCCTCATCAATATGCACGTTTTCAAGTGTGTGTGTGTTGAATTAGGGAAGGCCAAATCTCATACTTAATCCACTTGCATCATCTTAGTTCTAACTTTATAATGCTACTCACTTCATAAATATGATTCGGTCAATTCAGTCAGTCCATTCATCAATAATGAAATAAGTTTCAACATACCATCGCTGTTCATACAAAATGTTGTTTATCAAAATTCTCAATTTTTTTAATGCTACTTAAAATTAAAAGCATCTTCACATGTTTTTCCATGTTCTGTAAAAATATTGTAACATATCCATAGACCCTGGCGCAAAAGTCTGGTTCATTCTCATTTATTTATTTTTAAATTACAAGTTTTATTCTGTTAGAAAAACATATATATATAAATTTTTACCTTATTTGGTTCTGTTTGCAGTCTCGGATACAGTGATCATGAGTGAACGATCGGGGCAGATTCGTTTCAATTGTTGCCGATCAAGATTATAGTTTTAATGTTAAAATTTGAAAGTAAAAAGTTTAAAGTTTAAATTCGAGGAACGAAAATCTTCATTGTTGGTCCGAAAATATAATTGTTCTTTGTGTGTATATATATATATATATATATACTTTTTCAGATGCATGCGTGGCGCTACCTACAGTAATCTCTGTCACTACCACTGCTTACTACTTGTACTCTTAGAGAGTTCGTATTAATAATAAAGTAGTGAAAATAGTTTGTGCCTTGAGCACTTGTTGTCTTAGCCGGCTGGGCCATGCATTTTAAGTATCGTATCTTAAATGAAGTGGTTAGCCTCATTTAAGCTTGTTGCAGAAATGATTCAAGGCCTTCAAGGTTATAGCACCATCAATGTTACATGAATTTGCTTGATATGCAAATGTCTGCCTGTGATTCTGGAGTGTTCACCTCTATATGAACAAAGTGATTGTTGATTACGTGCAACCATGCTGTGGTCCCCTATTTGTTGGTGAATCCGCCTCCAGATTTCTTTTCTCCTTGTCACCTATGGACTTGTGTGATTAATTGTCCATTGACATTGAGGTGAATTTGTCAGATAATCCGGACTTACTGGTGCCATGAACTGGCTATGGATGATGAGATCCATCTAATGTCTGATCACATTATCCCCCAATGCAAAATTAATTTTAAGTTGTTCTGGAAAATTAGCTATTTTCAAACCTAATGATTAAAAATGAAATGAAAATTTTTAGTGTAAATAAACATCATTGGTAAAAGAAAATTGTTTTATATTTTCATTGTGTTGTCTACCAACCGAGGAGGTAAAAAATAAGAATCTGGGATGCACTGAAAGCTTTACAATGCCATATTGGTCAGAAACATATAACATTTTACAGAAGTTACATTAAAAAAAATTAATTTTGACATGACATTTTGCATAAACAGCGACAATATATGAGTCCTCTGCCGATTTTGGCAATGGTTGGCAAAGGAAAGAGTTAAATTGATGAATATCACATTTGAGAAAACAATGGGACTACAGTATTTTATTTAGCTTGAATTAATTTCAAACAGTGAATTGAAACAGTGACAATTAAAATCAGAATTTTTTTTTTACTTCCAGAGACACCCATAGATCATTTCATATTTGGCACAAAGCACCCATCAGTGCAAGCAGTATATTGTGATGATGATAGGATTGTCCTACTCCTGGTGATAAAGTATATGGATCTAATGAAAACAAAACGGCGGTTATAATTTGATTTATTTTTGTATGACTGGCAACATTTTTGTATAGTGGTAGAGCAAAGGCAACCCCTACTGGGAATGTACTTGCAATATTAATGTACTTGTCGCTTAGAAGCATGTGATATGTGCTGGCTCCTTGATCTATATATGTTCCTGTATTTCTGTGTCCTGTCGTCAGCATTTACCCCTAGTTCAAGAAATACTAGGTTATTTTCCTGGGGAAAAAACCTGGTTGAGTCAATGAGGATAAGATACAAATTGAATGAATCATAATATATATATTTTCCGATGTAGAAATATAAGTATAACCACAAATAATTGTATAAGTCAAATACGTTGTCTCAGTAGCAGAAGTGATGCACAGACTTCCTCTGCTAATCTATTGATCTCACAGACAATAGGCCGTTGTTGACAACTTGGAGAGACCTGACCAGCTCCCTCTATGATGTTAAAAATGTTGCCATTAAAAAATATCTATGGTTGAAATTTCACTACTACATGTTGATGTGTGTAAGGTTCAGGAGAAAAGAGGTTGGAAAAAGGCAGAGGAGAAACAGGAGTCGCGAGAGAGAGAAACGAGAACGAGTTGAGATATTCGAAAAAGAGAGGGGTGTAAAAGTTTGTACCAAAGAGACTGGACGGTTTCGTTGGAAGTGTTGGATAATAAATTAAATAAAGTGTTGTTTTCCTCTTTTGGGTGTCTAGAATCCAGTTATTTCGTCCTGAAATCGTAGTGGAGGTACAGCCGAGGACCTACGACCGAGAAGGCAGGATGAGGTCATGGCTTCAACGACTCAAGATTGTGAGCTGAATTCGAAGAAGAGTGTCTTAGCGACGGTGGAACCACCCCAGTTCGTATAGAAGGATAGTAGCAGCGTCGAACACACACGCTGTTTTTTTTCGTGAAGTCAACCCGACAACTGGTGCTGAGAGGGGCAATCCTGCCTAGGCAAAAAGGAGCAAGTGTTGTATGGCGGTATCGAGACGATAAATAAAGATGGCGTATTTGGCAAAAGGGAACAAGGAGGATCTGGAGACCATGGCCGCCAACTTGGGGGTAGAAGTCTGACCGGAGTTCAACTTAATGCAACTAGTGAGTACCATACAGGAAAGTGAACTGTACAACGAAGCGACGTGCAGAGAGATGCTGAAAACGATCATAGGCAATAGGAAAGAGAGAGAAGAGATGGAGATGGAGGAGAGACGTAGAGAGAAAGAGATGAAGATGGAGGAGCGGCGTAGAGAAAAGGAGATGAAACATAAACTCGAAAGACTGAGGATTGAGATAGGAGCCAGAAGAGAGGAGAATAATCAAGCTGGGCATGGCAGAACCCCCAGCCGGGATTTCCAGAGCATTTTTTGCAGTGTTTTGCAGTGTTTTCCCCCTTAGAAAGAAGTAAGAAAAATGATTCAGGAACCTAATCACTAATCTAAAATGAGCAAAAAAAAAATTTCAAAAAAACATGAGGATGCTTAAAATGACATAAAAATAAGGATGTCTAGTAACTCTAATTCATATGAACCTAAAATGAGGACAAAATGGAGAAATTTCAAAAAGTATGAGGATGATTAAAATGACAAAAACAGGGACATGTCCTTATTTATGATGATGTCTGGTAACCTTAGTTCATATGAATATTTGTTTTATTTTTGCATTATCTTAAAACATGTGGAAATTGAGTTACATCATTCAATATTTTTTCAGTCAACTGTGCTTATTTGCTGGAAGCCTAACAGCCAAGAGAAGCCATTTTCCTGCAGTCTTCAAGACTTTCAAGTGTCGTCATGTACCCTAGGTATTGAAGATGATACATCTTGGATTATCATTGAACCTGTAAATATAGTTATGGACTTCCTCAATAAAAAATCCTGCTTCATTCCTCATGCAGATGATGTTAATAATGTTGTTTCATTAGAGGTAAGATAATTAGGAGTCATAAACATGACATAAAAATTAGTTCATTTTTCCCCTTTCATAACTCAACTTTATTATTCCCTATTATTAAAATTATTATTAAATGATGAACTGTTTAGTTTTTTAGTCATGATAACAATTACAATTTTTACGACTTTGAGTTTGATTTGCATCTGCATAATTTGAGAACTAGTTCCTTAATCGTTAAAGATGAATGCTGAAAACTTTGAATTCCATAAATATTGTATTTAAAAATGTGGAATTTTTCTGAAAATAAATTTTTGGAGTGGGTTCTAAAAATTTCACCAAATTACATTCAAAGTTTTAGCACACTGGGATTCCAGGAAAAATATTAAGTATTTTTATATTGAAACTTTTTCATCCTTTTTCGGAACAATACAGTGATATCGTAGGTAATGAAGATTTTTTGATTTTTACTGCCTCAGCTAGCGAATATAGATTCGCAAATTTTTGTCTAATTTTTCTGACAAAATTGATTTGTTTCAGTAGAGGAGTGTGAACAGAAATTTTCGGTCAAGTTCCTTAGAATTAATGTTACGTCTCATTAACTTATGTCTGACTGAAAATCATTTTAAAAAGTACTTGCACTTTGACACGAATATGTCTTTTAAATCATCTGACAGTACTGGATTCATCCTGAAAAAGTTTTTTAATGAAATGCTGTAAATGTATGTATCTCAAGAACTATTCAGAATACATTAATGTTTTTGATGTGTGCAGATAGATTAAGACAAAAAATCCTGTCCATAAACTCTTGCTGTTGCTCACTCCAGCAGCAAAAGTTTATGGACAGGGTCTCACATGAGGAAAAAAGAATTGAACAGAAGAAATAATAATCTCACTTTTCAGATGAGATTAAAGAGATGTATAGAATGTAGGAATATGTGCACAATTTTGTAAAAAAGAATTAATCAAATAAAGTGGTAGCAAAGCAAGCAACAACAATGTAATTTCCCTTTTCCGAGAAATACTAAAAAAGGACAAAGCAAGGGTCATTAGATAGGCTATTTTTCAAGATTATGCAAAAAGAATAAGTTTACAAACAGAAAGTCTGTAACGATAATCTTTCTCTCTCTCAACGTTTAGAGTAAGTTCATTTGTAACCATTATGGTATAGTATATATATGGTGTCATAGGGTTATTCCTTGTCAAATCATTCAGCCATGAAACTCATGGTCACTGATTTTGATAATTTTTTTATTTGATGCTTTCACCATCCTTACTAACGATGTGGAATATTATTTGAATGTCAAACTTTTTGAGAAAAAAAAATTTTAATTTATCAAAACATGGCGAAGATGACTTTTCCGAGGATCGATTTTTAAGCGCCATTGTTTGAGAGAATAAATCTTAACTTTTCAAATGTTAATATATTCAAATGCAATTTTCACTAAAATTCTCAAAATACGTACAGAATGTGAATAAAAATAATTCATACACTTACGTTTCAAATTTATATGCAAAAAATTATGTGAACTTTATTTTTGTGGAATTTTTCGTGAGAAAAAATACAATTTTTCTAACATATTTTTAGACCAGAGGTACAGCAGTTACCAAAACAACTTTTGTTTTAAATTTCTCCTAAATATATGAAGTAAAAGACTGGGCAAAAAAAAATATTATGTTTTTTTTGACTGTTAATATATTTATTCTGGCTCGCAACACAATATTCATTGAAATAAGACTGGGTAGCTCCTATTTCAAATCATTCAACTAGATACTGAAATGAAACCCATCATCCTAGATACTTACTTCCCTATACTACTTTTTGTTTATTGCTTCTACTATCCTTGTTGATCATGCAAAATTTCATGTACATATCAGAAACTTTTTGAGGAAAAAAATGTTTTCTGAGGCCATGAATGATAATGCTAACCATTTAAGCGATGTTGTTTATATATATAAAAAAATTTACATTATGAAAATTTAATTTTTGTCAAAACTCACCAATACCAGTGCCATAGGCAGTTTTAATATGCAGTGCAGTGAAAACACATTGTTAAAGTACCATTTTTTATATGAAAAACAGAAAACAAATTAATTATATGAACTGGAAAGAGAAAGCAAAATATATGAACAATGAAAATTTCAAAAAGAAACTAATCGAATAATTCAAAAATGAAAGAAGTCACAGCTAATGTCTAGGGTACTATTCGGGGGGGGGGGGGGCACACACCCTGTCATTGGCTATACACAGAACGTTTTTGAGAGCATTCCTTTGCCTTCATAGCCTAAATAGTTGCTCGATCTGCGACATTCTGCTGTAGTACTATGAATTAAAATATACATATGAAAATATATCATCGCTTTGCAAACTTTCAATACATTCAGATCAAATTTTCACTAAAATGCTCACAAAAAAATGCAGATTATGACCAGAAAAAAATTTAAACCTTTGCATTAAAAAATTAGATAACAAAAAAAAATCATTAAAATTCAATTTTTTATTTTTTTTATAATAAAAGACAATGGCTCACCTTTGCTTTTTTTATTTACAATGATGAGGCTTTTCTTTTTCTAACAGCACTGTACATTAATGAATTATAAAATCCATATCCTTCTCAGGGAAATAGCATAGTCTTCCGGATCTTTTTGTCATTGGAGAATTGACGGAAGCAATTATGTTACACAATGGAATATTTTTTTTAGAAGGCCTGTGAAAAGATCTAGAACTGCCATGGGAATATACAAGACTTTAACATCACTTTCATCTCCATGTTCAGATAAAACCATACTGAAAAGCCAGTGATCATCATAAGTACATGTAATGTAGTTATGCACACTGGCATGTGACATCCTCACTGATAGTTGTTCATCTGAGAAATTAAAGATAGTACATAAGCTTTCAGCAAAACTAATTATTTCTATTCCAATGGCACGTTCTTATAGTGGTGTAAAGTGGTGAAAACTATGTGTGCCTGGGACTGCTTTTGCGTAACGAGTCTCTAACTGCTTCTGCTAGCGTTTCTTTTGTAATCATCTGGAATTTAATTTTTTCAATTTTCGTTCTACGAAAAGAAATAAATTTCTCAGCTGAATCAATGGCATTTCCAGGACACATCTGAAGACGTTTTTTCTAACTAAGCATTTTACAGTGCCACCAATATTATCCCAAGGAGATTTGCCATGACTTGTGGCAAAAAATGACCATTTGTCTGTTAACATGACTTAATTTTGTGATTACAGAGATTGATAAAATTTTTACAATTTTTATATTGGGCCACTAAAGTAATGAATTTTTTTTACACTTGGAAATGTTTCTTTGATATATTTTACAATTATTTTTTTGCGGAGAAAGCAACATCATGTCTAAATCATCTGATACTTGAAATGACTAGATCTTCACCATTTGCTGTACGATTATAAATTACAGCTGGATGGAGAGAACAACTGTTGTGTGTCCAATTGTAGCTTCTGGTATATTTCATACTTTTTTAAAGAAAAAACTATGATGCTCACACAAAGTAGATAAAAGTTCAGACCCCTCACTCCACTCCTCAAGCTCAAAAGATTGATATCCGATGGGTCCAGTGATGTGTAATAGGTAGGGATACGTAAATTTCATATTTACGAAATAACCGTGATAAATGAAAAATTTGCCCATTTTGACGAATAAATGCAAAAATTTGAATTTTTACTACTTTTTTGCGAAATCTCGATAATTTAAATTTTATCGTTAATTCTTTTTTTTTGCTTGTTTTCAAGCTATAATTGATGCCTTAAAAGAATATGAAACGAAATATGAAAATAAAGGATCTAGTATCAGACTCTGCGCGTTACATGACTGCGTGCTTCCAATTATTAAAAACACTTCTTGGTGACAACATTTTGCACTACCAATGCTGGGCGCCTAAAGTGAATCTTGTGGGTGATGCATTCATTAAAGAATTCAAAAAATTTATTTCTGTTGAGTCTAAAACGAAGATAACTTTTTTTGCACTCAAGAAAAATTAGCAGTGCGTATTTAAGCTACTACACTGCTGGCCACCGTAAATGCAACACCCTGAAGGAAGCATGCAAATAATATGAAATTTACAACATGCATTAGCAGAGGTGAGATATGCAAATGATTAGAATTTCAGCGCAGACGCTCATCACGCGCGCCTGTGGCGCTACTTCAAAGCGCTATTTAAGGCTTGGAGATTTCGACGATTTGAAGTACGGCAATTGTGTTTTTCTTGTGGTTTTTTCAAAAAAACGATCAATTATGCCTCGTAGAAAACAGCGATCATCTTTTGATCAAGTATCCAAGTTCGACAGAGGAAGGATAGTGGCCTACCGAGATTGTGGATTATCTTTCAGGGAAATCGGTAGGCGTGTTGGACGAAACCAAACGACTGTAATGCGGATATGTGATCGTTGGATGCAGGAGAGTACGACGGGCCGACGTGTTCGATCGCATCCACCTCGGTGCACCACTTCACGTGATGACAGGCGTATTGTGCGTATGGCAGTGACGGATCGCTCAGCCACATCACGAACCATAGCACAGCACATTCAGTCTGTACCGCATCATCCAGTGTCTGCGCGTACCATTCGACGCCGTTTACAGCAGAGTGGTCTGTCCGCAAGACGTCCATTGCTTCGTCTACCCTTGACACAGAACCACAGACGTCTCCGCCGCCAATGGTGCGATGAAAGAAGGATGTGGACGGCACAATGGAATGAAATTGTTTTTACTGACGAGTCACGCTTCTGTCTGCAACACCACGATGGTCGGATTCGAGTCTGGAGACACCGTGGAGAGAGGATGCTGAACAGCTGCGTTATGCACCGCCACACTGGTCCTGCACCGGGTATTATGGTATGGGGCGGTATTGGATATCACTCTCGCACTCCTCTAGTACGCATTGCCGGTACTTTAAAAAGCCAGCGCTACATCTCCGAGGTGTTGGAGCCAGTTGTCATTCCTTACCATCAGGGCTTGCCCACAGCCATATTTCAACAGGATAATGCACGACCACACGTGGCACGCATTGTTCAAAGGTTCTTCGTCAATCGCCAGATTGAATTGCTTCCCTGGCCAGCTCGCTCTGCGGATCTTTCGCCGATAGAAAACATGTTGTCCATGGTTGCTCAACGATTGACCCAGATTACATCCCTAGCTGCCACACCAGATCAACTTTGGCAACGTGTGGAAGCTGCTTGGTCTGCTGTACCCCAAGAACACATCCAAAGTCTCTTTGAATCAATGCCGAGGCGTGTGGCAGCGGTGATCTCCAACAATGGCGGCTACTCTGGCTACTGATTTTGGCAGGAACCACACTTCACAGAAGTCTATAAATTTAATCATTTGATGCTTGGTCAACATGTTATCTACAAAATAAATATTGTTGCGATATCTCTTGTCTTTCTTGGTGTTGCAATTTGGGTGGCCAGCAGTGTATAAAGAAAAAAAAAGTATCACTGTATAAGTAAGCTATTACTGGCAGCAAAACTTTTCCTGGCGCATGTAGTAACGAAGCAGAATTCGTGGTTCAAAGGTGTCATTCATCTGAGCAAATATCATATATTGCTGCTTTTCTCATTAAATATGAAGACGATTACTCCAGCATACATTATTTAAAATAAGCCTTCACAATGAAATTCTAGCTCCTAAAATACAGGTTCAGTTGACTTTCTTTTCTGAGTTCTGTAGGAAAATTATGCTAATCGACAATTTGAAAGGATCAAACTTTCCATTCACACAAGTTTTGTGGAGTAAGTTGGTAGAAAGATTTGAAATCTTTCTAGCTCAAATTTTAAGGGAATTATTACGAGGAAAAAAAACATTGACAAATGCGTACAGTAGTCTCGCTTATCCGGCATAAACGGGCTGGAAGAATATCGGACAATACGGAGGTGTTAAGGAAAAGCCTAGTAAACGTCAAACTATGTTATAATTTTGCACATTACGAACCTAATAATCATGTTTACAGCAAAACAACAGAAAAAAATAAGTGAGAAAATGAACTTACAGTTACAGAATATTTTGAAGTTAAATACAGTACTTAAAGAAGTTCAGTCCTGTGATGATTTAGAAAATTTTTTCTTCGTAGTCTACTTTCCTGACAAATGCAGTTTCTTCGCTGCCAAATCTCGCCATCTTTGCATCATCATTATGTTGATTCCTGTAGCTTCTTGTTGTTGCTCAATGTATTTAATTGCAGTTTTTAGAGTCTTAACTCCATCGTTATGTGAAATTCTGAAAGCTCAACAGTTGGTACTTGATCTTTTTTTTTTTTTTTTTTTGCGGTAAGACGTCGAATAATACAGGAGGTCAGATAAACAAGACTCTACTGTATGTTGAAATTTATGATTTAAATTTTTTTTTTTTTTGCGAAATTTACGTATTCCTAGTAATAGGTAATTGATTTTCCACTTTTACATGACACTCAAATCAAGTTTCTTTTCTAACACTATAAATTTCAAGTGTCTTTTCTGACATTTTACTTTGAATTCCAGAATGATATAAAATATTATTATATTACTAATATGATTAGTTCAAATGAAAATTGTTATCATAAAAAAACTATAAAAGTCTAATTCTCATTAATTTTGATTCGGGGTTGTTTTATAATAGAATCAAAACGTATAAAAAAAATTTACCTCATGAAAAGTAATCAAGTATATCTTTGGATATATGAGCAGTACAGTCATCCAAACTAAATAAAACTTTAGAGAGATATAGATGGCTTTTTTCTCAGCCAGTGATATCAAGGAAACAGTTATTTTCCGGATATTATGCTGAGGTGAGCTCGGAAAGAAAAGTCATCACGTCTCCGCCAGGACTCGAACCCAGGCCCTCTTGCATACCGGGCAAGCATGCTACCATCTACACCACTGGAGACACATGAATCTGCCTTCCTAATTTCACGCACTGTGTCGTGAGGCGCTGAAGTAGAGGCATTAGTAGCCTCTCTTAACTTCAGGAAATGGCCCCCGGGTGGGACGGTTTCTACTAATGCCTCTACTTCAGCGCCTCACGACACAGTGCGTGAAATTAGGAAGGCAGATTCATGTGTCTCCAGTGGTGTAGATGGTAGCATGCTTGCCCGGTATGCAAGAGGGCCTGGGTTCGAGTCCCGGCGGAGACGTGATGACTTTTCTTTCCAAGCTCACCTCAGCATAATATCCGGAAAATAACTGTTTCCTTGATATCCCTGGCTGAGAAAAAAGCCATCTATATCTCTCTAAACCGTCCCACCCGGGGGCCATTTCCTGAAGTTAAGAGAGGCTACTAATGCCTCTACTTCAGCGCCTCACGACACAGTGCGTGAAATTAGGAAGGCAGATTCATGTGTCTCCAGTGGTGTAGATGGTAGCATGCTTGCCCGGTATGCAAGAGGGCCTGGGTTCGAGTCCCGGCGGAGACGTGATGACTTTTCTTTCCGAGCTCACCTCAGCATAATATCCGGAAAATAACTGTTTCCTTGATATCACTGGCTGAGAAAAAAGCCATCTATATCTCTCTAAACCGTCCCACCGGGGGGCCATTTCCTGAAGTTAAGAGAGGCTACTAATGCCTCTACTTCAGCGCCTCACGACACAGTGCGTGAAATTAGGAAGGCAGATTCATGTGTCTCCAGTGGTGTAGATGGTAGCATGCTTGCCCGGTATGCAAGAGGGCCTGGGTTCGAGTCCCAGCGAAGACGTGATGACTTTTCTTTCCGAGCTCACCTCAGCATAATATCCGGAAAATAACTGTTTCCTAAATAAAACTTTCTTTAAAATTTTCTATCTAGCTGCTTCTCAACCATTGTTAGAAAATCTCTTATGTTATCCATGCCTTTCTGTTGCCATCATAGTCCACAGGCAGAGTTTCAACATTTTTAAAAGCACTGTAATTTTTTTGATTTTCTGATAACTAATGGTTTAAATTTTTTCGACCAGTCTGAGAGTTTGCTGCCAAAAAGAACTGTCAAAAGATCTTTGTATTTTTTACATCCTTCACATTTTTCTCATTTAAAGGCAAGAGTTTGTTTATGCAAAAACCGAAAAAATTAACCTTTCTCATTACACATTTGCATCTTTATACTCTTCTATCATTGGTTTGAGAATATCATTCTTTAAATTTTCAACAGTTTCTTGAGATGCAGATACGCTATCTCCACAAACATTCCGAAAAACAATCCCATGGCGTTCTTTGAATTGGGTCAACCATTTACTGCTTGCAGTGAAATCACCTTGATTGAGACTTTTTGCAAAATTTTTTGCTTTCTCTTGAATCATAGGTCCTTATAATGGCATTGAGTGAGATTGAACGGATTTGAGTCACAAAAGAGTTGCTTCTTCTACATCGCTTAAGTCTGATTTCTTATGCATTTTCTGCTTGGTTCATCATAAAAAGATTCAAGTGATGGCAAAATTTTTCCCTTATTTTTAGCAAATGTTGAAATGTTGTTCTGTGCAACTCCATAGTCTTTGGCGAGTTCACTGTGAGTTTTTCCCTAATTCTAGTTTTTTCAAAATTTCAACCTTTGATTTTAAAGTATGAAGTTCGCATGAGCCATTTTATTCATGGCCGTTGGTACTCATGATGAAAACCAAATGATATATTCAGCGTCTAACCACAGGCTTTAGCTCTTTTTCTTTTACTCCTTTTCCAAGAAATCATTCCAAGAACACAACTTTCCAAAACTGAGTTCCGCTAAAAACATTCTCCACAACAGATAATATCAAAACTCTCAATAGATCAGATTTTTATCCCTATTGGATGTTGCCAATATCCACGTTTTTTTTACCATGAAAAGAATGAAAGACCTTTCCTATAAATGCCACTAAAATGATGAGCCAGTCAAGAAGATTTGAACATTCATTTTTCACAAGCATGCCTTTCCCCGCCCTAACGCATAAAAGGGACCCATCATAGAAAACAAAGACTCATCGAACAATGTTGAAGAATTCTTATAACTTTTAACACAGGCAATTGCAAAAACCAGTCATGGTAAAGGGACAAAAATTGCAGTCGACTTAAGCAGAGTTAAATCAAACATGCGTCGACTTAGTAAGTTTCCCCTACATTGAAATTAGTATTGTGCGAACCAAGGGAATAATAGATGTCTAGTTATTAATTTTTTTGAAATTAGACTCATATTGTTTGTGCTCAATTTTATAGTGAAGCCTAAATGGTTTTTTTGCAGGTGTTACATACAATTTTTCTTTAATATTTATGATCTTGATCAAGTTGTTTGTAATCCACTCATTGTGTCTTGTTTCATTTTTGTATTTAATATATATATTTTTTGTAAATAAATTAGAATTTAAATTGGTGTTCAAAAAATATGCATAGGCATTATCAGTATGAACTTCATCAAAGACGTGCAAAGTTTACATTTCTAATGAAATTATCAAATAATTCTTAGCAAATTCAAGATTTTTCCTTATATATTAAACTAGCTGTAATACCCGGCGCTGCCCGGTTTTTCTTCAATGAGGTTTTTTGGATCACGTGATATCCCCCTCTTTAAGGGACATACAAACCGTGTCTAAGGTTACCAATATAAGGACTTCCTGCATGACTCATGAAAGAAACAAATCTAGATTTAAAGAAACGTAGAAATGAGTGAATTAAAAGACAATACGGAGACATTAATTTTCATGCTTGAGAAGATATAAATAAAAAGTTTAAATCAATGTGTTATTGCATGAATATCCAACTCAAAAGTAGGTCTGACTAATTACTTCATATCTAATCTCCTGGGCTTCGTATATCTCTAAGCGAACTCAATATTTCAAAAATCGAGAATTCAATACAGTTTTTAAAATTATTGATGTGACAGGAAACCCCACCACATTTCCGCATTTATACAGTAAAATCGGCAATTTCAACACTGATTTCTATGGGCATCATCCTTTGTCTGACCCTCAAAGTGATACTGATGAATGATTCTGACGTCTATTCAAAAATCTCTCATTACTGGGCGGATTGAAAAAAGTGGCAAACCTATATAAAGGCATAAACTATTATACATACACTGGCAGCATTAAAGAAGTGACAAACCATTGTAAAGGCTTATACACGTCTGAAATGCATTGCTAGGAAACCACGGTAACCGAAGTAAACCTTCTGAAAGTGATTGTTGAGGCCCAAAAACCATTGTTGCCTGACAGTTGTTGCCCATTTGGGGCATTTGCCCTGCTCTGACGAAATTTTGAAGTAGCATATGGTTCAAGTCAGGTCCTATGTAGTATATATGCAAAATTTAGCGATAATCGATCTGAAATTGTAGATTGGTGTAGAGAACATACACACACACATCCAGAAAACAATTTTATATATATAGATTATTATCATTATTATTTGGTAAATGTTTTTTTATGAAACCAATCAGTATTTTCTATCTATCTTTTAATCCTGTTCAATGTTTCACTAAATTCTGCTACCCTCCCGAACGACTGGAAAATCAATAAAATTATTCCTATCCACAAAACGGGTTCATTTTCCAATCCCCTTAACTTCAGGCCAATAGCAATCACCTCCTGCTGCTGTAAAATCTTCGAGCATATTGTAGCAAAAGAAATCCGTATCCACTTAGACTCCATCAGCTTCTTTTTCCCTAACCAACACGGCTTTAGACAATCTCTCTCTACTACCTCCCAACTGGCCTTCTTCATCCACGACCTCTCTGAAGCCATTGATAAAAACCTACAAACTGATGTCGTATTCCTAGATTTCTCTAAAGCCTTTGATAAAGTTCCCCACGATAAACTTCTCCTCAAACTCTCCCGCCTTGGCCTTAACGTTCAATTACTTAATTGGGTGGAGGCTTTCCTAAAACACCGTAAACAGTTTGTTCATTTTAATGATCATAACTCATCATCCGCCTCCGTAAAGTCTGGGACCCCTCAAGGATCGGTCCTCTCCCCGTTACTTTTCCTAATTTATATCAATGACCTTCCTCAATCCCTCAACTGCACCACTAGACTTTTTGCTGATGACTGTGTAATTTACCGTATCATTCACCATCAATCTGATCAAGAACTTCTCCAACATAACCTGGCTTCCATCGCCGACTGGTGTTCCCTATGGCAAATGCCAATGAATATCTCAAAAAGGGTTCACATGAAAGTTACCCGTAAACTTCTTCCTCTTGAATACTCCTACTCCATCAATCATTTACCGTTATCCCAAGTTTCACATATCAAATACCTTGGTGTCATTATTTCAGCCGACCTACGTTGGAACAAACACATAGACTACATTTACCAGAAGTGTCTTAACAAACTTTTCTTCCTCCGCCGCAATCTTAAACACTCTACTCGGGATATCAGACTTCTCTGTTACCAAACTTATATATCCCCCGTCCTCTCCTACGCCGCTGAAATCTGGGACCCTTACACCTCCAGTAATACAGACAAACTTGAATCAATTCAAAATAAATCCGCCCGATTTGTTCACGACTGCTGGTCATCTTTCATTTCTGTGTCCGAACTTAAAAATGAACTTCATCTCCTCCCTCTCTCTACTCTTCGTCTCATTTCTCGATTAACATTGCTTTATAAAATTTTCCATGGTCAGTTCAACATAGATACTTCTGGTATCTTAGCCAAACCATCCTACATCTCTAGAAGACTCGACCATTCCCTTAAAATAAAACCTATTTTTGCTTCCACTGACTGCTTTAAATACAGCTTCTTTCCTCATACCATTGGTGAATGGAACAAACTCCCAAGCTCTATTGTTGAATCTCCCTCTATCACTATTTTTTTATCCAACATCAAACAATATCTTTGTCATTCTCAATCGCATCCTCTTGTATAGGCCCAAGGGCCAACAATATTGTATAAATAAATAAATAAATAAATAATATTTTCTTCTTTATAATCTTATAATCTCTCATTTTACATTGAAATACATTTTTTAAAAGAGCGATAAAATATATGTTCACCATCAAATTAATTTGCTATTCCAATTCTCGTGATACATTTTTCAAATGAGGAAAAACCATTTAAATAAAATATATTCAAATAATCATCAACACCAGTATCATCAATAATGCAAAGATTTATATTCATATCGCCTATAATAACCATATCTGAGTTTTGCTATTTATTCAAATTTTATATGTCATGAGCTGGGTCTGTGACCATGAGAACAAAAACAAAAAAAGGTTTAATTTGGTTAGTGATCAACGAAGTGGACGCACACGTTGTGCAAGTCATTCACCTGACAACCCAGGAGCAGGTTGCCTCGCAGTAAAACAATTCAAAGGAGTGAAATGAAAATAAGTCTGGGATTTTCACTCTACACTATCTTAACATTAAATTTTAATTATACTAATAGAAAAAAATACATATACAAAATATAGAGATTATCAATTATAGACGAGCTGTGCTTTTACGTTAAGGCAGTGAAAATAGATTGTTCAAATAATACGAGAAAAAAAATATAGAAACTCACGTAAGCTACTATAGATGAATTTTGTCGATGAAATAAAAATTCAAATAACATTTATATATATTTTTGTGCATTAGTTTATGATCATGACCATGACAGATTTTAAAAAAAACATCCATGGCGCAAGCATAATTACCATGTTCTTTTCCTGTGATGCGCACAGGAGTTCCCATGTGGACGATCGAAAGAGGTGATTATGCTAAGAAAAAAACTGAGAGATGGGATTCACTGATGAATAAATTTTTTGACCCCCAATGTCTAAACGTTTTCTCCACCTGGGAGACATTTTCCCGAAGACGTTAAATGGTAGCCGAAAATGACCAAAAGGCACTAAAGGGGGGGGGGGAGAGAAAGAATAGCCCCATCAACACGTGACTGGTTGACATGGCCCAGACATCCTGAAGCAGGGCCCCTAGGCTGGGATCTTTTGTGGGCCGACAAGACTTTCACGGGGGGGGCCCCCTTTATTATGAATTTATAGCGTGAAAAAGCATAAAATTTGTGAAAATTGTCCCGGGCCCTGGGGCTGGAACCTTGTCAGCCCACCCCTTGCGGGGGCCATGCCGGTCAGGTCAAGAAACAAGCAAGAAGTGTCTATCTTCGGCAAAGAAAGTTGGGAGATTTCCAGATCAGGCACACTGATTGGAGGTGGCAAGGGTGATGTGGGAGAGATCGTTATGCATTTTAAGTAGTAAAAAATTATAAATTTTTTTTCATACTTATATTACAAATAATACAGGTATATTTCAATGACAGATTAGATACCAGTGTTTAGAAATCCCGAAACAGGCAAATCCAAGACAGCCATCAATATCATGGTCTACATCAATATAATGTTCAGATAATATATGAACCATTGTTCTGATGCAATTTTTCTAATTCACCAATGTCTCTTACTGGAGTGGGTGTTTCAGACTGTCTCAGGAAGACCTTTCCACCTCTGGTGGTCATTAAGTTCATTAACAAAGACTCATTATGAAGTTCTGGTTGATGGCATCAGATTTCAAAGCTGGGTGTTTTTTAAAAGCATCAATCCAGACACGTTTAGATGACTGCTTCTTGAATTTTACAATGATAGGGCTTGATTTTAACTTTTGAAAATGAAAGTATACTCTATGGGCTCTTTCTATCTGTTTCTTGGTTGATCGTAAGTTCCGTTTTTATTTGATCCAATATTTCCAGAAGGCATTCATTGACTTCCTCTGACTACACCATTAATTTCAATGTTATTGGCTCTTATATTACTCCTATATTCAATTTCAGAGATAGATTCTTGAATTTCCACAATATTTTTCTGAATTAATTTTCACATACATTTCAGCTTCATGTTTTTATTTCTGAGATATCTCTACACTTAGATACTTTACCTTACCATCAACTGCTTTTAATAATTCAATATGATAATTCTTTTAGTGAAGTCTCCATTAAACCCTTCCATGGTCGCATGGATGCTAGCAACTGAATTCTGAATCAATGTTCTCATCTTCTGCTTAAATTTGTTCAAAACATTTGCCACGCTAGATAGTTTTCATTTTCAAATTTCATTTATCATTATCTCAACTTTTACATGTGTAATTATTATTATTATTATTTTCATTTTACATATTTTTTGCATTTAAATACTTCTTTAACATCACATACTTCAGCCGAACATTTCCTGCAATTCATCTTGAAGGAAAGTACTTTGATTATCAATTCAAATACCATATTTCGCAGCTCAAAGCTTTTTCGATGCAAGTTCAATTTTTCGAATATAGATGGTGACTTAGTCTATGAAGGTTGATTTTTACAAAAGGGTAACAGAGGAATTATTTTTTCTCATCCCATTGATTATTCATTCAATTAATCATACTAGTAATAATATTTCCAAGTTAAGGGCATAGTTATAGGTACTTACTAATCATCTAACACCTTTTATGTTAATGAAAATTTAATTTTGTGATATTGACAGGGTAAAGACAATGTTTTGTACACAACCACTAGCTGTTGCCCCTTCTGTTTTAGTTCTCTCAATGATGGGGCAGCAGTGACTATCATCACCTGCTAGAATGATAGTCTCATAATCAAATAAGACTCCAGCTGCCCTCTGAAAGACAAAAACCAGTGTGCCATAGTTTATTTTTTCACAGACACTCTTATTATTTTTATAATCATCATCAACAAAAAAAACATCTAATATATCACCACCAGGCACTATAGGTGGAGATAGACTTGGAAGTCTGGGGGGGGGGGCAGTTGTTATTGCTTCCCCCCCCCCCATTATGATGATGTCAATTCTTATATACATTAGATCAGTGGACTCCCATATCTTGGTATCTCAGCCCATACATTAGGTTTTAGTTCTGATCTCTTCCATTTGTCTCAGTTACAACAATCAGGTTGTATCTTCAGGTTGTAAATTTTTTGTGAATTGATGCCTTATATTCTAGCTTTTCATAATTAATTTTATATTACTAGGATAAAATGGATAGGCCTATATTTTTATTCTGAAAAGCCTTCAAAAATATATTGTAGAATTTCTTTCACACAAGTGTAGCCATTTCATATTTGATATATATTAAATATATGTTTATAAAATATATGCTCTAAAAACCAAAGTAATTTTTCTTTTAAATTACCACAGTTTTGATAAAATATACCTCAATAATTAAGCATGTTAAAAATAAGTTAATATAATATGTTTAACAATAATATCTGGATTTGTCAAATACAAAATAATTATTTATGCAAAATATATTATCAACTGGCAAAAGTTTGTCTTCATTGAACCATAAGAAATATTTATATATCAATTAAAGTAATTTTAATTATTTGGAATTTGAATACTTTTCTAAAAATCTTTTCTACATGAAGGTTAAATTTAAAATTATTTTATTCAACAATAGATGAATTTGATGTAAGTATGAATTTAAACCAAAAACATTTTTTTCCACCAACCCAGATGTGATACATTTCTAATTATCTCATGAATATATTTAATCCTTGAATTTTAAAATTTATTAAATGCTTTTGAATTATTGCATTAACTACTCATACATGAAACTTTACTTAGTGAATACTGTAATAAACATAAAATAAAGAAAATATAACTTTAAATTTCTTTTTGTTAATCATGAATCATTATATTGTCAAAATGTACAAATTTAATTACTCTAGTCATATAAGTAAAATTTCGTTTTGTGACTCAAATGTATTAACTGTTAAAATAGTGTTTATTCTTCTATAGTCTTCTACTTAATATATTAATAGGATTAAATTTTAAAAAAATTAGCAAATTCATGCTGCGCATCAAAAAAAAGTGTTTGATTTTGTTTTGTAATAAAAAAGAATTTTTCAAAAAATAAATTTAAATGATTTTTTTTTGTAATAAGGTTTAAATTTTTTTCTGGTCATAATCTGCATTTTTTTGTGAGCATTTTAGTGAAAATTTGATTTGAATGTATTGAAAATTTGCAAAGCGATGATATATTTTCATATGTATATTTTAATTCATAGTACTACAGCAGAATGTCGCAGATCGAGCAACTATTTAGGCTATGAAGGCAAAGGAATGCTCTCAAAAATGTTCTGTGTATAGCCAATGACAGGGTGTGTGCCCCCCCCCCCCCGAATAGTACCCTAGACATTAGCTGTGACTTCTTTCATTTTTGAATTATTCGATTAGTTTCTTTTTGAAATTTTCATTGTTCATATATTTTGCTTTCTCTTTCCAGTTCATATAATTAATTTGTTTTCTGTTTTTCATATAAAAAATAGTACTGTAACAATGTGTTTTCACTGCACTGCATATTAAAACTGCCTATGGCACTGGTATTGGTGAGTTTTGACAAAAATTAAATTTTCATAATGTAAATTTTTTTATATATATATAAACAACATCGCTTAAATGGTTAGCATTATCATTCATGGCCTCAGAAAACATTTTTTTCCTCAAAAAGTTTCTGATATGTACATGAAATTTTGCATGATCAACAAGGATAGTAGAAGCAAGAAACAAAAAGTAGTATAGGGAAGTAAGTATCTAGGATGATGGGTTTCATTTCAGTATCTAGTTGAATGATTTGAAATAGGAGCTACCCAGTCTTATTTCAATGAATATTGTGTTGCGAGCCAGAATAAATATATTAACAGTCAAAAAAAACATAATATTTTTTTTTGCCCAGTCTTTTACTTCATATATTTAGGAGAAATTTAAAACAAAAGTTGTTTTGGTAACTGCTGTACCCAAAGCTGCATTAAGAGTAAGCGTAAACAGTCCTATCGTTAAACTGGTAGCTTTAACATTGAGTGGGTACGCTTAACTTACAAGCGGCTTTGGCTGTACCTCTGGTCTAAAAATATGTTAGAAAAATTGTATTTTTTCTCACGAAAAATTCCACAAAAATAAAGTTCACATAATTTTTTGCATATAAATTTGAAACGTAAGTGTATGAATTATTTTTATTCATATTCTGTATGTATTTTGAGAATTTTAGTGAAAATTACACTTGAATATAACTTGAATTAACATTTGAAAAGTTAAGATTTATTTTCTCAAACAAGGAGCTTAAAAATCAATCCTCGGAAATCTGTGACCATGGGTTTCATGGCTGGGTGATTTGACATGAAATGATCCTATATTTATATACTGGTTACACAGGTAACAGGGCATATGGCATTTTAACTGGTGAACCGTTGATTTGATTTATTTATTTAGTATACAGACCTGTGAAAGGCCAAAGGGCCCTTTCTTTACTAGGTGCATAGAGTAAACTTAGGTGATCATAGAGGCATACTTCCAATTAGAGGAGGTATCCAAATAGTACTCAGATATGTCATTCATGTTGTGAGGGGTTGTATAGTTATTGAATTTTAACTTTTTATATGGACACTGTGCTTAAGAAACAGATTACAGAGTTGTTGCCTGGTCTCACCTAATGCTAACAGGAAAAAAAACCCTTATTTCTAGGTGCAATATTGATTGAGATAGTCAAATTCTCTGTAAACAAAAGAAAGTTCGAGAAAAAAAACAGTGTTAAATATGGATAAAGTGTTTTACCCGCAGTTAATGCTGTTTTTTCCACAACTTCTCTCCATTTTTTTAATTCTAATAACTCGGCAAATATTGCACTTAAAACATGTAAATTTTTTTTTTATTTGCATCAAGAGGGACAGAGCAACAATTTTCTGATTGGGATTTTGGGTACACAGGAACTGTATAGAAAATTAATTTTTCAGGCTTATTGTTTTTTTCAACTTAATATGTGAATTTTTATTGTAATAAATATGAAACCCATTGCAAAATGAATGACGTATCGAAGTTGTACACATTATTTTGATATTTTTTCTAATTGGAAGTATTGTAACATTATCAGGTTTAATTCTAAATGAATTACATGAGAGATTATTTGTGCTTTAGGTCCTAGGGATGTTGAGCTACCGGAAACCAACCAAGGTATCCACTGGCATTCCGGCTCGGGCCAGTCAAGTTTGGGAAGTCTGACTGTTGGTGGGTGGGATCTTCCAACTTAACAGACGAGATTGGGGCCACAGGTCAAGTGGTCAACATCCCATTTAAAAGCTATTATCTCTCATATATTTAATAGTGAAATATTTATAATCATAAGGGGGGAATATCACCCTTGGCCTTAACACATATTTTGTTCACCTGTATCGTAAATAATTGTTAAATTGTGATATTGTACTCGCTTGTTCTTTCGTAGAGAGCCTCCGCTCTACGTTTATGCAGTTGCTGACATTGTTTTCACACTGTAATACTATTACAGTCTTGACTATTAATACTATTAAATAAAAGACTATTAAATAGTCTTGTAGCCATTCTGAAATAATTTTGTAAAAATATATGTAAATCCTGAAAACTAAGTCATTTTTGTGGTTAGGACGGAGTGGTTCAGGCAGGACAATTGGTTTGAAAACATCTCTTTATCAGACGTATAAATACCTCTGTTGTTTACTGATCGATCTCTTCATATTTTTCCTTTAGTCAAATTAGTTTGAGTAGTTATTTGTTATTAATTACATATCAACTTAATATGTGACTTCAGTTGAGACTAATTAATTATTTTGTTCTTGGCTGGTTCGAAAACATAAAGTTGAATCAAAACTAAAATTTTATCATTTTTGAGGTAGTTTAGGAGTTTGATCCCATAAGTTAAATCAGGCGTATACTCCTCTCCAGATAACAAGCGGACTGTTCCTAGGATCCTATAATTATACTTCTTGCTTTGGAGTTCTGTGTGTTTGTGTACCTCTACCGGCAGTGGAGGAACCTTACTGCATTTATCTATGGTGATTCGTCCCCTGCATTGAAACACTTGACTTCAATGACTAGTGTGAAATCCTCATTGCGTGATTCCAAGGATCAAGAAACATTTTGAGAATTAATGATTATATTGTCTGGGCTATAATGTCCTTCAAGAATCCTAATATTGAATGAAATCCAACTTTGATAATCTCAGATCGGTGAGATCTGAACTTTTGTTTCATTACGATGGCTTTTCCGGATTAAATGTCAATAGTTAACATAGAACTTTAATTTTTTAAATTAAAAATTCAATAGCAACTTGCAAATATGAAATTGTTAATTCTTTAACTTTTTAATTTTTGAATTTTTTTGAATAAATGATCCTTTGTGAACAAAAGTTATTCTCAATTCATTTTGTTGTCTGTGTACATTTTTGGATTTCCCAAACTTAACCTGGGATTGCAATGATACATTGCAGTATGCCTCTAGGCGTAGCGGTTTGCCAATAAAATGCCATACACCTTGTTACCTATGTACCCTGTGTATTTTATTGTATTATTTATTACATTATTATTGTGTTGTATTATTGAATGTGTGAATGACATTTTTATCAGTCATTTCTATGTTAAATGAATAATTGTGGAACGCATTAAGAGAGTTTCCATTGTTTCTGTAAGAAAGTTCGATTCGATACACGAGTGATTCAGATAAAGAACACTTTCACGGAATGAATCAAGCTTGTTAATCGAAGTTCCGCTGTATTTTTTGCGGCAACTATTATAAGTAACAAAATGTGTTTTCTTAAGTTTACAAAAACAGCTGTCATAATTTTAAACAAAAACAGAGTAGGAATGATTTTTCTCAGCCCGCACGCAATACATCAAAGAAAAAGAGGAAAAGTATCCAGAAAGTCTTTCTATGAAAAATGAAAAAAATTCATACCTTTTTTTTCTGTTTTAGGCTTCTTTTTCAAACATATATTGCCACATATCTGTTCCAGCCATGCAAACTGCTGTAAAAATCTTCAGTGATATAAAATCATTGCTTGGAATTTCACAAGTGAACAGTCGGGTTCACTCAACAAACTTTTCAGGTTAGTCATATCAATGCATTATTAGTCTGAATACATTAAATTGAACATTTTAAATTTAGAACGTTAACTATTGATTTTTTCAACATGTAATGGATGCAAGCTTTCATCATCAGCATCTTGTAGTAGTACTGCACTGTAACTATGCTTACTGGCATCTGTGTACAGCTATATTCTCCACCCTTTGTGAAAAATATTTAGCATTGGATTTTTGGCTAGTAATGCTTTAAGCTTTGCAAATGCTGCTTCTTGTTCCAAACCCAAATGAATTGTCCTTTCTTACGAAATCGCTTAGTGGTTTGGCGATCTGGCATATCCAGAGGTGAACTTTCTGAAATATCCCATCAGTGCCAAAAAAACTTTACACTTGCTTCATGCTTGTTGGGCAGGAAGTTTTTTCACTGCTTGTGTTTTTTCTGAAGATAGATGAATTGAGCCATGTTGTGGTCCAGGACCTTTTCAGAGTTTGTTTGTCGCATCCCCTCTGGTTTACGGAAAAAGTGTGTAATCTTTATCTTAAAAAAATGGGCATTTAGAGTGTATAAAAGTAGAGCAGGTGATCCATCAATATTTACTAAAAAAAGCCATCGAAGATGGTGATTAGGAAAGTGAAAAAAAAAGTAAAAAGGAAGTTGAATCTAAGTTGGTAGATGACATTGATGCTGACCCAAAATCATTTTTCAAATATGTTAAGAATGCATGTAAAGGGCTGCTCAAGTATTATGTCAGCTAAATTTCATTAGCACTTCCCCCACCTGCTAGCTTACGGGGATTAGGACGTACCTGGGCGGAGCATAGGTGAGCTCGTGCCCCTCCCTCGTGATCAAAAAAAATTTTTTTGATGCAAAAAATATTTAAAAACAAATTAAAATTTTGGCAGAAAATACCTTTATATGTTATTATAATCAATTTTTGTTAATTTCAATGCCATTTGAAAGCTAACAACTGAAAGCTTCTCTTTAAGAAATTCATTGCGACCTACCCTCTAAGCCAGTGGTTCCCAATGTGGGCATTAACGCGGATATAGCATACTATCCTATGGGTTAGATTGCGGGGGGGGGGGGGGGCAATGGGAGAAAAAAGGTTGGGAAACTATGCTCCGAGCCATATATGTTAAACCTGTGGCCCTCACGGTTATCTGACGTGACCCGCCACCTCAAACCTAATTTTGTAAATAATAAAAATTGTTTAACCTGATGCCCGGTAGCAGAGTATGTCATACCTCGAACTGTTAGTCATTTCATTTCGAAAGAACTGTTGATGTAGTACAGGATATATGATAGTACCAGACTGCACATGTTACTATCACAAAAAATTAGAACTTTGCCTGGTTTTAATTTATAAAAAACATTGACATGATTTTAAGACGTAAAATTTTTATTGATCGACTGGTTGATGTGTTTCAGACCTCGTGGTCAGAAATCACACAAATGTGTGTATAAATACACATATTACATTAGCGAGCAAGGGAATAAGAAAAGACAATACACTGAAGCTACATTTCGCTTATATATATACACACACCATGTGACATCACACACATGTGGTGATAATGACATAATTTACATAATATTACATGTGATGCCAACACAAAATATCTTATCGAGTTGATGGTATCTGGTCATGATTTGCATGAGAACGGAAAAAAAATATATGATCAGTTGTGGTTGAAACCATAAACCGCAAAGGTGAATATGTAAATATTTTTCTTATATTCCAACATTGCCCTGCCTCTCATGCGCAGGACAAAATACATCTTACAAATTATTTTTTTTTAATTTTTGGCAAATATAAATTCCTTTTTCACACACAATAGAAAAATTTAATTCATATTGACAAATAATTTCTTTATAAATTTAGATAAGCTTTCTTTTCCAAGCAGTTTTGTGAAGATTTCAACAAAATTATTTTAACTGTTCACATATTGAAGCTTAAACAGATTATCATGTTCTAAATCTCTTAAAAAATGAAATTTCATATCGATATGTTTTGTCCTATAATTTTCGATAGAAGATTTAGAGAAATATATGGCGGCTTGATTATCACATACTGAAATGTTTTCATTCAATTCAAAATCAAATAAATTCGATTTTTATATTCCTGTAGAATTCTAATAGTCCATATCAGTTCTTTAGTTGCTTTAGTTAAAGGGATATATTCTGCTTCCACGGTGGAGAGCGCAATAATTTTTTTTTAATTTGCACCAATTAATGGGCACTTCACCAATAAATAAAATAGAATCCACCCATGGATATTCTATCGTCTCGATTTAAGGTAAAATCAGAATCACTATAGCATTTAACATTCAATTTATATGATTTAGTAAGATCTAATTTGTATTCATCAGTACAAGAAACATATCCTAAAAGTTTTAACAAACAATTCCAGTGTACAAAATCAGGATTTTCTTGGAATCGAGAAAGAATGTTTACTGCATAAGGTTGTGAACGGCCTGCAATATATGACGAATAACCAGTAATATTTCTGTACGGTAAACATGACATTTCTCTAATTTCAGCTTCAGTATTAGGGCGCAATCCTGTTTAAACAGAACTATACCATTGGCGATAGGTAAACTTGAAATTAGATAGTTAAATTTCTTATAAATTTCACAAATTCTATTGATATAATCAGTTTGATGAATAAAACTTTTTCCATCTTTTTCCCTCAAAGTTAATTCCTAGTAATTTTTTAGTTTTTCCAATAACTTTAACATCAAATTTAGATTTTAATTTCTTTATAATTTCAATTATATTAGCATCTTTACCAAAAATCACAATGTCATCTACATATAGAGCAATAAAGCATTTTTCTGATATAAGTAAACACAATTGCACCAATTTAGTTATCAGAAGTCCAATTTCTCAAGAACATTATGAATTTCATAAAACCACTCTCTCCCGTTTTTCTGCAATCCTTATAAAGCCTTATTAAGATGCCAAACATAATCTGGATTTTCATCATTAACAAAACTTTGAGGTTGTGACGTGTATAATTTTTCATTCAGATTGTCTTATAAAATAAGCACACCTTACACCTAATTGACAATGAGCCCTAACCAGCAAACAAGAATTGCGAAGAACATCCTTATAATAGAAAAGTTTACTACAGGACTGACAACTTCATCATACATTTCACTCTTACATTGTTAATAGCCTTGAGTGACTAACCTTGCCTTATATCTAACAATTTCACTATACTCATTCTCTTTGATAGTGTATACCCATCTATTACCTAGGATATGGACATTATGGGGCTTGGCAACTAATGCCCAAACTTCACGATTTTTCATCATTTGAATTTCATCTTTCATAGCAGAATGCCATTTATCCCATTCAGAGGAACTAGAAGCTTCTCTAAAATTATTGGAAATTTCAAAACTCACTGACATGCTTCAAAATCACCCTCATTAACGACACCTGAAAAAATATTTTTTCCACTGAAATCTTTGTTATACATTAAATAATTTTTCTTGCAAAATGTTTCAGCATCATTATATGAACGTAGCCTAAGATTTGTACCTTCTTTTCCATAATATATATCTGTGCGAGTACCATCTTTTCTAGGAACTCCCTGTCTTACAAACCCAAAATTTAAACAAGAAGTTGATGAAATTCGTTCATTTTCCTCCTTGAATTTAGAATCACAGGATGTCAAAAGAATGCACCTATTATTTCTAGGGTTCAGTACATTTTTCTCTGCGGTACAAAGAACAGGTTTACCAAAACACATTTATGCTTTTCGATCATTTTGTTTTCATTGGACAACCATATACGATAACCCTTTGTATGCAAAGCATACCCAACAAAAATACCTTTTTTAGCTCTCGTGTTAAGCTTATTCCTTAAATGCTTAAGAACTCCAACATAAGCTGTACATTTAAAACTTTTTAGATGTTTGGCAGATGGCTTTTTCCCACAAAAAAGTTCGAAAGGGGTTTTATCCTGATTCCTGTGACATACTCTATTCCAAGTGTAAGTTAAATACATCAATGCCTCAGCCCAAAATTTCTCACTTAATCCACTGCTTTTTACGAAACACAGCTTTCACAGCATCTAAAGCTGTGTAATTAAATCGCTCACTGACTCCATTTTGTTCTGGGGTATAAGTATTAGTTTGTTCATGTTTAATGCCATGCTTATCAAAAAGTTCCCAAAATTCTTTATTGACATCAATCCATTAGGGGCTGTTCAAGTATTACGTCAGCAAATTTCCAGCCATTTTTGCCCCTCTTCCCCCGTCAGCAAAATTTCGTCAGCGCTGCCCCTACCTCCTAACATACACTGGTGGGATCAGAAATGTATGCGGGAGGGGGGCATAGGGAACTCTTGCACCTCCCCCAGATGAAAAAAAAATTAAAATTTTGAAAGAAAATACCTTTATATGCGTTATTATAACCGATTTCTGTTAATTTCACTGCTATTTGAAGGGTAAGAACTCAAAATTTCTCTTTAAAAAATCAATTTTAGGGCAAGGACCCATCCGGGCCTCACCGCCTATACTTTGCAGCAGGTTCCTATGATATATCTAGGGGGGGGGGCAATATGATATAACAATTGTATCAATTATGTTGTCGTCATCATTATTATTTACTATCATTTAGTTGCAAGTGTGTGGCAACACAATGTTTTGTTTACGTTTTGTGGAGTAAAGATGTTCAGTTAAAAAATGGACATGGCACGTCTTGAGTCTCTCTCATTGTCCATATATTTGTCGTTATTCTTTGTGTCTAAATCCAAATATACCACAGTTCCCTAGGATGGGGTTTTTCGCAGGCCCCTGGCCAGATTCTTCACAGACCCCTCCTCTATATAAAATGATTTTGTGTGAAAAAAAAAATAGTGAAAACCATATCAGGCGATGGGCTGCAGCTCTGACCCTCACAAGAGTGGGACTGACATGCCCAGGTGTCTCATGTCCGTAAGTGACCCCACCTTATATTTTGTATAGTACAATAAATTTTGAAAATAAGTAGGAAATATGCAGGCTTTTTATTTCCAGCTAAGTATGGGACTACCATAGTATCACTTTGCCTGGGGGGGGGGGGCATGATGCTGAGATGGTCCTCAATAGAACTCGGACTATTGGGGAGCTCAATAAATTTTAGTCCAGTGCAGGGGCGTAGCCAGAAATTTCGTTCGGGGGGGGGACCAAAGTGACAGAACAATGGATTTGGCCATCTTTTTCCCTTTTTTGCAGGCATTTTCTCACATTTTGGGGGGGGGGGGGAACCAGACCCCACAAGTCCCCTCCCCTCGCTATGCCCTTGGTACAGTGGTCTGGAGGCCAATCTGTGCAAAATTTTAATTCAGTATAAATTCACTGAAAAAATCAATTCAATACGGACCAATAAAGGATGTTGCTTCTAGATGAGGGTCGAAGACTCTGGGCAAAACGGGAGCCACGAGAAAAAAAAGATGGTTCAAAGAAAGCCACGTGCAAAAAATGGTTAAGAAACACTGGTCTACACAAATCAGTGTGTGAATTAACTTTAATGGCTTTTGTGATCTGATTTTTGAAATAGACATAAAAAACTCTTCTACTCTTAGTAAATTTACAGCTTTCACAATCGAATGAATCGGATTTTAAATCAGGAAGACCAAAAATACAATTATTTTTAAAAGTCTTCAAATTATTGATGTGACAAAATTTGCTATGCCAGGTTTCTAAACTTTTATTCAGTAAAAGTTAAGTGAAGTTTTCATTAGTAATATTCTGCTGATTGCATCTAAGTTTACACAAATAAAGTCCATTAATTTTACGAGCATAAAATAATTTTTGAAAATACTTCAATTTTTCCATTCTTTTTTATAAAAATTGCACCACCTTTATCAAAAGCAGGTCCTGAAAGTAAATTTCTCCTAAGTTTTGAACAATACATAACATTATTTAGTTTGATTTGTTGCTTAATACCATTGACAATAAAATAAAATTTGACCGTTCCTACACCCTCTGCATGACAAGTCATATCTCCAGCAGCAAGTGACATTTTTTCATTATCAGCTTTCTCAAAATTTGTAAACAAATCTATATTATTACAAAAATGTGTTGTAGCAGCAGAATTGAATACCCAAGAGAATTTATCTGTATCTTTGAAATCCTGATTCAAACAGGCTTGTGTCAATTTAACTTCACTACAATAAGAATTATTTGAAGTACCCTCAATCTCTGGTTTTCTAAACTTGTTAACTTTACATTTAGTTTTATTAACTATACATTTAATTTTATTAACTTTACATTTAGTTTTATTAACTTTACATTTAATTTTATTAACTTTACATTTAGTTTTATTAACTTTACATTTAGTTTTATTAACTTTACGATTAACACTCTTATGACCATTAAATTTAGTATTTTTAAAAACTTTAGGGTTAGTAATATTAGATTCATTTTTGCTAATTTTAACTTTAAAGCCATATTATGACCTTTCTCAATGTCATTTTGATATTATTTTAAGTCAGCTTTCCTAAGATAACAACTCATTCAAAATTTTATCAAATTTGAAAAGTTCTCATTATCCCATCTATAAATAACTTGAATGATACCTGAATATTCTTTGGGAAGGTGTCTGATGAGCTGGAATCTTCCTGCTCTCTGTAGAGATCTTCTATAGGATGTCCTGCATCAGCGAGTTGACTGATGATCCGCTTTAGATAAGCATCAAGTCTGATGCTTTCTCCATTCAAGATATGGCAAGAGAAGAAATCGTCCAGAAGTGAGATGATTTGACTTCAGCTATCTGGTTTGAGATGTGATCCTTCAATTTCTTCCAAGCAGATGCTGTACCATCACAATCTGTAATGATGTTATGGAAATCTCTCTTGAGATTGAAATAGATCGTGCTGAAAGCTTTATCCTTGCAAACGTTCATATTTACATCGATTGAAAATTAGAGATTCAATGTACCTGCGTTCAAGCAAGTTGAAGTCGTCATGTCTGAAAATAATAGTTATTTTCAAATATACAATTTCAAAGTCCTGGCACCAACAAACATGTAAATCTTTCAGCCCATAACCATGATAAAAATTATTTAACCTTGATGAGGTCCACAGAGTGTGGCATACATCAAACTGTTAGCCATTTCATTTCGAAGCACTGCCATGTCATAAAGGACATAATAAAGACTTCTTTTGATAAATAAACTAACTTTATTTTTAAATATAAAAAACATGATAGTAAACCAGACTACACATGTTACATTAATGAGCCAGGGAATAAGAAAAGACACTGAAGCTACATTTTTGCTTATATAGGCTGTACACACCATGGGATGTCACCATAGGCGTACGCAGAATTTTCTCGAGGAGGGGGGGGTTCAGATTTCTTTTTCTGAGGGTGGGGTTACTTTTTTTCTTGCAAAATAATATTATAATCTTGGCTCAAGGGGGGGTTAGAACCCTAAATCCCTCCATGCATATGCCAATGGATGTCACACACATGTGGTGATAACGACATAATTTACATAACATTACATGTGATGCCAACACACTAAATATCTTATCAAAATGATGCTATCTGGTCATGATTTACGTGAGAATGGGGAAAGAAAAAAAACCGATCAGTTGTGGTTGAAACCATAAACTACAAAGGTAAATATGTAAATATTTTTCTTATATTACAATAATATATGATTAAGATCTTAAATTTTTATCAGTAATGTAATCGATTGATCCGTATTTTGACCTCTGGAGGGATAAAATTTTGATGCTTTGTTCACAAACATACTATTGCTACATCTACATCTTATTGGTACATCTACTGCTGTCGCCCAATCTCCAAAATCAATGAAGTTTTGGTTAGCAGGGCTTATTTATTTTTCGATTGTGATTCAGTTAGTGGTGGAGAACTATGGCCTTGCATATCATGCCCTGTCAATCTTCTTGTTTAAGGAGGAGAATATGATGGTTCTGTTTCTTTGTACCGACGGCATAACTGCAATAATAAATTTGCTTCTAGAAACGTCAGGAGATTTGCAATTCCGTTAGAGTTCATTGGGCTATGAAGAATACTTTTTTTTCCAAATGGCAAGTGATTGCTCGGAACATTACTAAAGTGATACTCCTTTTTTTTAAGGCATTGGGTCTCATCATGTAGAAGTTTACCAAGTTTGATGCAACAGTTTTTGCTTGGTTCAGACAGCAAGCCATAATCCTTGCATTCCCGAGAAGCCTGGCGAAAATACTCAACAATTTAATAGTTACAGACCTATTGCTTTGAACCATTGTCTATTTAAACTCATGGAATGCATGGTCAACTGTCTCCTAATGCACTATCTTAAGGTTAAGAATATTTTACCTAAACATCAAAGCAGCTTTAGACGGTTCAGGACCACAACATATAATTTGTTACAGCTTGAGACATCAATAAGGCAATCATTTCTAAAACAGGAGCAGATGATAGCAATATTTTTTGATGTAGAAAAGGATAACAGTTGTACTTGGAGGCACCATTTTCAGACTTTTATAATTGCAGCTTGCTGGGCAACTTGCCCATTTTTATTAAGGACTTTCTGGATCGCAATGTCCTTCAGGTATGGATCAGAAACACATTATCAGCTATCCAAATTCAGGAACAAGGTAGTTATTCATATCAAGGTAGTATTTTAAGTGCTACACTTTTTATTTTGAGACTCAACGAGCAGTGGCGTAGTCAGGTTTTGATCAGTGGGAGAGCAAAATTCGGAAAGGTGCTATTTTTTGTTCTAGCTTTAGGCACAAACTTACAATTTTACATTGGGGGAAAGAAGTTGAAACACTTTACAATTTAAAAAATCAAATTCATTTTTGTTTTTCAGTTTGTTCTTTTTCAAATCAAATTAATTACTATTCAATTGATTTATTTTAATTTTTTGATTAATTTTAAAAAATGTAAATATTTTGTTTTGTACAATTGTAAAAATACAAACACCAAAATCATAACTGGGAAATTCCTGAAAAAAATTGATTGGAAAAAAATTTAGATTAAAATATAAAAAAGGATAGGAGAAAAAATAAAATGGAAAGAAAAATATATATTCTCTCAACCTTTCTAAAATTATTCCAAGGTATGAAACTACAGAAAAATCTTCATGACTTCATTTAATAGCTTTCATCATGTTATACTCTTATCATAAGCACATATCACATGTACACTACTGCTACTCAATCGTACATGTAATTCCAAGACTTTTTTCTTATAGAATTTCTAACAAATTGGTGCATGCTGGAAAATTTTCTCTTATATTATGCATAATTATAACTTATCATGATGTGATAGTTATGCGTGGTTTGTGTTCGAGAAGTTTTGCCATCTGTTTTCTATATTAGAAGTAAAGCTGGTAGATGCTTGAAGTTTCATGTTATGCAAATACCACGGTGAAGGTCTGCCTGCTCCCTGCAGGCAACCTTGTCAAATGAAAGATTGGTTAGCATTCGTACCTCAAAATTGGAAAACCGAAAAAAACAATTGCTCCAGTCAACCACTACTATGTCGTTAGTAGGGTATATACTGGGATCATCGCAAAATAAGGCCATCATAATGCTCACATGATCGTACAGCGGCTATCACATACTACTGGATCTCAGACGTACAAGCGGGGCCGCAACTAGATGCTTGGTCAAGCACACATTTTGCAAGCACACATTTTAACGCCCCCTTGTAATATTGAAGGAGAGGTTTCAGAGTGAAATTTGTGCCCCTCAGGTCTAGCGCCCGGGGCACAAGACTTGCCTGCTCCCCCCCTCCCCTAGTTGTGGCCCTGCGTACAAGCAGAGAGTGCCGTGAATCCAAAAAGAAACCACTGCTTCAAACGAATTGATGTGTGCCGGAAATTGTTGTATGTGTCTATAATGTGTTAAAGTATGTCTGAGGCGTGTTTGAAATGCCACTGCTTATCTTCCAAATCGATTGAAATAATTTTTGTTTGGTCTACTGGTTTCCTTTAGAGAAATCGTTTAAAGGACATTTCTGATCAAAGTTATATATAAAAAACTTAAGCAGACATTGTGCACAGTATATGTACATTTATTTCTAGTGAAATAAATTTAGAAAGTTTATTAGTGTCTTTGTTTTCTGACTCTCGTTGGCAATTTTCCCTGTTTGATTTGAGAAACTGTTTAGGCCCTTTAAGCCTCAAATAGGTTGGGTCTTTTTCAATGGTGTTCTTCCATTGATCCAATCATTCAGAATTAACTTTCTTCTTGGATTGGTCTTGCTATGACCACAAATCAAGTCATTCTCATCTACTGATCCTGAATCCTCATCGACCAGATTTTCGTCATTATTTTCCAAGTTTGCCGGGCTACAAAATGGAGATATCCTAAAAAATCTTGATGGAATGGCATCTGAGGGAACGGCCGTCAATGTGTGGTGGTTTGACTGATCATGGTCTTCCAGGTTTTGGGCAAAAATGTCATTAAAAACTGAGAATTCCTTCTCTTCTATAGAGTTCGTGAAGAATGTCCATTATAAATTCATTTATCTCATCATGCTTGGGCGTCGAATGATAATCTCTTGTGAGACTGACCATACTGGATATGATATCAGAAATTCGGATGATAGGGAAGTCCCCAATAGTAGCTAGATCATGAACCATATGGGGTCGTCAATTCTCTCTCCAACATTTGTACCAGGATTTTCTTTTGAATGTCAGCTTGTTTCATTTCTGAGCAAACGTTTACAGGTGTCCAGTCAATGTCACACTTTGCGGACATATCCCCCTGTTTAGCACTAATGTTCTCTCCAATGCTGCACTCAGAAAGACCTAGTTGATTGTAGTTAGACGAATCCGAAGGTGAGGAGATGGTAATTTCATTGAAATCACTCATATTATCTGTGTTGTTCACCAAGTCCAAAATGCCAAGATAATTTTTGCGATACTGGTCCATAGAGTCCTGGATGTTACGCTGATTTGCATACGATCTAAGGTAGTACCTAGACTTGCATCTCCACTGGGCAATGGGAACTTCAACACTGTCATCTTCAGAGTTAGAAGAAGAATTTTGAGGCAGTGGGGGGGATTCATTATGATACGCAATAGATCATAGTGATAGAAAAGTCACGACTTTGGTAGCATCCGCATTTATGAAGCAAAGTCATTTATCCAAAATATTCAATGCAATAGCATACTCTCACAGCATGAATTCAGTATATGTCAACACATACACAATTACTTCACTTAATTAAAGGGGGGTATTTGTATGGGGTTTGGAAAAATATCTGCCTTTTAAAAAAATTGAGTTAGCAAATACATGTCATATAACGTATTGAAATTCTACATAAAAGTTACTAAAAATAATTTGAAGAAAAATCGTATTCAATCAAGTATCATATGTGTATTTGTGCATTTTCATGAGAAAACATGAAAATGAATGTATTTATCCTGAATCCAAAAACAAAATTTTTTTTTATTGAAAAATCCAAGAAGTGCTCTCCTTATTTACTAGTTTTTAAAATCGTGATTCTGCGCGTTACGTTGCTTACATGTTGTTAAGTTGCTTAGCATAAAGATGCGTTTTACCTACTTCAGAGCCAACTGCTATGGATGGCTGCAATGAACTACAGAGCTACAGGAGACACTGAATACTATGGAAATCGGTTCGATAAAATCCTGTCTTTGAGTTTCTTGTGGTGTTTTGCTTATTTTTATAAAATTCCAGCGATCTTTACCGTAACAAATTTGTATACACACTTGAGAGAATTCGAGAGAAGACAAATTCAGAGCAAATCTGTTTGTCTGTGCGCAAAATGCAATCTGTAAAGCTGCATCTAAACTCGTCGCTCTACCAATATTTTCTATAGCCGAAAGCCTCCGTGCGAAGCTCATGACGCCACTGAAGTTGTCCATTTCACCTATAGTCATTGCATATACTGCAAAAAAAGGTAGGTGAAATGGGGGACTTGAGTGATGTCAAAGCTTCGTGTGAAGGCTTTCTGCTATAGAAAGTGTAGGTTCTTCTCAATGCCCAAATGTGCAAAAACCTGTTTTCCATCAAATCCGCCTCACACTTTGGACTAAAAACAGGTGTTTGAATGGTTCAGCGTGGCGAGTTTGGCTTCTTTGCATAGTGCATGGTCGAGCTCGCAGAACTTGTGTCGGAAAAATAGTTTCGTCTTAGGAGCCCTGATATGAAGAAAACTGGGATGGGTGGTCTAGGGTTGCTAGATGTCAGTATATACGCCTCACAAGGGCGTATGCAGGTTGGGATTGCATTGAATATTCATGAATTATTAATCAACTCAGCAACCTTGTTTCGGGATATGGGGGTGGGACTGATGTGGCCTGAGCCACTGAGGTGCTGTATTTAATGAACTTTGAATTAAAATTTAAAAAAATTAAATTTTTGAGTGATTATTTTTTATTGTACTATGATTATGTTGTTCTAGAGGGGTACCCCCATAATAAAGCTTAACATCCATCATTACTGGCGAGCTTTAATCCAATGTTGGCATGTCTGCTACCTTTTTATTTGTATGTTACAGTAAAATATTCTAGCGAAGTAACAGCTCCAAGTTCATATGTTTGTGACCAGAAACATGCACAGAATGTAAACAAGGTAGTGTGTAAAACCATTATACCATGTTCATGGTGTAAAACAAGAAATTGATTTGCTGTCATATAAATGACTCAGAGCATTTGTGTTAATTTTCCCTGTTCTTATTTTTTTCTAGTTCTTTCCTAATGCATCAGTATACATATTTCTGAATGACAGAAGTGTTGGATCATTGATTTAAAGATTCATCACATTATTAATACTGCTTTCAAGTATCTTGGTAGGCATTTGTGAACTTCAGGTTATTTGAGATTCCCCCTCCCCAATTTGTCTTAATAGTATACCTCTGGCATGCACACACACACACAAAGTGATGTTGAGCTTCTATCTGGTTCAAAGTACCTGCAAAGCAATTACCATACTAGCTCTGAAAAATCATAGCACAAAATCTCATTGTCATGAATTTGCCTATGCACTTTAAAGAATTTTGCTTTGATTCGAAAGTTGAAAAATGACTGGTGTTAACAGGTTAACCAAAATTTTTGATATATTTAAGGTGCCATCTAATCTGATCCCCCACTTTCAATTTTCATGGTTAATGGAGATTACTGTATGCAATAAGTAAAAATCAACATGGAAAAAAAATGCGAATACAATTTTTTTTAAGAACAAAAAAACTGAATTAAGTTAAATTCCTCTTAATTTCTTTCCTTAAGAAATTGAATTGAAGTCTTAAATCACCAATTACATTAAAAGTAATGAGATCCTCTGTATTTTTCTAACTCAGTATAGTTCTTTTCTTACAGCTGCGAACATTCAAACATTGCAAAGTCTAGGATTTTCTATGCCTGACTGCAAACATGCTCTTCATATCTGTAAAAATGATGTTAATGATGCTGCACTGTGGCTAACTCAAAATGCTAAACCTGCAGAGCAAGATTTTGTGTCAAAAAATGATTCAAGCAGCAATAAAAATGTTTCTCAAGAAGGTTGGCACGGAATGCAAATATGTTCCACAGAGATACGGTTCAACAGAATTGATGTTTCTTTAATCCACGAGCGAAAAGAAGTTTTTTTACCAGCTTTCAAGCTGAACTTTTCAGGTAATTCAAAGCTTTTGTATGTTAAAAGGATCCAAAAACATGTTAACTTGTGGATGAAATTGTGTTTTTTAAGCAAAGAAATTCATTATTAATTCTGTCAATATTTGTTAAATATTATTAATTACTTGCTGTATTTATTTGTCAATCTGGTTTATATCATATATATTTTTTAGAAATTTGATATATTTATGTATAGAGGAGGAGACAAGATTTCCTTCTTTATTTACACACTGGTGTGAGGCGCTAAAGTAGAAGTTCAATAGCCTCTCTTAAGCACTTCAGTAGCCTTTTTTAAGTGTTTCACACCGCAGTGCATAAATAAGAAAAGAAATTTTTTGTCTCCTGTGGTGTATACGGATAGCGTGCTTGCCCGATTTGCAAAAGGACTCGGTTCAATTCCCAGTGGCGACCAGTAGATGTTTCTTTTTAAGTTTCACCTCGGTATAATATCCAAAAAAAAGTTGTTTCTTTTACACAGTGGACCATTCATGAATAACAAACCATAGGGTTTTTTTGTATATCTCGTTTATTGACCATAAGAAAGAGCAGGGTGACGCAGAGGTAGACAGGAATGTAAAAGAGGGTATAGCAATTGTTGGCAATGTTTTTTGAAAGAACATTGTGATTTATTTTTGCTGTGTCTTCTTTATATCATGTTGGAGTATGTTCACAAGACTTCATCTACTAATTTTTTAACACGTGAAGAATGTACCATAGAGAGATCTATGTCATGAAAATAATCTATTGTTGCTGATTTGAACTTGCAAAGCCCTTCCGCTATGTCACTTGTTGTGAACTTTTCTTCTACTTCTTTATCTTGATCTGGTATCACTTCAGTTTCAGCACTAGTCAGCTGCATTAATTCCTCCTTAGTCAATCCAGTATCAAAAGAACTGAATGCCATGTATTCACTCTCAAGGTACCTCCTGATTTTCAGAATAAACTGTGTTTAAATTAATCCAGGGAAAGTGTTTTCGTAGTCCAAAATAGTGTAGTTTCGTCAGTGGTTAAACACCTGCTTAGATGCATAACCCTTCTCTTCAATAATTTTCTGCAAAGTCTTTGGAAATTTTCTAGCTGCCTTCTGGTCGGCAGAAGCTTGATCACCAATGATTTTTACACTGCCTGATCCAAATCATTTCTTAAACCTATGAAACCAACCTTTTTGTATAAAATTCTGATGAAATAGACGTTTCACCAGCCCTTTCCTTATAGAAGAGTAACATTTTTTGCCTTTTCTGTTATAATATTACAATCAATTGGATACCTTTTTATATCAGTCTTGTACCCACAAAAAACAGTATTTTCTATATGAAAAACACATGCAAAGTTTTCACTACCACGGGTGCAGCTACAGCCACGGCTGAACAAATTTTAGATTCCTTTTTCTTGATATAACTCACTGTAGATTCGTTGATTCCATACATAGCCAATATATCCAATTTTTCTTGTCAAGTTTTCACTTCTTTTTTTTTTTCGTCTTTTCAAAGCGTTATAATTAAATGCACTAAAAAAATGGGCCATCCTAAACACACACTACTCAAATTTTTAAACAAAACACAGGTGAATAATGATTGCTGAGTGTTTTTGGAAAAAAATTCAAATAAAAGAAAAAACCATGAATACGGGAGGGGGGGGGGGCTACTGTATTTCTTGAATTTCAAAAATTAGGACAGTCGGACACAGTTATAATGAACATGAATAATACAAATTTTCATATATAACAAGGTTTTTCCATGTCCTGTGAATTTCGTATTGCTTATCGGTGTTACAACAAACTGTGTGCTTATAACAAACACCAATTTTAGCAAAGTATGCCTATAACAAATTTTCAAGCAAAAATTTTCGAGAATTCCTTTGTAATCTTATCTGAAAATTTACCTTTCTGCAGCTGAAAATGTTTGTCTTTTTTTTTTTGGAAGACATTCTATTGGTATAGTTTTGTTTTTTTTTTGTTTTTTTTTAGAATTTATTGCAGACGTGTAGATTTGCCAACTCTCCGGATTTTGGCAGAAAATTAGATTTTACGCGAGCTTTCATGTTGTAGTGATGTCAATTACTGCTGTCGTCCTTAGGGAAAACACCCATAGAGAACAGCCGTGGTCATTTCCATTGAGCAGCCATAAAAAAGTCTTGGTGACCGCATTTAAGCAACTGGCAAAGGGCAAAGATGTGACTTTCTTTACATAGCGTTTATTGGCAATCATTTATCAGGAGCATGATCTTGGTTGCCAAAATTCCTGTATAATCATTATTGTATTCCATTAACAGCTGTGTGGTAAACAAAAGTTTTTTCATCAGCAGCCAAGGCGTATTAAAAATTTTGAAGTTTTTAAATTGTTTCCTTCTATTAAATGTCTTCAGAAAGAAAATATAAAGCTAAATATATGAGATATATGAAGCTAAATCAAGCTATATAGAGCTAAATATAAAGCTTTTAAGAGTTCATATATCCAATATTATATCATATATCAATAGTATCAATCACTGATAGCATCTATGAAAGAAACACTTATGTTTTATGAACAGTATATAGATGTGATTTCTCTATTCTGCATGGAAAGACTGACATGGAATTTATATTTTCTCAGGGGCAATGCAGAACCTGCCTTGGGGGGAGGAGACAGAATGGAACTTTTTCATAATTGATTAAAAAAAAATTTCAGAAAAATTTTTTGTGAATTTTTTCTTGATTGAGTCTATGAGTGCTGGGGTGGGGTGGTAAAACCCTCGGGAGAATCTCCTGGATTTCTGGATTCCAAAAGTTGGCACGTCTGTTATTGTAAAATCATCTTTGCTTTTTTTAACTGTTCTTTTACTGTCCTATTTTGCTTATAAAAAAGTCTTAGACGAAAGAAGAGAAAAGTTATTTTATTCTTATAAGACCACATAACCTCCAAAACTCCTTTTTTACATTTGCCACCAGTGGCATCGAAGCCGGGGTACTGCGGGTGCTCCCCACAGTATTGTCACGCATCGGAGCATCCCCTGAATTGATTCAGAAATCAAAGTTTCCTATGTAAAATTCGATTTGAGCACACCCAAAGGTCTAAAAAACTTCTGATGCTGCTGTTTGCCAGTTTTTTTTAGCTAGGTTTGGACGCTGGTTGTGGTAGTGTTATTGAGTTTTGAGTTGGGAGAGTAAATTTTGAAAATGTCCAACTTTCTATTGCTTTCAAAATTGAAGCTATACAGTTGACGTAAAGCCAAAACCGCAAAAAGTGAGATATCAAAGAAATTCAGAATTACTCGAAGTTAGTTATTCACAATTTTAAAGAGCAAAGTGGAATTGGAGAGAAATGCTAATTGAGAGAGGAATCCGATTTTGATCTCAACATCTGTAAGAAGAGATTCAGAGAAGGTGCTCCTGCATTGTTCGGAAAAAGTGAGAAGAAAATACCCACTAAAAGAAAAACTTCACACTTATTAGGCAAATATGTTCTGAACATAAAACATTCAACTTTGAAAATCATGTCAAGGAAAAATAAACTAGTAACGATTACCATATTTTGTTCACGTATTCAATTATATCAAATTTCAATATTTCTTTTAATATACAGAATTAATTTTTATAATAATCTATATTTAAAGTAGTTATATTATTGAAAAATGTGCAGGTGTGCTTGTAAATTAGGTTTCATTTTGCTTAATCGTACTATTTTCCAAGCCAGTACAGTACGGGTATAACCAAGTTTGCGTGTAATGAATAAATTCAGTTTTTTTCCACTTCATTATAAGCGGGCCCGTCTGCATATATTAATTTAAAAATGTTTTTTTCCAGAAGGAACCATTTTCCAAAATATTGTAGATCATCAAGAAGGATATGTTTCAGTTATATTCGGAGTAGCATATTATAATGCAAGTATTTCTGGTTGGGAGCCATTAATTGAGTTGTTCAGGTATGAATTGAATTTTTCATGTTTTTCTTAAAAATTAGTTTATTATTATTTATTAGCATATTATTAGTTTATTTTATGTTATTACAAAAGCTATGTTGTTTAGTTCTATGATCACAGCATTTTTAAGAATTTTGTAATTACGAGAAAACTAACCAACCCAGTGATGCAATTAAATTTCTTTCAAGAATAGGTGATACCAAAGATGCATATATAAAATTTTTCTATTTGAATAGAAAAATGAATGAAACATGTATTATTTCTTCAGAATAAATATTTATTCATTTCTTTTAATTTAAAAAAACCTAAAATGAGACAGAACATGTGAAAATTCAGATCATGAACCTTTGGTGGTCAAAAACCCTTCAGGTCACAAAGTATTTGTTTCAGGGTTGGATTTCTACTAGAAGAAACCTATTTCTTCCGAAACAGTGGGAGAAACTGGAAGAAAATAAGAATGTGCACTAATTATTTACATAACATGCATATAATTAATGCTTGTTATTTCATCTCATTGGCTGTTAATAACAACAAATACGTTTTATAAACAATATTTTTTTGACATTTAATTATATAAATATCTCACCAAGATGTACAATATTTAATTTTCCAATAAAGCACACATATTAAAACAAATTATTTAAATTATTGCACAAAATGTTTATCTGAGTTAAAAAATATTATACAATTTAAAGTATAATTAATACATGTTTGTAGAAAATAATTTTATTGAATGATTTTTTTATGGTAAAACTAGTACTAGTTAGGAACTTCAAAAAGCTGATCATTGGTTTGATCAAAACTTTCTCCATGAGTTAGTTTCATATGTTCAGCACATTTTTCCAATTACTTGGCAATATTTAACTATAAGGAGTATTTTGCCTCGTGTAACAAAAGTGTAAAAGTATTTTAGGAATCATCATACAGAAATGCCAATCAAAGATGCTGTCAAATTTCGGAAAAGGAAGCATAAAAATTTTATTCACACGTCCTCCAAGACACATTCTTTCTTAGTTCCAAGAAGAAAAAAGTAAAGAGAAAACCTCCAACTTTTTACAGTCTATCATGATCGCGTGACCTTGAAAAAGTGGTTTTACCATTTCGTATAATGTACTGTATATTGTATTGATATATACGCGGGTTGTTGAAGAATAAGATGACTGATTTCTAATTGCTTCTGTGAATGAGGGATTGTGTACAGTTTTGAAATTTCAGAGTTTTTATCTCCCTGTAGATTCCTCTCCCCCCCCCCCCAGTTACAATTTTTTAAAGGAAATTACAATACTTTTGCGGCTATCTGCCGACATTCAAAGGCAGCTTCTAGATGGCTTACCTTGTTCCTACAAGATTGCGAATGCACATTTTTTGAAAATTGTTTAGGATTCAGAACTTCTGTTCAAATTGCAAAATATTTTCCAAGATTGTTAAAAAAACCGAATCTTTAAAAACTCTACCTTGAATATCCAGTTTTTTCATGTAGCTGCTGTGTGGTATGTAGTCACCGTTTCGCATCACGAAAATCACGGGTGTGTATGCAGAATCGATTTTTGGAGGGGGCACAAGGATTTCTTCCACAGAAATTGTGGGCCACTAACACAAAAAAAATTCTAAATTCTTCTCTACATATAAGAGTGTATTTTAATTCTCTACAAAAGTATTTGTAATTTTTAATTTCTTAGTGGGGGAGGGGGCACGGAATCCCATTCTCCTACTCATCTCAGATTTTTCCCTTTGATGAAAATCCGGGTTCTGAACCCGCGATTCGGCAGTGGCAATAGACTAAAAATACTATTTTCTAAGGTTTTGTAATTTAGTGTTGGCTATTCCTTTGAAAAAAAGCTCTGGTTGCCATGATGGTCACATAGACCTACAACACAGATGTATACATTAAATTTCAAATCCATGAATTACTAATTTGGAGAATAAATGCAGGACCACAACTGGGGGAACAGATGGACCTGGGCTCTGGACTAGAGTGGGGTGCCGAATTCAACTTCTATAGTTGCTTCTTCTACATTACACGAGGGTGCCCTAATGCGTGCTTGCCCTGTTTGAGAAAGCATTTAGTTGCAACCCTAGATAGATGGCACCACCTACGGAACACTAAACATGTCAAATGCGGGGCACACACACAAGCACACTGTTAAGTTTCACCAACATAGTTCCCAAGGCCGTGTCCCCCCCCCCCCCCCGAAATGTGAGAAAATGACTGAAAAAAGGAGAAAAAGATGGCCAAATCTATTGTTCGGCCACTGTGGTTTCCCTCTCCCTCCGAACGAAATCTCTGGCTATGGGCCTGATAGCTTCCATATCAGGGGCGTAGCCAGAAATTTTGTTCGGGGGGGGGGGACACTTTCATTTCAGAGGGGGACCAAAGTGACAGAACAATGGATTTGACCATCTTTTTCCCTTTTTTCGGTCATTTTCTCACATTTTGGGGGGGGACCAGACCCCCCCCCCCGCTACGCTCTTGTTCCATATCCAGGTGTGAAAATATGTGTCAGTTAAATAGCTACAGATCAGAGTGGTGGACCATCAGGGAGGGAAAATAAAATCATTATACCAGGAAATCGCTTCGCAAGGATTTTGCAAGGAGAATCAGAAGATGAGTGTGAGAGAGAGACAGAATCTCATTTGTGCTGCAAATTTAATCAAAAGATTATTGAAAGAGTTAAAATCAATCAGAAGGGATTCTATTGATTGATTTTATTATTAGTATATTTGTAAATGTGTGTATCCAACTTTTAATTACAGTGGATCCTGCTTATAACGTTTTTTAAAAAACAGTCATAAACAAATGTTGTAAGCAGTAAAAACACTTTAAATGGGAAATCTTAATGAGAATTACTTGGTAAGACTTATTTTTGTTGTCCCAACTCTCAGTGGAAAAACATTCTAAATGGGAACGTTATAAGTGGGATTGGCTGTATATTTGTTTTAGATCTATTACATGTGTTAAATTCTATATGTTAAATCCTCAGTGCTTCTTTATCTACACTGCTCAAAACAATTAGGGGAGCAAGCAAAAAAGTGAAGAAAACCGTGCGAGACAGCCACGTATTGGCATACAATGGATAGTACACGCGTATCAATGCGCAATACAGAAAAAAGACGCAAAAAAATTTGGAATTAAGCTTTAATTCTTTGAAAATATGGAAAAAACATGAGAAGATGATTTAGGGCAACAATTTGGTTACATGTAAACGATAAAAAAAAAGTACTGTTTAGACATGATGCATGAGTTTTAATAGGGCGTGTGGTCTCCTCGAACAGCTAAGACTGCTGCACACCTGTTTGCCATGGATGCAATGAGGTTATCGATCAGACTTTGGGAAATACTGTTCCACTCCTCAAGAAGTGCAATCTGCAAGTCTCGGACAGTAACAGGCGGCCTTGGTCGCGCAGCAATGCGTCGTCCGAGAAACATGCTCGATTGGATTCAGGTCAGGAGAGCACACTGGCCATTCCATACGCTGTATTGTTTCAGCTTCAAGCATGTTCTCCACCAGACGAGCTCAATGCGGTCGGGCATTATCATCCTGGAAAACAAAGGAATCTCCAATGGCTCCAGCGTAAGGGATGACACGAGGTCGCAGTATCTCGTCTGCATACCTTCGGGCCGTCAAAGTGCCATTCCGAATGATATGCAGGTCCGTACGTCCACCTATGCTGATTCCACCCTATACCATCCAACCAGCTCGTCTGTATTGTGACCTTTCATGAACGAATGCGGGGTTATTTCCAGTGCCCCTGTCCCTCCATACCAGAACACGTCGGGTGTCACACTCCAGACTGAATCGGGACTCGTCTGTAAACAGCACTTGGCTCCAATCATGTTGCTCCCAATCTCGATGTTCAGCAGCCCATCTTCTTCGGGCCGAACGGTGGCGTGGGGTCAACGGAATGCAGACTATTGGCCTACGTGCATAGAGCCCTCCCTCATGAAGCCAATTACGTATTGTTTGGCTGGACACCCTTCGTCCTGTTGCCAAGAGCAACCGTCTTTGCAGCTGCGTAGCATTCTTTGTTTTGTTTCGGCAGGCTGTTAACCGTATATACCGGTCATCAGTTGCGTTGCTGTAGTGGCGCGTGGCCGACCTTGCCCTGTTCAACGTCTAACATTTCCTGTTTCTTGGAATCGATTCCACAGCTTTGCAACAACACTTCTGGCGACTCCAACAGCGTCCGCGACACTACGTTGTGTTTGCCCGGATTCCAGTCTGCCTATAACACGCCATGCCATGGATTTCAGTAAATCACGTTGTTGAGACATCCTCAAGTCACCTTGTCTCAAAAAAAAATACTGCGCAATCAAATTTCACAGTTACGGCAGTAAAACAGACGTTTCTGCAACATCCTGATTTCTGCCCTTATCTCCTTTTTCTGGTTTTTGACGTCATGATCTTTGATTTGCATATGAAGTTTTCTTCTTCTGTTTCCTGCTAGGCTTTAAATTATGATTCATTTTATGTTACTTATGGGTATACATCTTTGTGTAATTTTGTTAAAACCATGTGCTCCCCTAATTGTTTTGAGCAGTGTATTTCAAATGGTCAGTGCTTCTCAATGGGCTTCTTTGCAAGCTTTTCCTACTAGTAGACAATGAAAGTAAATGAACCTTTGGATAGAGAACATGTTATACCTCCTTCTCCTACCCAGAACATGACCTGCTGCTGTCTCAATGAAGAGATATGAGCCGGTGATCAAAGACCTGGGGCATGCTGGAAAAAATTCATAGGTAAAACAATTCATTCATAGGATATCAGTGAATTATGCGGAAAGGGACCATACTTTTTCCAAGATAATTTTTTTTCAAGAGGGACCCACTTTCACTCAAAAAGGACCCTGATTTTATGAATAACCTGGGTCCTGGACCCTAGGTAAATTAGAGTACAGTGGCATCTCTGATCATAGGACTGGTATATGATCGACAGATGTTCCCTATGCAATAAGACCAAAACTTCTGAGAGACATCAGATATAAAAGCCAATTGAAATGCTCAGTGGAACTTTGTTTAATGAGCAGTTTTATCAGAGCTAGGCAAATGCCTGAAAAACTGTCTGACAACAATCGTTCCTGGGCCTCAACAATCACTTTCAGAATGTTTACTTTGGTTACCATGGTTCCCTAACAGTGTGTTTCAGATGGGCATTTGCCTTTGCAATGGTTTTTAACTTTTTAAATGCTGCAAATATTATAGTTTATTCCTTTATAATGGTTTATCTACTGTCAATCCACCCAGTAATTGAAGAAAATCCTGGCAGCGCTGGGTGTTATAGCTAGTAATCGCAACACAATAATATAATGAATAATGTGAAAATATCAAAAATATTATAATAAATAATACAATCTATATATATAAAATCTATATTCTGTGTGTATGTTCTCTATACAAATCTACAATTTTGGGCTGATTTTCATAAAATTTTGCATATACTCAAAACAGGACGCGACTTGAACAATAGGCTGATTTGATGAAAAGTTTGTCGGGCTGCGAAAAACTATCAGGCAACAACAGTTTGTGGGCCTCAACAATTACTTTTAGAATGTTTACTTTGGTTGCCATGGTTTCTTAACAATGCGTCTCAGACATGTTTATTTTTTTACAATGGTTTTTTTTGTCACTTCTTCAATGCTCCCCAGTATATTAAGAAAACCCCAGCAGTGCCAGGTGATATAATAATATACAGGGTGCATAAGTAACAGGGTGTATAGTATGTTACTGGTAAACTGTTGATTCTAGAGGCATACGTCCAATTAGAAAAGGTAGCCAAATAGCATGTAGTGCTCAGATATGTCATTCATGTTGCGAGGGGTTGTATAGTTATAAAAAAGGTTACATTTTTATTTTGATATGGGCACCCTTTGCTCAAGAACCAAATTACAAAGCTATTGCCAACAAAAGAAAAAAATCCATGTTTCTAAGTGCAATTCATTTAGAAATGTGGAATTTCTGCAAATATTTTTTTGGCATCGGGAGAGGATTGCAACAACTTTGTAATTTGGTTCTTGAGCACAGGGCGTCAGTACAAAAAGTTAATTATTTTATTTTAGTAACTATACAGCCACTTGCACCATGAATGACATATCTGAGTACATGTTATTTGAATATTTTTTTTATTGGAAGTATGCTTTACCATCAATGGTTTGCCAGTACCATACGCCCTGTTTCCTATGCACCTTGCAGTTGTAATGAATAATTCAATATCCCCATAAATTAATACAAGATATAATAATGTTTACTAAAAACTAAATGACAAGAGGGGGATGGACTATAGTTTAGAATGATCTACTCACTCTCTGGGCTCTCTGTTGTTTGGAAACTTATTCTTATTCGAAAAGAACGTATCCAATGACACTTGCTTTTTCCTCCTCCTTGAGATTGTATTATTTGTAGCCAAATTCGTACTTCGCATACTGCTACTGCTGTACTGCGTTCTGTTCTAAAAAATGTCATTTTTTTTCAACCTCATTTCTTTTTTTTCATAAATTTCCAAATCTCATTTACAGCAAAGGGTTCTTCCTCCTTCTCAGACAAGACCCCTCCATAAACTTCATCAGTTCATCTGTGATCAGAGATCCATCAATTCATCTGTGGTCAACTCTAGGCCACTCCCCAACTAGGTTCCTCCACTAATTCTTGAATGTCGTTCTCATACACCTCCAGTCCCATAGTATTTCCCAAGGACACAATCTCTTTGACAAGCTACAGGGTGATCCAACAGTCACAAGACCTTTGAAAACTTTTTAAATATATACGATAGAAAGATGCGGTTTTCACAGATATGCTTAGAAACGCTTAGGATTTTATTTTTCATAAAAGAAAAAAAATTCAGAATAGTTATGCTTTTCAACAGATGGCGCTATTGTATAATGTCAAAAAGTACTTAACATGCATTTCATAAGCTGGTGAGCTCATTATGCAACATTCACACAAGGATGTTGCTCAGATTTTTTTTTTTAGATTAAGATTTAGTTGTGAGAAACGTTTCTGTTCAAAAATTCATTATACCTTGATTGGCAGACATGTTATCTTTGTTAGAAATGCCCTATTAGTTGAATTGCAGTGCCATCTGTTGAACAAAAATGTAATTATTCCGAATTTTTTTTTTATTTTCGAAAATAAAATTCTAGATATATCTAAGCATATCTGTGAAAACCGCACCTTTTTGTTTTACATTGTTGAAAAGTTATCAAGTTTTCAAAAGTCTTGCGACTTTTGGATCACCCTGTATTTCTTATTTTCATGAGCTATCCTCTCAGTCACATTCAATAATGCAACCTGCCCAGTTTTTCCCAAGCATGTTGAAAATTATTTGAAGGAGAATATGGATATTAATGTTTGTGATCCTGATCATTGTACTGGATTAAATTGTAATGGAGTCATCATGGTAAAGATCTTCAAAATTTTAAAAATGATTGTTAATTAAGGGTTCTTTTGGTGACCCCATCTTAGGCAATATTAATTATTTGAGGCAGTGTAGAATGTTAATCTTGTAACGTCTTTTGTTGTATAGTTAGCCCTTTTATTCTTTCTTTAATATTGTGCAACTCGGGGATGTAGACTTCTCATAGAGTCTTGCGATGTTGGCTACTCCCATACAAAGTGCTCTCTTAACTCATGGTGTCCACCTGGGTACCTCAAGAAGAGGAGGCTTCACAAAAATGAGTTCTGGTTGAAATTTTTGACAATAATTATATAAATTTGCTAGGTAGACCCTTCGAAAAATCACTTGGCCCGAGGTGCTTATGATGCTCTTGAGACTACCCTGGTCCCATACCTTGCTTATGCTTTTTAATGATTTTAAGTTCCAGAGTAATCTCATCTTCCTATACAGCTTTTCTTCTTAACCTTTGTCATAAAGGCCATTGTTGCAGCTCACATACTAAATCAACAGAGAACAGAGTGACTGTACTTGAATGCAGAATAAAACAGCCTTTGTGGTGCTGCGATTGTTAAGAGAAAGCGCTCGCATCCGGGGGAGGAAGAAAACAATTCATTGGTCTTGCTTCCCGTGCTCGACAAGGTTGTATCACCTTCGTATAAATAAATTTCTTGTTATCTATTTTGTTGTTTTGTGAAGCAAGAGTTGGTGACCCGTCATTTAATGATATCCAATCCACCAGAGCAACCACCTGCAATGTTCCAGGTTGCTGTCAAAGCCCCACTATTTTGGGCCAAACAACCCCATCTATGGTTCAAACAATTGGATTCTCAGTTCCTGGCGAGTGGAATTACCTCCAATGCCACTAAATACCACACAGCCATTGCAGCCATGGATACAAGTGTTTTGGCACATGTGAGCTACCTCATCATGAATCCACCGGCAGCACCAGATATTTCCGTAATACCCCCTTCGGCAGCTGATAGAAATAAACCACAGCCACTACTACTCATGCTTACTGCGGCAAACAGTTCTACAATAAAAACATACGGAAAGAAAATGATAAAAGTAAGTTTCAGATTAGCAAAAACGTTTTCATGGGTGTTTACCATTGCTGATGTATCTCGACCAATAATCGGTGCCGATTTTCTCAAAAGATTCCGACTCACTGTGGATTTGGGAAACCAAGTTTTATTCAACAACGGGGTGAACGGTCTACAACCGGAACAACTGTTTCTCCAACTGTGTCCCCTGCAGTAACTGTGGACATGAAATTTTCTACAATCTATTACAAGAATATCAAGAGCTCACGGAAGAAACATCAATTCCAGTGCAAGCAACTCACGAAACGGTGCATCACATCGAAACTACAGGAGTACAGGTTTACGCGAGAGCCCGTCGATTAGGCCCAGAGATGCTGCGAGCTGCCAAAGCTGAGTTCAATAAAATGATTACCATGGATATATGTCGCCCTTCAAATAGTCAGTGGTCTAGTCCCCTCCACATGGTGAAAAAATCAGACGGTTCGTGGAGATGCTGTGGCGATTATAGAACTCTCAACGCGAAGATGGTTCCTGATAGATATAGCATTTGGAATATTATGGATTTTACTATGGAACTGCACGGTAAGTGCATCTTCTCTACCATAGACATGAAACGTGCTTATCATCAAATACAATTGTATGCTTCCGATGTACTAAATCTGCTATTGTCACCCCTTTCAGACTCTTTGAATTTAAGGTCCTCAGTTTCGGGTTGCGAAGCGCAGCACAAACATTTCAGCGCTATAGAGATGAAATATTGTGGTTTGTGTTTCCCTTATCTAGACGACGTGTTAATTGCATCTTCAAACCTTGAAGAGCACGTCTCTCATGTGTGTGAGATCTTGAAACGTCTGCGTCAACACGGATTAAAAATCATTATCGACAAATGCGTGTTCGCATGCAGTTCAATTAAGTTTCTAGGACATTTAATCAACTCGCAGGGCATTAGACCGCTACCAGCCAAGGCAATGTCATTTACTCTTACCCAATGTAACGTGCCAATGGGCCCCCGGCGTAAAAGTCCAAAGTCGCCTTCACATAAAAACATTTATGCTTACCTTTGTTTCTATTCATCGGCAGCGGTGGTTGTATGGTGACGATCAAGGCTGATCGTGATGATGTCCGCCTGCGATCGCGTGCAAATGAGGTGACCTTGGAGCCGATCGGCTTGGTTAGACACATGCGGTTGGGAGTTTTTCCTTTTAAATACCGGCCGTACGTTGTAACAACGCTCGCATCTCCTCTTCCTTTGTTGTGTTCGTTCAACTGAAACCCTCTAGATGGATGGTTCTCCGTCTTGCTACCACTTCATTTGGCCTTCGGCTGGGAAAATGATCCAATAGTTGTTCAAAATGAAATAGATCAAGTGTCTAAATTTGTTTCCTGGCAGGTCCGGAACCGAAAAGATTATTTTATCTTCATAGTTGATATTGGACGGAAAAAAAATAGCAGCTGGCCTCATCAAGGGTACATGCAATAACGTAACATCTTGGTGATCCGGATCTCAACCGAGAGGCCCCCTGGAGCTGATCGAGGTGATCCGGCCCTCAACCGAGAGGCCCCCATTGGAGTAGATCCGGCCCTCAACTGAGAGGCCCCCCTGGAACTGATCGAGGTGATCCAGTCCCCAACCGAGAGACCTCCGCTGGTACTGACCAAGCTATACTGCACTGAAGTGACTATCAGCGTCGGGCGTCTGACCGGCAAATAAGACTGACCATAACCGGTGAGAGCATTCCTTTTTGTCAATATTGAATAGAGGGTTTTATGTCGAATTGATCTAGTGTTAAAATTGTGTAACTTACATCCGAACTTAATAAATAATATTTTCATGCGAAAGTTTAGTTGTGATAATTTTCCACTTGTCGTTTGCTATTAAAAATTACTGGATATTTTGAACTGGACAAGCAACTCCCACAAGGGACGTTGCACCAAGACCCAAAACAAGGCAGAACTTGATTTGTCGGTATGTTAAATTTTTACCGTTGCTTTTGACAGAAAGCGGCTGCGACACAATTGCCACTGCATCTAGTACTTCGAAATTGTACACATCACGACAAAACACCTATAACCTGGACACCAGAGCTCGTTAAAGCTTTTGATGACACAAAACTCGATGTTACAGAATCAGTTCTTTTGACACACCCGAAGCCCTATTTTCCAATCGCACTCGCGACAGATGCCAGCAACATAGCTATCGGCTCAGTGGTACAACAACGCCTCAATGATAGCTGGCAGCCGCTCTGGTTTTTCCCCCGCAAACTGAGAGATAATGAAAAGTGATACAGTGCTTATGACCACACACACGTGGCAATTTTTGCATCGATCATTCACTTCCGATATTTATTGGAGGGTAAACCTTTCACGATTTTCACAGATCATAGACCGTTAGTATTTTTTTTCAATCAGAAAGCCAACACACTTTCTCCTAGACAAATTAATCAATTTAATTTAATTTCTCAGTTTACAACTGATATTCATCATATCAAGGGTAAAAGCAATGTAGTAGAGGATGCTCTCTCGCAAGCAGGAGTTGACCTACTTTTTCCTTCTTTCATGAATTACGACCTCATCGCCGAAGCATAGAAGAATGACCTTGAACCAGGGATCTTTGGTTTAAACCAAGTGGTTTTTTTTCAAAAATCAAATAAAAGTGGCCTAAATATTTTTTTCCCCTTGAAAAATGTCATATTGGTTGATTTATAGCCAAAATGTTTCATTTTTACCACATTTTATATCCTTGGGGTACATTCTGATGGTATATCTTTAAATGACATAATATTTTATAAGTGGTTTTTTTTTCCAGTGTCTCATAAAAGTGGGCAGAATATATATATTTTTTTCATGTGAAGTATCTTAGTCATTTAAAGTTATATATAAAAGCCAAAATTTCTCATTCTTACAACATTTTCTAACCTTTGGCCACATTCTGATGCTCTATGTTTAGCAAATTCATGAATAAGGATTACATCACACATCTAAATGTAGTGGTGTATTATCCCACAGGGTTTCTTTTTCCCTTCACAGAGGCAGCTACAGTAGTGACACCATCATGCTAGGGGCAGGTGGTTCTATAATCCAATAGACACCAGCTGTCCTTGAAGGACAAAGACTAGTGTACTAGTTGTTACATTACCTCACATACATTTTCATTTTCTTTCCCATAAGAAGTAGCACATCTCCTACTGTATATTTCCCAGTCTTAATATTCAATAGTTTTTTTTTATACTTTCATACACACACTGTTAAGCCCAGTTAATCAAGGTTCTACTGTATGGTAGTAAATTGATGAATAAGGATTACATCACACATCTAAATATAGTGGTGTGGGTGGTTATCTCACAAGTTTCTTTTTCTCTTCACAAAGAAGCAGCAACAGTAGTGACACCATCATTCTAGGGGCAGATAGTCCTATAATCCAACAAAGACACCAGCTGTCCTTAAAGGACAAAGACTAGTATACTAGTAGTTACATTACCTCATACATTTTCATTTTCTTTCCCATAAGAAGTAGCACATCTCCTACTCCCCCAGTCATTTAATCTCCCAGTCTTAATATTCGATAGTTGTTTTTTTTTAATACTTTCTCACTGTTAAGCCCAGTTAATCAAGGTTCTACTGTATGGTAGTAACAGATTTATGAAAAATAATCAGCTATATACAGGGTGATTATAATTTGAGAGTTTTGACTCCAAAACTATACAATAAATACTGGTCAGAATGACTTCAAAATTTGCATGGCTATTCCTGAAGCAATGGAAGTTTCTTTCGCAAAAGGAAAAAAAAGTGCAAGTAGTGCAAAATGTGCAAGTAGATGATGCTGTACTTGGCGAGGAGTATAATCTATTTTGTGCAACCACATCATTTCGGCACTTCCACAGCATCATTGTGTAGATAGAACTTCTATCAAGATGCTCATTGCAATACCAGCAAAGCAGCTGCTGAAGACCCATTTTGGCAGGATGCACCTTAACCCTTGCAATTTCTGGCTGTGGGGGGTACCTCAAAATGTTATAAACAATGGTCAGATTGCAAACTTTGATGAATTGTAATCTCCAGCACATTCCCTATATGTTAGAAGTTCCTCAGGAATATTAACGGGGAGGGGGGGGGCATTTGGTTTAATAAAGCTGAATTGCAAGCACATCCGCATCATGACTATGGCATACTCTGATCTGTTGTTGAACAAGAATTTTTGTGCTTTCAATCTCATAGCCAGAACACGGTAGATGACATATTTAACATTTCTTAAATAAGAGTTGTAGTTATTTGTTCAATTACTTCGTTTTTTGTGATGTTTCCATGAATTATGAAATTGTGCAATGCTATAATTAAGTTATCATTTTGCCATGGCTGGCTATCGTTTCTATTCTGCGAGCAAATTTCCCCCATGTTTGATGATGTCATTAATTTTACATTTTTAAGTATTTCTTCCCCTTTATCAAATAAAATTGAATTTTTTCAGGAATATTCATGTCAATTTTCAAGTCATTCTGACAATCATTATTTTTTTACAGTGTTTTGAAATCAGAACCTTAGTTATAATCACCCTGTATATCATAAATCATTGGTAATTAATCTGCATTATTTATGCTTCATTAAATACATTATATTCACCTAATTTTTATTACTTTTTGCAAAATAGCTTCCTAATTAAGTATACTGAAAGTAACTGGAGAAAGACCTTTATATATTTTATGATTAATAATAACATTAAAAGAATTTTAGAACACACAGTAATCTATTGAGTTAAACAAGAAATAATTGCAAAAGTTGGGTTTTGTTGAAATGTAAGAAATATTTATTGATTAATTAATATGGGAATAGTGTTAATTACATTAATAAACATTTTATTTTAATTAATTATTAGAAGTTTGAATTATTTCTCAGAAATTTTGTTAATAAAAGTTTTTAATGTTAATACTATTTAAAACAAAAAACCGGTTTAAACCAACCCTGCCTCGAACTGATCAGTTGCTTGACGGAAATGTACCATCTTCACTCGTTTTTTTTTTTATTGGACTGAACACTACACAGAAAACATACAATCAAAACTGAAAATAAAGGGAAAAAAATTACATTACAATGACACACACTCTGTGATCCCAAGAGACTACACTCCGGTGGGTCAATATAAATTAGATTCAAGAGTTAATTGGATTATGCGACAGCCTCGTTAATGTACTGCTTGGTTAAATAGTTTATAAAGTCTTATTTATATTTTTAGTTTTTTCCCCTTTTTTTTTTTAGCTGCAGAAAGAAAAACATGCGTGGAATAGTTTATTATGTTTGTATTTACATATATACTAACATAATAAACTATTCCGTTGGCATACATGCATGGTCATATAATCACATGTATTTTTCAGTTGCTAGCAGAAATGATTATATTTTTTAATTTTTCAATTTTAAAAAACAACAGCTCTCTTCCCCATCTGGAAAAACACAACTTTTTTTCGATACCTCGACGTCTAAACCACGACCGTATATCCCGAAACAATATCCTTTGGAAGTGTTCAAAATGATTCATCAACCTGCGCATCCTGGTGTTAAATCCGCTGTTAAAATGATCATCGACCATATATGTGTGGGCGAACATGAAAAAAGACATCCGACATTGGGCTCAAGCGTGCATCGAGTGTCATAAGTCCAAAATTCATCATATCAGCCCTCATAAATGTATTGGACAGTTCGTATCTCCATCCCAACGATTTAGTCACGTGCACATCAACATAGTGGGCCTGCTTCCATTATCAGAAGGTTTTTGATACTGCCTCACTTTTTAGATTGCTTTTCAAGATGGCCCAAAGCCATTCCTATAGCAGATATTACTGCTGAGACTGTTGCTAAGGCTTTCATATATGTCTGGGTTGCAGGGGTTGGAGTACCAGAAATGATCGTTACAGATCAAGGCCGACAATTTCAGAGTGATCTATTCCGATCTCTCTGCAAACTACTGGGGATCAAACAAAATCGTACCACTCCATACCATCCGGAAGCGAATGATGTCGTTGAAAGGTGGCATTGCGTCCTTAAAGCAGTGATCAAGTGCCATTCCTCAACTGATTGGGTGGCAGTATTGCCAATCATTCTTCTAGGACTAAGAGCGGCAGAACTGGAATGCTTCACATCTGAACTGGTATATAGTGAATTAATTAAACTTCCTGGCAAGTTCTTCTCAACTTCAAACACAGATGTCAATGACAAACAGTTGCGCACTGAGTTACAACAACACTTTTCAAAAATTGGACCTCTCCCAGCGTCTCACCATAATAAATCCGAAACATTCATCCATAAATAACTTGATCATTCCACTCATGTTTTCCTTCGCAATGATGCTGTCAAGAAGCATTGAAGTGCCCATATGATATGAAGTGATTGCAAGGCCCAATAACACTACCACCATCAGATGCAAAGGGGGAAACGTATGTGTAAACATTGCACGAGTGAAACCAGCGCATATTGCCACTAACAGTGATAGTACAAACAGGAACCCATTGTGACTCGTTACGGCAGAGCAAGTCGTCCCCAGAATCACCTCATTTTATAAGTGCATGTAATTCGTCTTTATGTGTGTATATGTTTTTTTTCTTTTGTTGTCAATAATTAGGGGGGTAGTGTGGCACTGCGATCGTTAACAGAAAGCGGACGCTTTCCAGGAGGAAGAAAAGAATTCATTGGTCTTGCTTCCCACGCTCGACAAGGTTGTACCACCTTCGTATAAATAAATTTTTTGTTATCTATTTTGTTGTTTTGTGAAACAACACCTTTAAGTGCATACACGCAATGCTACGTCTAGTTTCATATCGTAATCAGCCATGCTCACACATGTTTATTTTGCAATTGATTCACACTGGCTGGAGACTATAGTGGAGAATATTACCCACAATGTATACCACAGTTTGTGTGTGTAGGTCATAGTTTCCCAAACTTTTCGTTCCATCGACCCTTCTTCAGAAATTTTTTTCTCTCATCGCCCCCAACTCAACCGAACCCATAGAATCCTATGTTAAATCCGTAACTTCTACCGCCCCCCTGAACCATTCCATCGCCCACCAGGGGGCGATATTGCCCACTTTGGGAAACACTGGTGTAGGTAATGACAAAAACCATCGGCTCCGTTGTGATAAAGTCAAACTAAATTAACAGAGCACAAATTTTTTTGCTTGTAATACAAATCATTGCTCATATATCAAACCAAAATTTGTTCAAAATTTTTGCTTGTTAATCAAAGAATAACCAAAGTTCTACTTTAGTTATTTAATTTATATTTTAAATATTTAGAGAGATTTTTGCAAGCTACCAAAGTGTGCAAGTTGGAACTTTAATTCATGCCAGCACTTCCACAAACCCCACTTCAGTAAAAGTTCATTGAAAATTTTGGTGTAGGTATGTGTGTAATTTTAATGTGTGCATATCATAAACTGGAGATGCCACAGTAATTTACCTGGGTCCCAGGACACTGTATTCAAAAAGCTGGGGGGGGGGGGGGACTAGACCCGCCTGCTCTCACCCCAGCCTAATTGTGGCCCTGAATCTATCCTCCAAATTGGTTTTTCATGGATTTGAAATTTAATCTATATATATAAAATTGATTTTCTGTCTGTCTGTCCGTCTGTGTGTGTGTATGTTCTCTATACAAATCTACAATTTTAGATCGATCGTCGCCAAATTTTGCATATATACCAAATGGGACCCGACTTGAACGATAGGCTACTTCAAAATTTCGTCAGCCCAGGGCAAATGCCCCAAATGGGCAAAAAACTGTCCGGCAACAATGGTTTTTGGGCCTCAACAATCACTTTCCGAACGTTTACTTTGGTTACCGTGGTTCCCTAGCAATGCGTTTCAAACGTGTATATGCCTTTACAACGGTTTGTCACTTCTTTAATGCTATTAGTATATGTATAATATTTTATGCCTTTATAATGGTTTGCCACATTTTCAATATACTCTCAGTAATGAGGCTTTTTGAATAGACGTCATAATCATCATCAGCATCAGAAATGCGGAAATTAGTGGGATTTTCTGATTGAAATATTCAGTTCGCTTAGAGATATACGAAGCCCAGGAGATTAAATATGAAGTAATTAGCCGGACCTACTTTTGATTTGGATATCCATGCAATAACATTGATTTCAACTTTTTATTTATATCTTCTCAAGCATGAAAATTAATGTCTCTGTATTGTCTTTTGATATTTATTTGCATGAATTCGTGTAGGTTAGGATATTTTAAAATTAGTTATGAGCCCGTAAAAAGTGGATCGAAAAAACTCCACAGCTTTAATTAAGCATTTTTTGAAAGCTGAAATAGGCAGATGGGTAACTTGAAGTTCAGGGGGTGGAGGTTTATCGAAATACCTAGCACCCCTTAAAAAAGGAAAAATATATATTCATTTCTACGTTTCTGTAAATCTAGATTTAATTATTTCATGAATCGCGAAGTCGCTATATTGGTTAACTTGCACACGGTTTGTATGTCCCTCAAGAAAAAGAGAGGGAGATATCACGTGATCCAAAAAAGCCTCATTGAAGAAACCCCGGGCAGCGCCGGGTATTATAGCTAGTGTATACATATTTGTGTTGTAGGTCTGTGTGATTTTTGTGGCGACCAGAGCTTTTTCAAAGGAATAGCCAACTCAAAATGGGAAAACCTTAGGAAATCATATTTTTAGTCGATTACCACTATCACGGGTTTCACCGGGTTCAAATCCGGATTTTCACCAAAGGCAAAATCGGGGGGTATGGAGGGCCCCCCCCCCACCTGCAAATAGCCTTTTATACTACGTTAATTTTAAATTCTTTTTGAGCGTTAATGATCCACAAGTGTTTTGTGGAAAAAATCCTTCTGCCCCTCCTAAAGCCGATTCTGCGTACACACCAGTGATTTTAGCGATACGAAACGGCAACTACCACATAGCAGCTAGATGACAAAACTGAATATTCAAGGTAGAGTTTTTACAGATTTGTTTTTCTTAACGATCTCAGAAAATGTTACCCACTTTGAACGGGTGTTCCAAATGCTTAACGATTTTTCAAAAATGCGCATTCACAATCTTGTAAGAACAAGGCAAATTTACGCCATACAGAATGCTGTCTTTGAATGTGCCAGCAGATAGCTGAGAAGGTACCGTAATTTGCGATATGTAACCGAAGGGGAGAAAATCTGTAGGGGAGTAGAAACTGTGAAATTCTCAGAAAATTCTGTACACGGCCCCTTATTAAATGAAACGAAATATTTTCAACAACCCGTGTGTATATCAATATAATACAGTACAGTATAGAAAGTTGTAAAACCACTCTTTCAAGGTCGCACGCGATCGTGATAAGACTGACACTAAGAAGAAAAAAAAAGAAAAGTTAGAGATGTTTTTCTCTCTCCAATTTTTCATCATGGAACTAGGAAAGAATGCATCCCGGAGGGCACTTGAACCAAATTTTTATGCTTCCTTTCCTGAAATTTCTGGTATTTGACGTGTTTTAGCGCATCAATGGCATCTCTGATAAACTATGGTCATACCAACTTTGAGTAATAAGTGGTAATAAGACTTCATGATAAAGTAGTAAATAAAGTGGGTATACATTTTTTTCTTAATTTATTCTTTATGACCATTTATAAAATCTTTACCTTTTTGTGCCATTGACCCAAACATGTTTTTTAAAAATAAAACTTTCATATCCAAATTTTTTCTATTTGTTGTTTATTCAGGTTAAAAACTAATTGGAACTTTTCTCCAGAGCATATTAGTGATCCTCAAAAAGTATTTGTCAACTTCATGAGTGAGTGTTATAATTTTTCATATTTTGATTCATATGCAATTATTTCAAATAATAAATTTTGTTTCTTCTTTGATGGTATTTGCTTTTATAAAATCTTTTTAAGGGTAATCGTTTGAACTCGAATTTTTGTGGTTTTTTTTTATTTTGAATGAAATTTTTGAACAGATCACAAACACATAAATACTTCATGATATTTTTATGGAAAAAAAATTGTGTTCACATGAATCAACCTACATGGCTATATGTATTGCAAAAAAATTTTCCGAACATTATTCCCGTAAAGTGTTATTTCTTTTAAAAGTTGAGGCATTGATCCAGTAAGGTCATAGCAAACAGGATTAGAAAAATTGATCGCAGAAGGCAGTACTACACATAATAAACATTACACAGAAACAAACTTCTCATTATGTTCACAACACCTACATGCACAGTCCAACATGTACCAATTCGTTAAAACTTTTGCAGAGGAATGTGGATGAGGTGTGTAATGGTACAAACCTGCTGTGGGTGGAGAAAAGGGACCACCCCATTTAATTAAGTGCTGATTAATTAATATTTATATTTCTAATTTTCACCTGAAATGAGTCTCGTCTGGGGTCAACCGAAAGTTATTATATGTGGTGCCATACTGTTGTCAGGATCCGCCCTCATCTCCGTCAGGGCAAAACAACCGGACTTCTGCCATCTGACGGCTCTAAAACAATAGGTTATGTGCAAATGAGGAGAGATCGGTGGTGATTGGTCACCTAGGCAGCAGCCAACCCTTCATACAGTGACAGCGAGATCACCTCTGGGGATTACATTTCATCTTGATCTTAGTTTCATTTCTGTAATTTGCTTCATCGATCATACTCAGACTCCACCTGGGGATCCTGGGAGTCTGGTCCTCCGTCATCAATATTCCTGAATTGAATTCTATCAGTTTGATCATAGAGTCCTTCTAAGGTCCACGAAGTAAAGGAAGTAAGTGGCATAGTTCAAGAGTGATCAATGAACACTTTGAAGGACTGATTCTCCATGGATTGAAGATCCCGATTGTTACTTTGACGGAGTGAGACTTATGGTGAAATTCAAAATTTCTCAGGTTTAAATAATGTTAAATTCAGTAATAAATGTTAATTGTAATAAGTTCTAATTCCTGACTCTGTGTTTGCTCATGATGCTTATTACTTTTGATCCCGATTGTAAGAAATTATTGTCACAGGTGCATGTGTAGTTTAGTAGTAGTAATAGTCTCAAGTCTAATGGTAAATAAAGATGTGGATGTGAAAAGATTGATAAATAAAGAACCTATTATAACCAGCTTGTTCAAGTAACAAGGAGGACCCAGCGGCAGAGCCATATGAAAGGACAGAAATAATGGAGATACCAACAGGCCCCTTGGTGCTCTGTAGGTTGTCGATTTTTGCTCTAGTGAGAATTGAAAATAATGTGTTTATTTAGCCAAATAGCATTTTGGATTTGAAAAGAATGGTTGCAATTCAGAAAGGACCACAGAACAAGAACAGACACCTAAGCTAATGCAAGTGTATAGTGTGTCTTGAAAGTTGAGGCATATGTAGAAACTGGCTATAAAAATAAAGCAAGATAATGTAATGTAACAAAATATATATACATGTAGGGTCTTCACAGAGAATAACACATCAGTTTTTTAAACATTTATTATGCACTCAAACATATAAAATAAAAGAGGGTATACTCAGCAGACATGAAAAAAAGTGTGATTTTGTGCCATTTCGACCAATAACTATTCCATTGCCATTCTTCTATATCTTAATCTTATTAAATTTCATGCATGCAGCAGTGCCATCTACTGATCAAAAGACAAAGCTATAACTAAAAATCAAACAACTCTGTCATCTTGTGGATCACTGACCTGTGACATTTTAAATGAACACAATAATTGTATAAGCATGGAAACAAATGAACATGATCAGGGAAACAAATGAACTCAATCATGGAAGCAAATGAACACAATCATGGAAGCAAATGAACACAATCATGGAAGCAAATGAACACAATCATGGAAGCAAATGAACACAATCATGGAAGCAAATGAACACAATCATGGAAGCAAATGAACACAATCATGGAAGCAAATGAACACAATCATGGAAACAAATGAAAACCTTCAGAAAGTGATTGTTGATTAAATTAAGTTCTTCGTATTGTCTTTTAATATTCAACTGCATAAATTCATATAGTTTAGGTTGCTTTAAAATTAATTATGGGCCCATAAAGTACATCAAAAAAATTCCACAGCTTTAACTAAGAATTTTTGGAAACTGAAACAGACAGATGTGGATAATTTGAAGTTCAAGGAAGGGGGGAGGAATCGAAATACCTAGCCTCCCTTAAAAAAGAGGGAAAATATTAATTTCTACGTGTTTCTTTAAATCTACATATTTTTTATTTCGCTCAGGAAGTCACCATATTGGTGAATTCAGACACGGTTTGTATATCCCTCAAAGAAAGAGGGAAATATCACGGGATCCAAAAAGCATCATTGAAGAAAACCCTGGCAGCGCCAGGTGTTATAGTTAATATTTGTATAAGCATGGAAACAAATGAACACAATATTCGTAAACTTGCTACACAATATTCATGAGAACGCAATTATGACACTATAAATTCACAGATTCCAAATATTTCATAATTCTCAGCTGAGACAGCGATGGAAATGTGACCCTGAATATTCATACTTTTTGACTTTGGGTCTGTCCTTGAGATTTACTTCCGTTACCTAAAACAGGCAGAAGAATTTGGGTCTCAATTTCAGTCCAGAACCAAACCTCTTTATGTAGCCTGTTGATGACCAATTTGATAATTGGGTGATTTTTCTCTTTTTGTTATAAGTCTGTTTCCTATCAGTCTGAGTCTTTGATATGAATATATTTTTCTTTTTTCTCCCTGATAACATTTCTTTGATCGCAGAACTCTTGTTTGACAAATTCGCGTCTCTCAGGAAAAAAGGAATGGCAAGATCTCTGGTAGATAGGCTCTACATCACTGAGAATGATTCTCCTCATTTTTTTTTTCTGGCTTGTATGTTTTGAGACTGTCTCTCTTAATTTTTCATAAATCTGTTCATTACCAATGGGATTCACGCAGGGTTGGTCTTCTTGGCTCAGTTCAGCACAACTCTGCACAAGCAACCTTTTCTCCTCGTGAAAAATGATTCCACTTTCATCAAAGTACAATGAAGCCTGTTTTAGGATTTCAACTGCAATCCCTGCTGGAAAGCTCAGTTGTGTTGTGGGTACAACATGCCATGTAAGGGTGAAACCATTTTCATCCAACTCAACTTCCTGTTCAAAGAATCCTTTAGTCCACACCTGCACCGCTCTAGTTCCAGATAATAGTATGGACTTACCATGGGCGGAGATACGAGGGGGGCATTGCCCCCAGCGTCAAAGGTGGAGTCGACTGATCTAATGTATATATGAGCTGACATCATCATCATCATGCCCCCAGCAATAATGTCCTTGCCCCCCCCCCCAGACTTCCAAGTCAATCTCCGCCTATGGGGCTTACTAGTCATTAACAGAATGCCAACAGCTTGTCTGTATGCATCCTCATTCAAAAGGCACAATGCACTATCCATATCTACGAGTGCACAAACTGTCAAATTTGTGAATTTCATCTGTTTAGTAGGAACCTCTCCAACCTCAGATTGTCACATATTGATATTCCTATAATGTGAATATCTGGCATTTACTTTCTCTGGCTGTCTTCAATGAACGACATTGAGGATTGCTGTTCTTGGATAACTCGAGACATCAGAACTTCAAATGGCTGATATTACTGCATCTGTAAAATTTTACTTGACTGTGTCTCTCGTGTTTCTCAGTTCGTCTGTTTCCAGATGTTTATCTTCCTACATCTTCATCTTCCACTTCTTAGTTTGTGTTGAACTTTTCCTGGAAATTTTGGAAGGTTGGCTTTGGGAATTTTTGTCTTTCCCTCTCACCAGCATGTGATGTCTTGACAGGTCTTTTAACACTTTCGTAATCATCAAGTTTTTCTTTTAGCTTACTGGGAGAGGTAAAATTACTCCACTTATCCAAATGATAGTCTCAGAAATCCACTGGGCTTTTCTTAATTTGGTCTGTGATGATCAATCCCTTAACTGATCGAATATTGTTATTTTTAAAGCTGATGTCCAGCCAATTGGAAAATGCTCATAAATTCATGATGAAAGTCTCGCCAAGTACTGGTCGACTTTTTCTGATATGAGACAAACAGCTAACGAAACTTTTCCACCCTCAATTTAAATCTTTTCATCAACAGTTCTTCTACAAGGTCATAATTCTCCACATTCTCTTTGGGCTCCCGCGATCAATTAATTTATCTCATGAGCTAGTAGTCCTAGAAGATGAATGACCTGTTCCTCCTTTAATAGCAATACATGGTGAGCTTGTCGCTGAAAGAGTACTAGGTAGAGACTTATATCATCATTCATATCAAACCTTTGCATCAGATTTTGGAACACTTTGCTTGGACTTTTAATGTTTTCAAACTGTGTCCTCCCATTTAATTGGGATTCTACCTCAATTTTCAGTTTTTTGATTTCTAGTCTCATACATTGCTCTTCCATCGCATCTCTCCTCCGCTGCTTTTCCATCGTGATTTCATCTTTCTTCTGCTGCTGTACCATTTCATCTTTCCTCCATTGCTCTTCCTTTCTATCACCTATGATAGCGTTCAGAAACTCTTTGCAAAACTCCATTATATTCTTTACTTTCAAAAATGACCAGGTATGATTTTAAAATTGGAAGGAGTCTCCTAAATAATTCACCTTCAAGTTCTTTTTTACACCCTTTGTCAAGTAAGATATAGTGGCGTTGGGCAAAATGCTCAATTCGTAAAAGATATATGCAGAGGAATTATAAAATAAATAATAATTATATATAATCACAATTCAATCAGAAATCAATCATACATAAATGATGCAACGTTCCTGTATACGACCCAGGCTCTTATCCGAAGAATTGGTGCAAAGGCACATAAAGAGAGAGAAATGACTCAAGAGAATTTAAATTTTAACAAAGTTAATTTATTAACATATCAACAGAGACTACAGATTACAATTAAATGGTTAACAATAAAAGAATTCTGAAATAATCATACCAGTCTGCATGTAAGTCCAAAGAAATATCACAGTCCAAAGTGGTGGTTGAAACTAGACGACGATTCTCGAATTACACAGGTCGTTACATCATTGACTTTGAAAGGAGCAAGAAAGGTCATGATCCAACACAAGGCCCAATGTGGCAGAAAGGTGTGGCAAAACCTGCAGGGCCGACAGTGAGAGCCGAGGCTACAATCAACACCAAGCAAGACAGTGGATAGCTAAACCCAGCAGCGGGGATGACGATCAGCATCAGAAAGACCAGGGTCGCAACTAGGGAGGAGAAGGCGGGTCTCGTGCCCTGAGCAGTAGATCAAAGGGGTGCAAATTTCATGCTGAAACCTCTCCTTCAACATTACAAGGGGGGCGTCAAAATGTGCGCTTGTCCTGGGTGACCAATCATCTAGTTACGACCCTGGGGAAGACTAGCGGATGACTAGCAGAATATTAAGATTCTGAGACATTACGTTCCAGAACTAGCCGGTGATGTGCTAATCAATGTTAATGATGTGCTAATCATGTTATTTTAACGGCATACTGCTGAACAAATAGGTGGATGACTCACCATGAGCCGATCAGGAAAGCGTACTTGCAGTAGAAGATGAACACTGAATGAATGCATCATGATCCCCAGGTCTCTGGGTATTTATACCTGAAAGAGGAAGTGAAGCAAGGTATCTAACTCCAGGGACCTACCATCTTAGAAAATGCATATCAAAACATGATTAATGGAAAAATAGTATAACAAATTTGCATAACAAAATAATGGCATTGAATTTTGTAAAAACTTAACAGTAGCAAAGTGGCAACAGTAACTAAAATGGTATGATCAAGGTTGTATACATCACAGTCTATGGATAGTGAGAGTATAACTACTTATAACTGTGCGTAACAAAGGCAAGAAAACTATATTTGACAACTTGTATATAAAAAATGACTTGAATCTTGAATAGGACTCTCTTCACCGGGGGGGGGGTCTATGGGTATGTTACAATGACACTGCAATGTACTTTCTGTCAAAAACACTTTTTTTTTTGAGCATGAAACACCTATCATGATTCACTTTTATCGTGAACACAAACTTTTTGAGAGTCTGGACAATCCTCTATCACAGCATCAGGTGAAGACAATAACTGATTGTGTATTTCTCTTCACAGTCGCACGAAGAGTAAATCGATTGTAAAATCGTCATCACAATCTTGCAAAGATGAAACCGTTCAAAAAATTTTTGTCAAAATTCTGGAAGGACAAAACTGCTTTAGAAATATTTGGCCACCTTGCAAAGATGAAACCGCTCACAAAATCTTCCTAACAATCCTGAGATGAAACAGTTCGGTGAAATCTTGAATCTGTGACTCCTCGAAGACCAAACACGAATCAGGATTATTTGCTATCATTGGTCATTGGCCTGCAATTCTGGAACTGCTGAGCTTGGGTAGCTGACACAAAGACTGAATTCGAATCAGAACAATTCACCAACAAAACTCGAATTAAGACGATTCGTTATCGCATCCAAACTTGATGAATTCAAGTCCATCCTGTACAAGCTCCATTTTCCCTGTGGGCTTTTCACAATGAAGGCCAACACATCATCAGTTTCCTAAACATTTATTACACACACAAACACAAAATACCAGACGATACTCAACAGAAATAAAAAAAAAGTGGCATTTCATGCTATCTTGCCTGGCAATTACTCCGTTGCCATCCCTCTATATCTTAATCTTATTCAATTTCAGTCGTGCCACAGCACTATCTACTGATCAAAAGACAAAACTATAACTGTCTCACATCTAAACTTGGGATTTATTTGAACACACATACAAAGTTGTACATACATAGTATCAAAAATTTTGAAACATAAAATTATCATATACAAATACAAGGCTTATAGAATAATTATATACAGGCTGGGATTACATGTTTTATAAAGGAACTTTCTTAAACTTTTGTAGGGTATTTCCAGCCTTACACTAGAATATTGTTGCATCAACGGAAGTAATTTAAGATTTTTATAAAACTTGATTGTTAAGTTTGATTCCAGTATCAAACCAAGATCAGCACCAAGATTTACCTTATTCTAAGTGTCTTATATCACTGTTGGGCAGGGTGCACACTGAACTGATGCAACAAGCGATACAGCCATAACACATGATAAAATGGACAGGGATTGGTTAAAAGCAGCGAACCGGTTTTGATTTCAGGACTTATTAAATTACAGGATCCGTCTGTGTCAATATGTTTGCGCCATAAATAGTATCACTTAGTGCATCAGTGCAATATGTACTCTCCTATCTAAGGCTCATGTAAAGTAATTTCTGAATCCAAAAGAGGGTGGAAATCAGTCACTCGCGTTAGAAAGATTAATTTCCATTTGAGTTGCAGAGGAGCAAGGGATTTTAAATGGTCAGTCTGTTTCCATATCTGTTGGAAGGACAGGATGCCTCTTTTTTTCCCCTATTTTCAAATATAATTGATAATTAATTGAATATAAAATATGTATGTTTAATTCTTTTTTATAATTCATGTTTTATTTGTCAGGTAATGATGTTTTGAACTTGAATGTCACTAGTTCATTTTTGTCATTATATGAAACAGTTAAAAGCTCATGGAAAGATGAATTTGATTGTTCTCAAGAAAATGAGCGGTAAGTTCCAATTTCATGCCAACTTTAAAAAACTACCAAGATTTTTTAGTCCACCACTTGTATGAGGAGGTTGTGATGAGAAAATCACTGACAACATAAAATTTTCTTCATTAATAAGTTATTTAATGTAGTAGGATCGCCTTATTGTTTGTTTTATTGGTCCCTGCGTCTTCCTTGAATATACAAAATTGTTGAAAGTAGTCAATCACTTTGGTGACTTAATTATTGGGAGTATATGTGTGATAAACGTAAATGTGGGTAATTCAGTTATTATCTTAATATAGAAATTGGCAATATAGAATGTAAACATTGGAGACCTGGCCAGGGTCTGCAACCATAGGCCCATTACAAATTGATTTTTATCATGAAGTTATTAACCGAAAAGTGGTCCATGGCCCACAGATGGCACGAAGGTAAAAACATTGCACATTTTTCCTGCATAATTATATTATGCAGGAATTAATTATATTAATTATATTGCAAAACATTTATCACAATTTAATATTGCACAATAATATCTTCATATTCTTTATACTGAGTTAGACGATGACTCTGCAGGATCCCCACCAGCGATCCGCGGGACCCTAAGATCGGGAGAGGAAGTTAATACGACAAGCTTCAGTATCCTCCATACAGGTATAAGCAAATTTATGTGGGACATTGGTAGCCTGACCTCTGGTCCTGTTCTCGCCCGACAGCCAGGAGACCCCACCCCCCTGACTGCCAAACTTAGCGAACATAATTGGCCTGAGCCGGAATTCCATTGGGTACCTTGGGTGGTTTCAGATAATCGAGAGGTCCCTGGGGCCTAAACTTATAATATGATTCCGTCAAATTAGTATCGATTTCTTACCAATAAATGGAATTTACGATGAGCAATTTGAAGCAAATTTTTTCCGTGATTCTTGTACATTTACCACATATTCAAGTTGCACAATCCATGCAAAAATTAACAGCTTTGTTTTCATATTTTTGTTACCTTAAATATATCTGATTTGTTTAATTTTTTTCTCATTTTTTTTATCGGTCGCGAACAGTTTCATGATCAAGAGTGCATGAACGTTCATCTTGTGCAAGGGCGACACATATGGTGAACGCAGTTCTTCAATAAGATTTTAGAGCAGTGATACCCAACGTGGGCATTAATGCCCCCTGAGGGGCGTTGGAATGTTTCATCGGTTGGTAGAAGCTATGGGTATAACATAGGATTCTGTGGGTTAGATGGCGTTGGGGGGGCGATGGGAGAAAAAAATTTCTAAAGAAGGGGCGATGGGACAAAAAAGGCTGAGTAACTATGTTTTAGAGAAGTGGTTCTCAACCTTTTCTGGATCGTGGAGCCCTTTCCAGTGTATAATTTCGATGGCGGAGCCCTGTTTGACTCGAAGAGGTCTTTTTAGTTCTTAATTTATACATCGGAACCTTTTAGGCTTCATTTTTTTTCTATTTCTCGAACTTACTGATTTATTTTATTTAGAATGGCTACGGAGCCCCAGATGAAAACTGCTGTTTTAGAGGCGTTAGAACTGTTTTAGAACTGCGTTAGAAAAATGATTTTGCCATTATGTACTATTCAGGCTCATAACTAAACTGGGGAAATGTAATGGGGCCCCGAAACTTACCTTTTTCTCAGCATAAAAATTTAATCCTTACAAGAAGGGAGCCCCTCGAGAAAGTCTGCCCTGACCTCCGAGAAAGCAAGCTATACGGATCTGGTACTATTTTATACAAAATCCAGGAATTTATTATAGAACTACGATGTTGTAGAAAACGTGGACATAGACAAACTCTGTGATGCTTGCTACCCTCAACCTCAAAAAAAAAATCTGGTCCTTTTATCGGCTACATCTATGGCAAATTTTGTTCGATTTTAGTGTGAAAGTTTCTAGGGAAGCTTTTTGGAGCTACTACTGTCGATATCGACTACTAGATGAAGTGTGCTGAGTAATACAACTTTTTTATCTTTTTTTTTCTTAATAAATTTTCATTATAACATTATTGTTTTTCAGTAGCTATGTTTCATGCAACTGTAATTTCACTGTCTTGCGTTAAGTATTTCTCTTCGATTTCCTCCCAACATCCCTAATAAGCTCGCATTTTTTTAGATTTCGCATTTGAGCTAGCTCAAATTTAGTGAAGAATTTTGGCATTTTTACCCTCGTTCTCAAATGACTTGATCAGTTGCATCACTACGTGCTCTGAAGGAGTGAGAGATTCATTGAACGCTGGTTCTGCCCGAGGTTTGGAAATTTGTTCAAAACGTATTTGGTGACCCCCAACTGTGCAAGCCAGAATTTTATTCCTTTTCTGTGATATTGTTTGCTTTATGTAAATTTCAGCTAAATATTTTTTCTAGAGTTGAGTTTTTACTTTCCCAATACCTTTGAGTCCTGTCAAAATACCCAGAAGTGTCCAACTTCACAAAAAAAAAATTATTTCTCTTCCTTTTCCTTCATTGAAAAAAAGTGATAATTGTAACCTCTTTTGAAAAGTGTAAAATTAAAAATTTTATTGTAAAATTAAAAATTTTACTGTAAAATAAAATTGTAAACCTCTTTTTTTCCCCCTACAGAATACCACAGTCGAATCCTGTTATAACAAACGCCAAGAGACTGGAGAAATCACTTCGTTAAAACGAAATTTCGCTATAAAGGAATTCCAGGTTACCTAGCAATGTTCCTATGTTAAACTTACTTGGGGGATTAGAAAAGTGTTCGTTAAAATGAGATTTTGGATATAACGGTATTCGTTAAAACTGGATTCGACTGTAGCACTTATGGTCAGATTGACCTAAACCGCAGTTCTAGGTGTAAGTGCTTATAGCTCTGAAATACAAAATATGAAAAGAAACAATTTTCATAAATTAATATTCGTATGATATATGAAGAGCCATGAAATTTGTTTATAGTCTGCATCTAAGTTTTTGAGATAAATGAAAACAAAGTTAGTTTTAGGTCAAATTGACCCACTCCACGGTTCTAGTGTTAAATATGGGTAAGCCGTTTTACCTGCATTTAATGCTGCTTTTCCCCAAATTTCCTTTGTTTTCCAAATTTGAATATCTCATTTCAAAACATGCATTTTTTTTTTTTTTTTTTTTTTTGGCATCAGGAGAGACAGAGCAACAACTTTGTAATTTGTTTCTTAAACAGGGTGTCCATATAAAAAGTTACTTTTCTATTTTGATAACTGTACAACCCCTTAAAACATGAATGACATATCTACAAGCTATTTGGATACTTTTTCAAATTATACAAATACAAATACAATGCCACAAAATGCCCAATGAGGTGGCTGAGAAAAAAATAGCCATAGCAAATATGGCTGTCATATATTTCAAAAGAGCTGTCATATATTTCAGGAGTGCTGCCATCTGTCACCAGTTTTTTCTAGCTATGAGTGAAGCATAATGATTGAATTTTTTTTTTTGGAACCGTTGAACAATGTTCAGAATACCTAGGCCGCTCATCAATGAGAATTCCCAAATCAGTGACCCTAGTTTCATCCAGGATAGTTATACCATTCAACTCGTAAGAGAACCGTGGGTTATTCGAACCAAAATGAGCGACCATGCACTTGTCAACGCTAAATGTCATGCTCCATTCATTTGCCCATGCTGCAATACTGTTTAATACTGGAGCAATTCCCTATCACTTTGGTTCCCAATTACCCCCATTAGCTTCACGTCATCTGCGAATTTGCTAGCAATCCCATAGATACCCTGATCGAGTTTATCAATAAAAAGTGAAAAAAGTGTAGGGTCAAGTACACTTCCTTGAGGAACTCCACTTGTGACGTCTGTCCAACCAGAGAATTCCCCGTTCACCATAACTCGTTGTGACCTATCTCTTAACCACAAGTCTATCCAATTCAGCAAGTTGCCCCCAATCTCCTATAAACACTTCAAGAGTTTACCATGTTGGATCCAATTGAATGCCTTCTGGAAATCAAGGTAAACAAAATCTACATTTTTGCCCTTACCCAAAGCTTTTGTCATGTGATCATAGAAGCAAAGGAGGTTAGTCACGCATGACTTCCCCTTCCTGAACCCATGCTGATTATCAGAAAATACATTATTCTCATCTATCCACTTCACAAACTGCCTTGTGATAATAATTTCAAAAATTTTCGAGATGGAGCTCGTCAAATTCATTGGATGATAATTGGACACGGCTTCTCTACTACCCTTCTTAAATATTGAAACAACATTAGTAAGTTTCCAATCCCTTGGGATGATACCCTCAGCAACACTATTCCTACATATCTGGGCGACTGGCCCCAACAATTCATTAGTACATTCCCTGAGGACGATATCATCTGGTCCTGGTGCTTTGCTTGCATATACATTTTTTAGAAGATTTAGGACCTCCACGTCTTCCACTTATTATTATTTTATTACCCCCATACAACAGCCGTATATTGAATATCATTATCTCCATTAAAAACTGACGCGAAAAAGTTATTGAAAGCACTACACATACCTACTTTGCTCTCTAACCTAGACCCTCCTATCGAGAGGGGACCAACTGTACCCTTACATCCATTATTGATGTATCTAAAAAATGATTTTGGGTCAGAGCCAACATTGGCTCTGACCAAAAAATTGGAGGTATGCCTCTAGGATTAAAAGTTTGCCAAGAAAAATGTCTATATATTATTATGGTTATAAAAATGTGCAAATTGTGTGATTAATATTTTTCTTTTGTGGTTTTCATTACCTTGTAATCTGAGGAGTAGATTATGCATGAAATTTTTTTACTATATTTTTTTAGTGAAATTGATGTATAAAATTATGTCTTGTTTGGGACAATATATATAATGATAATGTGTCCATCTCATTACAAATTTAGTTCGTCACAACATAGAAATGAGTTCAACAGGTTGAAGCAGTTGCCTTGTATCTTAAAAAATGCCACTGGTGTCAAACTAAAGTTTAAGACTAGAGTTATAACAGCTCATAGGTAAGAGAACCATCTTTTAATTTGTCGTATTTAAGTTAATTATAATAAGAATGATTACACAAATATTTTTTACCAGGGCTTGAAAAAATTTCAAAAATATTGAAGCACGTATCAGATTTCTTCACACAAAAATATGTACAGCGTGTTTTACAAAGTAAAATCTTTACTCTGGCTTTTTCCTTCTCAACTGTTGGCCATAGCTATACACTTCCAATTGAAAAAATATTTCAAATGAAGTAAATATTTGTTTCTACATTTTTACATTAAATTTTTTTCTTAAATTACAAATGTTTCCCCAGTCACCAGGGTATGAAAAAAATCAAAAGAATCAGATTTTTTTTATTTAAATTAACTGACTGCTTATTAATTACAAGAAATCTTGTTAATCATTAAGAATGAATATTTTCATATCACCTAACTGCTTTTTTTGCCTAATTGCACAAATTTAATTAAGCACCAATAAATAAACTACTAACGACCTACACATGGGCGGAGATACGGGGGGGGGGGGACATTGCCCCTTATATTTGAACTGATCAAATGTATATATGAATATATATGAATTGACATCATCGTGCCCCCCAAGCAATAATGACCGTGCCCCCCTCCCCCCGCCAGACTTCCAAGTCTCTCTTCGCCTATGACCTACAAGCAAAAAATATGAAAACAAAAAATCTGTTTTTATGTAACATGAAAGGTTATTGAGCCCAAATTAACTTCTGGGATTAAAATTTTTTATAGAGAAAAGTGCTTTCATTCCTGAGCCTCCCCATATCAAAGTGAATGAGTTCTGGCAACTCAGTATCTCATTCATGGTGCAGACATCTCAATTCACTCAACCAAAGGACCATTAAGCATTAACTAAATAAAACGAATTCTATTGATACAAGATTGTTTCTTACATAATTAATGAATGTGTTTCCTACTTGCATGATATTGCTTAATAGTTTACACATTTTTATTCTTTCACAGATGCAATTGGTTTTAGTAAAAAACAAGAAAACTCAATTTTAATATGAAAAGTAGTCTAAAGCCCAATGATATTTACAGGGCTCGGCACGGGTCACTTTTTTCACTAAAAGTCACTTTTTTAGAAACTGGTCACTTTTATTACGTATTTTCAGGCCCAGGTCACTTTTTCCACTTTTTTAGCAAAAAAACCTCGGTCTCGCGCGCTTTTCTGCTGTCAGTGTTTTTCTTTTCTTCAAAGAGGAACTTTACCTGTTCAATATCGCTAATTTTCTCCCTCCCTTCATTGAACTACTATCGAAGGCATCTTATCTTCCCGGGAGTAAGACGCCTTCATATACCTATCGTGTATTAAGGAGTTCTACCCGGGAGCATACCGTGTGACGTCAGCATAACTTGATTTCAAGGCGCTTGGAAAAAGAAAGCTCCTTGGTTAAAGAATCGTCATTTTATGGAAAAGCCGGTCGGAAAAAAAAAACTAGCATAAAAGGCGTACTTACAACAAAAAATTTCCCCCCCCCCATACTACCATTCTTTCTTATTTCCCCACGTGCTCACTCGTTCTTTTATTTACATCTTATTTTAAAATTGATCCTTTATTTTATTTGTTTTAAAAAATTTTAGTCCTAAGGGCCGAATTCCTTTCTTGGAGCATCGAGCAAGTTACATTTGTTGTTTGTTCTATCGTTACTTTTGTTAACTTTTTTAAATGTTATTTGAAATGACGATTAGAGAGCCCGTGCAGAAGCTAACTTACGCGCAGCGGGAGAATACCAAAGCGCGTATTAAAGACGCGTATTATTAATACGTATTAAGCGTATTAATACGCTTTGGAGAATACTCTTGTAGCTGGCCAAGGTTAAAGAAGCTCGCATGTATTTTGAATTTACTTACAATAAAAAAAAAATCATCCGATTGAAAATCGCGATCTATCGACAAATAAAATTCGTACTATTTTTCTAACTGGATTTAAATCTGAGCAAGAAACCGTACCCCCAAATTTGATCGAAAGGAGAACTATTTATGAAAAGATCACAGAATCCTGCAATTCAACATTTAGTTTAACACAAGGGTTTCCAAATCAGATGAAAATTTGTCATCAGGCTGATAAAAACTCAGTTAACGTGCATGGGAGCCGTAACTAGAGGCGGATTTAACGATGGGCACACACCGAGCGCGCCTTTGGCCCCTACTTCACATTTTTTTCCTAATTTAAAGGGCCTAATATTAATTTTTTTTATTCCCGGGCCGTAACTTAATTTAGAGCATCTTCACGATACTGATTGTTACTTAATATTGTTGGATTGTTTTCCTTTTTTTTTCTCTCCATGCACGTGCGGGAACCGGTTGTTCCGACGCTGTATGCAAATCGGCGGCGGCGTACTCTCACGGGAGCACGGATATATAGACTGGTTTTTTCTTTATAGGTGAGATGTCTGTTTTTTTCGCATGGATGTATGTCGGGATTCGATTTGTTTCTCCCTTTTGATTGCCGGCCGTATTTTTGATGAACGAAAATGATCTTGTTTTTTGTTTTTGCAACTTTTACGGAAAAAGAGTTCAAAATGAACTTCTGATCATTGTTTTTCTTCAGCTCAGTCGGTGCGCTCTGCCCCCCAACAAATATCGACATCTTGCGCGCCATTCTTGATGTGTAAAAAAATCTTATTTTTAGACCTCGGAAGTTATTAAAACGTTTGTCTCGAGTCTGTTATGACCGCAATAGGAGAGGGCGGGGGTCTGGTTCCACGGGTGTTGAACGAGGAAAGGTGCCGAGTTTACTCATTTTCTGTTAAAAAGAGTGGATACCGGCCCCGAGCGATAGTAAATTTTCGTTCGTACTTGCGACCCGGATTGCTACATACCGTGATCAGATCCAAAAGCGGGGGGGGGGGGGGAGAAAACAATGCCTTGGACGGCGTTTTTGATGGAATGGTATATTTAAGAAAAGGCAATAAAAATTCCTTTGCAAAATTATCGAATTTCACAGTCAAGGGGCAGTAAAATTACGTTTCCCCTCCATAAAAAACAATTGTATTACGGCCATGGTAAATCGGGTGTCCCGGATGGGGACGAATTCACTATTTTTGTTCGTTGAAAGTTACGGGAGGAGTCAGCGCTAACGTGGTGACTTGTTTTCGCGCTAAAATAGGTAGCCCTGACAGCAGCATCCATAAACTCTGTATCAACCGCATTTATAAACCCCGTATGTTGTTGATTCAATTTTTGTGTTCATTTCATCCTAATTTTCCGTATTTCCCGATATATTTCTATCGATTTTCGCATATTAGGTTAATTCATATTATAAATTATATATTTTTTTGTAATTTTTTATGTGCCCTTCGTCAGCCATCTTGAATTGACTACCGCAAAACGGCGATTCCTTGGCTCGAAAAAAAGTCGCCACGTTGGTGCTTACAAGGTTCATGGGAAATTTACCGGGCAAGGCCGCTGAGTCTCTTTTTCTGTTAAAAATTACGGGGGGAAGGCCAAAATTATACTTTTTCCAGGGGTAGGAACACTGCGCCAAAATTAACATCTTGCGCCATCCTGCTCCAATAGTGGTTTCGTATTTTTCTGCGCCAAATAGCTAATTTTGCTTCGTATGCCCAGAATTTCTTAAAGGTCGCCAAAAATTTTTTGTTCCTGCTTACCGTGAAACGATTCTTTCTAAGAGCGTGTTTTATATATATTCCACTGTACGCCTTATTTAAACTATCGGCCTTTCCATCGTGAAACCGCGATAATATCCGTGATTGTGCAACTGAAGATAGTTTGCAATAGTCTTTCAGCTTTAAAGTGCGCCGCTGTGGTGGTCGAGTGGTCATAATGACGGACTCGTGTCGCGGGGACCCGGGTTCGAGCCCCATCGTCACCACAGTGGTGGTCGGCTGAAGTGGGTTTTCTGTGGTTCCCAACTTCAAGGCGCAAATGCAAGCCGATCTCTCCGTTAAAAAGTCTCGCCACAGAGAGCGACAGTCCTACAAACAGTATAAATATTCAGTCATTACACTACACTCACTTCACTTCTGAGATATAGATGGCAGCACTAAAAAATCATACACAACACTAAATACGCACTCAGACTGTTAGGTACACATACTTACACTTCCGGCACAACTCACTAGGTAGTAAATTGCCCATGGCGATAGACCTGAGTTGTGCTCGGCTTCAAAAAAAAAAAAAAAAAGCTTTAAAGTGCAAATGCGAGTCAGTTGCCGTTTAAAAAAAAGTCGCCACTGGAAGCAGCAGAAATTACGAATGTTAATTTAGAAACTGCCGAATAACGAGTGTCAGATCACCAATCTCGCCAAATAATAAGTACTTAATCGCCAAAGGTCGTGTTGATTCTTCCGAAATTCTCCCCCCTTTTGCAACAATTTCTTTCCGAGTATAAAAAAGTTATAGAAAATTTTTTGCTCATTTGAAGTGCTGCTGTTCAAGACAGCAAATAGTGCCCTCAGTAAGCAAAAATCATCTTAAATAGACTGGTGTGAAAAATTTTATGACAGCCTCTCTTTCAAACGATGTGTCAAAAGCCTGAAACACCAAAAACAAGCTGATGAAAAGATTTTTGATAACAAAAGACAGTGCAGTTTTATTTTGAAAAGGGAGGAGGGTTAACGAAAATATTCTTGTTAATTTCCCTGCTCCAATAAATATCTGCTGAATTTGCTGCTCCAAAACTGCTCAGAATCCTGAATTTTGCTGCTCCGAAATGGACTTTGTCACTTCCCACCCCTGTGTTTCTGGGTAAAGGAGTAAATGTGTTTTTTTTTGCAGGGGTGTATGCATGGCCCCCACATCCTGAAGCAGGGCCCCTAGGCTGGGATCTTTTACGGGCCCCCTGACCAGACTTTCACGGGGCCCCCCTTTATGATGAATTTATAGCGTGAAAAAACAAAAAAATTATTAAAATCCTCCCGGGCCCCAGGGCTGGAGCCTTGTCAGCCCACCCTTTGTGGGGGCCATGGGTGTATGTTGTGTGTAAAAAAAGGGAAAATATATATTTTTACAAATTTCAAAACTGGTTTATTTTTTCCCTCACCCAAGGACAGTATTATTTTGGTGCCCCCGCCTGTAAAATAGTACTCGCCCACTTTTCCCAGTCCAGCCATAGGTGGAGATACACTTGAAGGTCTTAGGGGTGTGGCACGATGACAATTGATATACATCATATACATGTATACATCAGTAGGCTCTGCCATTGACGCTGGGGGGGGGGGGAGGGTGGATTGCCCCTCCCTCAACATATAATAATTAAAATAATTTAGTTAATTTAATAATTTGAATACTTTATTCAATTTAATAATTTAAATATTTTATTCAATTTAATAATTTAAATATTTTATTCAATTTAATAATTTAAATGATTTATAATTCAGTAATTTAAGTAATTTTTTAATTTAATAATTTAAAATGTTAAAAATTTAATTTTATGGTTTTTAATCATTAAGTAAATTTCTTAAAATTTGTTGGAACATATTATACAAACCTAGGTATGTAAATCAAATTTGTACTAGTTAAAAAAAGTTTGAGTACATTTTGTATACTGTCATTCATAGCATAACATGAATGAAAAATCCACTGGAATGTAGATGGGACAAATTCTCTCATCAAATTTTGTGTTATTTCATTTTTTTCCCTTCTTTGAATGTGAAAAATTTTTCCCGCTTTGAAGTTTTTCCTGCTTAAATTGATTTTAAGATGGGTTGTGCAAAGCAACATGGGGGAAGGCATTGCTGCTGTTACTTAAAAGGGATGTAATGTAGTTATTCTCTCACTCATAGTTGTTGATAAATTTGATAAGTTATTCAAAACTTTTCTGGTTAGCAGAATGCGTTTGAATGAGTTTGATTTAATTATTTCTATCTATTATGTAAAAAAAGCAATTTCAATGAGTTCTATTGAAATGCAAAGTTAAAACTAAATTCAATTTCAATTCATTCAATTTGGTAATAAAAATTCATTGTCCATTTGGTCTCTCTCTCTAAAAAATTTTGGTCACTATTTGGTCACTTTTAAACATTTCGGTCACTATTTGGTCACTTTTTCAAACATTTTGGTCACTATTTTCACTAATTTTGAGGCCATGATCCGTGCTGACCCCTGTATTTATGTTGGTACAACATAATATCATTTTTATTATGAATCAACAATTAGGGTACAGAATTCAAGGCTTTATACAAAAAAATAATTCCTCTGTTTTTTAATCAGGGGAAACCCTTATAATGCACTGAAAATACTTTAACTCCCTATATTTTCTGCAATTTTTTTCCATGCACAAAATCTAGAAATTATTTTTTATTATTATTATTAAAGTTTTATTTCTGCACTGTATCTAGAGATTAAGTTCAAGTCTATTTACCTCCAAAAATCTTCTATACTTCGTTTAATCACAAACTTCAATATTAATGAAAAAGAAAAAGCAATTTAAATTTTTTTGATTTGAATCAATGATTTTTTTTTTTTAATTAAGTGATTTAAATCGGCGTACCCTGCCAGTCTCTCTCTATATATTTTTTATACTTAAAAAAGTTTTTTCTTCACAGAAATATGAAAAACTGAAGTTTAATTTCTTTGTGACTAAAGATGATAGAAATAAATAAATTTTGAAGTTTGAGAGAAAATTCAGGGTTTTTTCACAAATTTAATTGCAAGTTATTTCAATTTTTACTTAATCAAGTAGGGAAATATTGGTTTCTCCAACTGGTCTCTGATGTTAGTACATGGAGTGATTATGATTGATATTCCGCTTTGTGAAAATTTTTTTTTTATCAATACAATTGTTGTATTGAAAAGATTTTATTTTGAAACAAATTTGTAACAATTTTATAATAAAAAGAATTTGCATTCCTTTGAGAAAAAAAAATCAAAGATTGATATGATATTTTTATAATTTAAATGTTGCATTTCAGAATTTAATGAACAGGATTGGTGATGAAAAAACTTTTAAACGAGTCATAACATTATTTGCTAAATTTAAGAATATCTTGCCCAAGTTATACAACTGAATTCCAGTACTATAAACATCTATTTGGCATTGAGTAAATTAATTTTTTTGCCAATAAATTAATTCAATTTATTGATATTTGCATACGGAATCTGTTACAATTATAAGAGAATTTCACTTTTACAATTTCAAGTTTCATTTATGTTAACCATTGCATTTGAACTGTAAGGACTTGTGTCTGTGTTGTGACCACGCCCACCATCAGTATAAAAGATGTGCTGCGAGAGCTCATGTTGCTTTTTTTGAATTTAAAACAATGAATCCAACAATAATAGCATTTAAAATGTAACCCAAGTCTTAATTGCACACACATCTTACTCATGGTAAGTTTATGGATCGACTGGCGGCACAATAGTAAGGGATTTGCAGTGAAACATATATGGTCTCCAAATAATAGCCAACATTTGTTTTCAACAACAATCTTTTTCAACTTTTTTCAAATGTTAAGCAGTGTTTCTCAAAGTGTGCATCGCAGCACCTAGGGGTGTCCACAACCTTTGTTTTTGCGAACTGGGAATATTGATTTTTGTGCCTATTTATGCTTTGAAGTGGTTCTTTTACATGGAAAAATATCTATCAAACTATTCTGGGGAGTCTTCCCCTATAGTTGTTGCCCAATTTTTGCCTACAACTGGTCTAGAGTTCAGTGAGTTTTCTTCTTGCAGAGGTTTTATGCATGATTGTCTCAACATTATGGGTGACCCATGATGCAAAGTTACCTGGACAAAGTGATGTTCTGGTGGCCCCATACTTGGCTAGAAGTAACAGCTTGCATACTTACACTCAAATATCTATTCAGGTTGGGAGAAAAAACTACTGCAATTAATGCTTTCACTGCTATTTGGTCATCCAAATTGGCATGAATTTGTTAAAATATGTACCACTTTTTCGTCTAAATGTGAAATAAAGAAGAGCGTCTGTAACGGGAATTTTTTTTCTATTTGCAAGCTTTCAGGATTCCAAACTTTTTTAGGGATCTGTGACGTTTGATTCCGCAGAACCAGAAAAATCTCTCATGGAACACTTGTTGGAAATCTATGCATTAGGGACACGTATACACACACGCACAACTCGTTCCTGCATGTATTGATTTGTTAGAAATTCCACGGAGGAATGTGTATGCGGTGCGTGTATGGTTAAGTATTAGTAATCACGGTTTGAACAACTCACTGCATTTAGTCCAGTGATTCCCCAATGGATTGCCTTGAGATTTTCAGGTTGCGGGAGAGATTGATCCAATTGCACCAAAATTAACATGCTGTGCCAATAGTGTATTTTCATATTTTACTGTGCCAAATAGCCAGCTTTGCTCAGAATCTTTCCAAATGAGCGTGCTTTATTTCTCTACTTCAGCACCACTTTCCCATGTTCCATAGTTGCACTATGTCATGACCTTGCAAATATTTGTTGAAAAATAGTTTGACTACTGCATAGTACTGTATTGGGGGAAAAACCTTGCAGGCTATAACCATGTGTGCTTTTCACATTTTGCAAGCACTACAAAGATATTTTTTTCACTGGAATGTGGCAATTTTCAATCCAAAAATATTTCATTTTTATTTGTCCTCCACCACTTTACCTTAAAAAAAGGGTTTTTTGAAGTACCACAAACATATCAAAAACCACTAATCCATCTGGTCTGTCCTTGAAAAAGTTGTTGGCAGAAGTCCAGAAAAATTTACGAAATTAGAAGGTTACAGATTTATTATTGTTTTTTTTTCGAAATGATTTTAAAATTTCCCCAGCAAGTTCCTACACTCAACTTTGTTCCAGAAAATTGGATTGGGATAACCATGGCCCCTTATTTAAATTATCTGCCCCCTGCATCAGGATTTTCATCGCGAAACCCAGATAATATCTGTGATCATGCATTTGAAGATAATTTACTATGGTATTTCAACACAAATGCAAGTCAGTTTCTTTTTCCAAATGAAAGAAAGAAGAAAAGTTGCCACTGCAAGCAACAGTATGGTCGAACCCGAACTTATCTTTTCCTTATTAGCCCTGGGTCGATCATCATTGTGTCAAATTCTGATGCTTCGTTAGAAAAATTTCATTCTGCAACTAAAAGCTAGTCTGCAAATCCTAATTTGGTAGTTTTATCAAATCATGAGTATTAAATTGCAAATGTCGCCAAATAATGAGTGCTAAATTGCCAAACATTGTGTTTAATTTTGTGAAATTTTCTATTTTGCAGCAGTTTCTGAGTATAACAAGAAGCCAACAGGAATCATACCCATAACATTAAAAAAATTGATTATTATCATCCATCAGTTTCTTATTTCCAATTTGGAACATAACTGGTAGTACGTCCTGAGCAGATAAACACTGCCTAATTTGCCAAAGAACATTGAAGGTTTTTTTGCTTTCAAAACTATGCTCATTCATACAGGGGCGGCTCAAGGGCCATCCTCTGCAGGGGTTCAGGCACTACTCTATGGGGAAAATCTTGATTAACTGATCAATCTCAGGGAAGCAGTGCAACTCAAGCAGGGAGAAGACATAGTTACCTTTTTCCTTCCGTTACATAAAATTTCTTTAAAATGTTCGCCACCTATGCTAACGAATCGTTGAAAGATATAAATTTTCTGTCACACTTTGGCCTAAAACTTGGAAAACTGTGAACTTTACATTATACATAATAGCTACAAAAGCCTTGTTTTGTTGTTGTTATTTGTTTTTTTGCAAAGCAGGTATGATTGATTCATGATTTCATGAATAATGTTATCTTCAAAATGGAAAAATATACAGGGTGGAAACACTTGTCTCTTTCACCTTGAATAAGTTGTAAACCATTGGGTATAGAAACATACTTTCACTTAGAAAATGTATTTTAAAAAACTTACCCATCGTACATGTGACATTTATTTCTAATCTATTTAGTATTTTGGTTTATATGTTACTTCACATAAACGCTGGACTTTAGACTAGAATCATAAAATATATATGAATGTACTAGGATATGCTTGTGTTCAGTCTAGTGGACAAATTATGAAAAAGATCAGGATTTATAAAACGTGTTACGATTTTTTATTGGCGAAATTGAAATATATTGCACAGAGCTTTGATGGAGGGTTTACTTTTTTTAACTGCAAGATATTTTTGAAAATATTATTGCATTCAATAGATTGCATACACTTATTTTTATATTATATACACAAATATATTGTAGATTTGCTTAATGTTTTCTTCTCTGTATAATTCTATCTATATATTTGTTAAAGGTACATATCCTTAAGTGATCAAGAAAGCACTGAATATAATGATGAGTTTGGGATGCTGGAGCCAGGGGAATTTGCTCACCTTCTATTTCCAGTTAATCATGAAAGAGTTAATGAAAGACTTTTTGATGTAATGAACTTTTTTTTAAATACAGTAGACTCTTACTAATCCGGCGCATATTGGACCAGGGTGTCCCAAATTATCAAAATTACCAGATTACTGTAAGTTGGTAGAATAAAACCCATTAGAATAATTAATAAACTTTTGTATACAGACAAACAGCGACATGTTTTTTTTGTGCTTGAAGAGAACCCCTTAAAAACACTGGATTCCTGGACCGGCTAGATTATCAAGAGTCTGCTATATGTGCTTTTACTAAATTTGATGTTACATCATAAACTGACTTGTGCAAAGAAATGTTTGTTTCAGTTAATAGCAAGTAAAAAAAGTTGCTTATGTTGTCTATTTTATATTTGAAAGCTTTTATTAGAACCAAACTTAGCTCACCTGAATAAAGTTGTTGGGGTAACAAACATTTTTCTTTGTTTTCAGCTACGTGTAATTTAACAAGGGGTTTTAATTTGATCCAGTAGTTTGTATCACTAGAAATCTTTTTGAATTAAAAGTTTTGATGAGAAAATTTTTTATTTCCTTTATTGACATCAATTTTTCAGATTTTTTCCAAATTATGGAAATGCAAGGGAGAAGTAGCAATAACTTTTTACCTTTCTGGATGCCAAGTGCATTTCGCAGGATCATCTCGTGTGCCAGTACATTCTGTACTTCAGAAAACACATGGCAGCACTATTCGAACACATAACAAGCATTCCTAAGAAACAAATTTCACATCAGGTTCACCACTTGTGCATGTTCCACATGTGCTCATTTGTTAGAAATTCCATAGAGGAATATGGACAAAGATATATATACAAGCTTATATATATAAAATCCCAAATTACAAACACCACAATAAACAAAATAGAATGTCATAAGTTAACCATAAGACAAAGCTACATTTATAGACTAATAAAATATTTATTTTTAAACAATAAATGATTAGAAACAATGACAAAACAGAGTTTCATCTAGATTAAATAACTTATATCAAGTGCCAAAAACCAATAAAATGTTATTCCAAAAGAGTTATAGATATACTGTTTCAAAAATCACGAGTCTGTATCATGCAATCAATCAACAAATAATAACAAGATCCAATAGCAATATTTTTATATTTTCTATAAACAGCAGTCTAGGGTCTATATTATAACAATAATAAAATAATATAAAAACTCATTTGTATGTATAATTTCTTTGTTTCAGTAATACAAAAATTAATATATATATACTTTATATGAAACAATTTTCAACCTGTACAAACCACAATAATAAGGCTGTTGCTAAAATTATATCGCAGAGTAACCCACTAATAGACCTGCTAGAAGGACATTCCCTTGAGGTCAATAGTGTGTGTATTATATGTTTGTATATTGTATAGATGTTTGTGTAATTAATGCAGATCATGATTTTGGTATTGAGCCAGCGTGATAAATATTTGAATGTTTAGGTTCCACACCTTCATATATCAACTGATTATATCTACATATTGCATTCATGTGTAAGATAAATAAGAAAATCAAAAGTTTTCTTTTTCTATTGAAATTTTATATATGTATCTGCCATTTATGGGTGGTTCCTGAATTTATGCATGAGTGCTTTTGTTAATTTAAATATAGCAGAACTTCTTTGATGTACAGGGGTCATTAGATAAGTATTGTTAAAAAACAGTGTTTACCTTTCTTCTTTAAAAAATTCTATTTCATTTTTTAAAATTATCTTCAAGTTTTGCACACTTTTTTCAACGAATTTCTTTATCCTGTGAGAAAATTATGTGTCGAACTTTTCCAAAAATTCATTTACAGCTTCAAAGGCCTCTTCATTGGATGAACAGTTTTTCCTACAAGCAAAACTTTCAATATTAGGGGCAGAAAATAAGTCCTATAGGGATGAACCTGATGGAATAAGTCCTATAGGGACTTATTCCATCAGGAATTTGATGGATGAGAGATTGGTGCAATTCCTAATTCATGAAATTTGGCCATTGCAATGGTTATCTGTGAAATAAAGCATTTATTCTGTGAGATAGGGTTTTTCGTGCATCAATCTTTTCTTTTTCATCTGCAACTGTTTTTTCCAATTCCCCAGAAGTATGCCATAATTTTCTCCAATCATTGTTTGACCCTTCTGGAAGCAGTCTGTTTAGACAATATCTTGATCTCAAAAAGAGCTTCTGAAAATAAATTAAAAATGGTATATATATATATATATACATACATACATTGAGTACATGTTCTTTGCCCCCCCCCCCCCCAGTAAAAGTTGAAATGACGTCCCTGTTTTGAGGTGTCATTTGCATTTGATCAATTGTCAGCAATCACAGTACCCATCTTGCACAAAGCTTTTTCAATTATAATTCCTCATGGAGAACATTGTGAACCAGTTCATTAGTTATGTCCTCACTAGTTCACCACCTTTCATCAACTTTCAACCTCTTTTAAAAAGAAATACAATGAACATATTAGGATAAATCGAGAAGCTATCTATACTTAGATTAGAGAACCATAATTTTTTTATGGGCAGTATATCAATATTTTATCAGAATTATTGGTTTTTTATTTACTCTTATTGGGTTACTGTATTTTTGATATGGTTTAGATATATATTCGACATCCATATTAATTTATGGGCATCTTTTTTTCAGCCACCTCGTTGGGCATTTTGTCTGTTGTGGTATTTGTATTCACTTGCTGAGTAGTAATCTCATACATATATAAATTATTTTCTATAATAATATATAAATTATTTATAGTCATCCTAGTATTATTTTTCTCAAGTTTTTATTGATACACCAGAGAATTTACACATGGTAATAGAAGTGAAAAACTTGGAATTTTAAAATTAAATTATTTTTTATAATAATAAAAAGTGGCAGAGTATGATGACCTATAGTTTCCTCCAACACGATCAAAAACTAAAAATATTTTCATACAAAAATTAGAATATCAAAAGAAAATTATTTTATATGTTGTTTTAATCAGTTTCTAAACTTAAAATACGATACTTTTGGAAGTTAGTAACACAAAATTTCTCTGGAAGAGATTTCAAGCGCACCCACCTCCCAAAACCTGGTAAATATCTCTGAAGGGCATCCTGTGTACGGTTGGTATGGTTGCAACTTAATTGTTCATGATAAAAAAATTGATATAAATCTATACGGTTTGAAAAAATAGCAAAGATTGGTGTATTGTGAAGAGATCGTGCTGTGCAGGGCTCAGCGTGTTCCTCATAAATTCGGGCTGTGGGCAAACACAAATTTTGGGCTTCCCCCTTTATAGAACTTTCCTTGAGGCAGTGCTATAGAGCAGGATTTCTTTATTGTTCTTCATAGAGAAGCCATTCTTATGATTAAATAATATGCGGAGCAATAACTTAACTCTGTTTTACTATTGTTCATAATAGAACAATATTTAAATGGACTCATTCTCAGCATTTGCTCATTGCCATCTCCACGCAACATAATAACTGAGTGTTTTTTTCTGGTGTTGCCAGATACATAACAATTCTCCCACACTAAATTAACAGATGGTTTATAATACAAACAATAATCATACACAAGAATCAACATTTGGTAATGAACAGTCACAAGTTCAATCTTTCAACTCGTTTTCTGGTGCATTTTGAGAGTCTCAATTGAATGGTCTGAGCTGGAGGAAAAAAAGCTCTCATTGATCAAGGAGTTGCATTTGAAGTTTGCTCTGTTTCAGAAGGGGCATCTACCGTAAGTCTTGTATAGACAAACTACAGGAATCTCTCGTTGACTTACATGATCACTAAAAGTGACAGATTTCTTCTGAGGGAAGTGTCTCATAAGAATAGGAGTTGGAGAAGACTGTCTGTTGGCTTCACACCCTCCAAGCTATTCAAAATGTCTCTTGATAATGTATCTGTCATCAAGTTCAACTAGATAATGAACATGACCCAATCGTTGAACAACAATTCCATACTTCCATAGGGTTGAATGAGTGTAATTCCTTGACTGTACTCTACCTCCTTTTTTGAAAGATTTGTCCAAGACTGACTGTGTTGCTTTGTTCTTGTAAAACTCTGGAGTTGTAGGTTTGAGGAGATTAACTTTGTTGTGAGATTCTCTCCCAACAATAATTCTGCGGGTGTCTTTCCACATGAAAGAGGTGTTGCTCTGTACTGAAAGAGTAGTTTACATAATTTTTTATGGAGTGTTCCTTGTTGAAATTCCATACATTTCAGTTTTGTCTTGAGGGTTTGACAAAAGCGTTCTGCTTGTCCATTTGTTGAGGGATGACGAGGAGCTATCATCATTTGTTGTCTAATACAAATAATTTTGTTTGCAGAAATCTATGAATTCTCATGAAATTGAAGCATTGTCACTAACGAGAATTTCTGGCAGTCCATATCATCTGAATATTTGACTTGTGCATCCGGCAGTGGTAAGGGACTTCTGAACAAATAGTCCACGTTTTCATGTTCAGATGATTTTTGATGCATGATGTCATAGTCGAAGTTGAAAAGAAAATGTGCATATTGCAATTTTCTTGTAGCTGATAATGCTGGAAGTTTTTTCTCTGGATGCAAGAGAGTCATCATTGGTTTACTGCCCACTACTAATGTGAATTTTCGACTACATATAACCATACCATTAAATACAGATTTAACGAATAACATTATAGCTAAAAAAAATTTGTTTTAACAAACACGCTTCTGATCTCACAGTTAAGTTTACATAGAAACAATGCAAAAACCTGGAATTCCTCTATAACGAAATTTTGTTATAATGAAGGGATTTCTCCGGTCTCTTGGAGTTCATTTTACAAGATTCGACTGTATAAGTACCATCAATTTTAATTTTCATCAATAATGTCTCATATATATAAAGGTCTACGTGATCTGAGGTCTTTAAAAATGTCAAATCTTGTTTGGGTGACATTATAAAAATCGAAAATGAATATCTGAGAAAAATGAAGGGGAAATTGAACAAAAATTCGCACCTAGTAGAGCAGAAGGAAGAGGAGTCCCTCTAAAAATGGCTGCTTTTCAACAAGGTGAATTATTCATCATGCTTGACTTCACGTGTACCAGTTGAAAATGTGTGGTTGCAGAAAAAATGCACCAGTAACATAACTCTTAGCAAAGTCTATAACATCAACTATTCAAGCACCTTTAATCTGCAATCTTTCATGATGGACTTGTAGTGGCTTCTGTTGGAGGGGGCAGGGATGGCCAAACTAGGCACCCAGGATGCTCTTCTTTGGTGGATGTATGGCCTATTCAAATTTGTTAATCCAACAATATATAAATGTTCTGGTGCAGTGTCCCCATGAAGTTATTTCAATTCAGCTGTGATCTGGGCAGCTTTCAATATTTTTAGATAAAATGTATTTTTCACTGCAGGGACATTAAAATCACCTATTTTCAAAGCAACTGCTTCAATCTAAACTTAGAATAATGCTAAAAAATAAACCACAAAGCTCTTTGTGGGCTACTTGTGGTAGCAGGATTTGAAGAGGGATACTTACAGTTATCTATAAGTATAGAAATACTCTTAGAGTTATAGTGCTGCTATCTCATTCAACTTACTAATCAAACTACCTTCACAATTTGAGTAATCCCTTCATTTTTCTAGGCTTCTTTTGAGATGCTACTTCATCAACTTATTGTACAAATAGAAGGATTTACTAAATATACTCCAGTTACTGTAAATAAAGTTGGTTCATTTTTTCGTCAGGCTGAACCCTTGAGTAGGAATAATTCTTTTTTCCATGTAAGTGAAAAATTCATTCTATATCTTTATTATTATTTTAATGATTGAAAATACAAAATAATAATAATAATAATACAAGAAGTTTCTGTAAGGGAAGTGACATTTCAAATCTGATACTGATTGAAAATCACTATGAAAATTGCTTTTTTTCATTCTTTAGGGAGCTGCTGTATTTAGAATACATTTGGAACAAGGCATTCAGAAAACTGTAATAGTGGAATCTGTACTGTCTGTCAGAAATCTTGATGATAATGATCTCGATGTAAAATTGATTCTACCTACAGCTCAGACATGTATTCAGTTTTTCTTATTGGAGATATGTATATTTGTAGTGCAATGTGTGATTAATATATTTATGCTATGACTGGTTTTTTTCATCATGTACATTTTACCTCTATAATTTTGAAAGTGTATACTTGCATTGGCGTACACAAAGGAGTGTTTTGGGGTTCTAACCCCTTCCATTGAGCCAAGAGCCAAGATGATAGTGTTATTTTGCAGGAAAAAACTTAAACCTCTCCCCCCCCCTTTCAGAAATAAAAAAAATCGGAAACCTCCCTCGAGAAAATTCTGTGTGTGCCTATGTATACTTGTATTTTATTATGTAACTAACAAAATACCTGGTGCTGCTGTCTGGGTTTCGTTCATATGATAGGAGCATTGAGTGAGTGACAAACCATTTTAAAGGGATAAACATTACGGTGGGTCAAAAAAAAGAATTTTTTTATTTTTAAATTCCTATAGTGTGGAAAGGTTGCATTTTAAAAGTATAAGAAAAACTATGTCAAAAATTTCAAAATCAGTTGATATCTTCCGGTTGTACATCGTACTCGAAGCTTATGGAAATTGATGAAATTGAACATTTTCCTTTAATTTTTAATATTATTTAAAATTCTATGATCGACATGCAAAAATTTGTTTTGCTTATTTTATGGTTCAATAAAGTCAAATTGAAACAACATTAATATTTCAATGCGTATTGCCCCCCCCCCCCACCATGTTCGAAAAACAGGAATTTACCAAATTTTTGCAAGTTTTATTGTGCAGCTCTTCTCCCGTTTTGTCACCACAAAATGACCCAAAATTCATTACAAGGGGTTACCACACATCAAATTTCACCCACATCCTACCCAAACAAATTTCAAAAGTAGACGTCTGTGTGTGTAATTTACATTATATTTCAAAATTTGTCGCCAAAATTGACACGTTTTCAGAATCTGTCTTTTGGGAGAAATCTGGCATAATTGATCTTGTTAATAGCATAGATATGACGTACAGTACATGTCTTGCTTCATGTCTACTTACAATAGTTGAGGCCTCAATATCAAGTTTGATACATCTCTCAACTGTGAGTATGATGTGGAAACTTTTCAGTGCCCTCTGATGTGGTTAGTGTCAAAAGTGATGAATGATATAATATCACATACTTCCAGTACCATTGTGGGAAGGCAAGTATTCCAGTAATTGATTTCAGTGTAATTGGTAACTTCAAAGTTAATCTTATATGGCATGAAGTATCTAATTGTTTTTCCTTTAGAGATGGATTATCTTGCTTTTAAAGTTGTTCCATATCCAAGCTCTATCGAATGTGTTCTATGTCATCAGCGATCATAGCCAACAGTAAATTTTCAGACTGTGTGCAAAGAACGCATTGTGTTCAATTATTGGATTAACAATAAGTAAGCCATCAAATAAATTCTGCAAATAAATACTGGTCTGGACAATGTCCCACCTTCATTGTTTTGGATATGTCTAATAAATACAGTATTGCTTGTCTTTGCTGCGCATCTTTCGGTCTACTTTTAGAATCAAACAATCTACAGATTCATATTCCACTAAGGGAGCTTTCACATCCAGTAAGCCCATTTTGGGCCCATTGTTATCCAATGGGCCCAGAATTAGATTTTTGCCCGGTAGTTGTACCATCTATATCTGTGGTTCCCAACTTCAAGGTTGGAATGCGAGCATATCTCCCTGTTAAAAAGTCTCACCTGAAAGAGCAACAGGCCTACAACAGTACAAATATTCAATTATTTCATTTCACTTGTAATTTCAAATATAGATAGCAGCACTAAAAATTCCCACCCAATATTACATACGCACTCAGACTGTTAGGTACACACACTTTGTCTCAGACTCTGTAACGAAGATCGGCTGGAAGAGATCTCTGTAACGGGATAAGATAAAGGAGAGGAGTGTTTGTTGAAATGGAGTAGAGACACAATCCATTGTAGTGGTCTTCCCATGTGAGTTCACATGCGCTCCAGTCACACATAGACAATCGAGAGATGTGCCTAACTGGTTACCAAGGCCTCAACTAAAGTATGTGAACATGAAGCTAGAGATAGCTATATCAGATCTATGCTGCTATTGAGTCAGTCATGCCTGATTTCTTCCAAAAGTCAGACTTTAAACATGAATAATTGGAAAAGAAATGCTAGAAGTGTGTAACAGTGAACCACCAAATCCTACATATAGAAATGTCCTCTCCACTTGTCAATACAAGATCCATTGAGAGAATGGTTATTTGTGGAAAAGATACCATAGCTTAGATGGTATAGCACTCGTCCTGCAAGCAAGAGACCGGGGTTCGAGTCCCCGTGGGGGCAGTGATGAATTTTCTTCCTTGCAATCTTCATCTCCACAAATAACCAGTCTCTCAATGAATCTTGCACTGAATCCTAGTCAATTTTGGTGACTAGTTTTGAAATACAATGTAAATTACACATACACGTCTATTTTGGATGGTTGATCGGGTAGGGTGTGGGTGAAACTTGACGTGCAGCTACCTCATGTGATGAATTCTTGGTCATTTTGTTGTGACAAAACAGGCAAAGAGCTGCACAATAAGACTTGAAAAAATTTGGTAAATTCCTGTTTTTCAAACATGTTGCACAACTAATAAACATTAAAATATTAATGATGTTTTAATTCATTTTATTTTATTGAACCATAAAAGAGACATAACAAACTTTTATGTGTCGATCATAGAATTTTAAATAATATTAAAAAATTCAAGAAAAATGTTCAATTTCGTCGATTTCCATAAACTTCAAGTACAATGTGCAACCAGAAGATATCTGATAGAAAATATCTATATACTGATTTTTAAATTTTTTGCATCATTTTTCTTATTATTAAAAGAGGCAACTTTTCCACTATAGGAATTTGAAAATAAATAAATTTTTTCAACCCACCCTAATAAACATGTTTGAAATTCATTGTTAGGGAATCATGGTAACCAAAGCCACAGTCATTCCAAAAGTGATTGTTGAAGTCTGCGAACCATTGCTGTCCGGCAGTTTTTCATTCAAGTAGCCTATCATTCAAGTCTGGTCCTAATTGGTATTTCTATATATATAAAATTGATTTTCTGTGTGTCTGCATGTTCTCTACACAAATCTACAATTTTAGATCAATCATCACCAAATTTTACATTGCATATATACCAAATGGTACCCGACTTAAACAGTAGGCTACTTTAAAATTTCGTCAGAGCAGGGCAAATGGGCAAAAAACTGTCGGGCAACAATGGTTTTTGAGCCTCAACAATCCTTTTTTGAATGTTTACTTTGGTTACCATGGTTCCCTAGCAATGCGTTTCAGACATGTATGAGCCTTTAAAATTGTTTGTCACTTCTTTAACGTTTTATATTAGGGTAACGTTTCTTTAGTTTATGCCTTTATAATGGTTTGCCACATTTTCAATACTCCCAGTAATGAGGCTTTTTGAATAGACGTCATAATCATCATCATTGCTTAGAGGGTCAGGCAAAGGGTGATCCTCATAGAAATCAGTGTTAAAATTGCCGATTTTACTGTAGAAATGTAAAAATTTGATGGGGTTTTCTGTCACATCAATAATTTTAAAAATTGTATTGAATTCGTAATTTTTGAAATATTGAGTTTGCTTAAATATATACGAAGCCCGGGAGATATTAAATATGAATTAGCCGGACATACTTTTGAGTTGGACATTCATGCAATAACATTGATTTCAACTTTTTATTCATATCTTCTCAAGCATGAAAATTAATGACTCCGTATTGTGTCTTTTGATATTCAACTGCATAAATTCATGTGGGTTAGGATATTTTAAAATTAATTATGGCCCGTAAAAAAGTACATCAAAAAATTCGACAACTTTAATTAAACATTTTTTAAAGCAGAAACAGGCAGATTGATAACTTGAAGTTCAAAGGGGGGGGGGGAATCGAAATATTTAGCGCCTCTTAAAAAGGGGGAAAAATAATCATTTCTATGTTTCTTTAAATCTAGATTTTTTTTTATTTCATTAGTCATGCAGTAAGTCACCATATTGGTTAATTTAGACACTGTTTGTATGTCCCTCAAAGAAAGAAAGAGATATCACATGATCCAAAAAGAAGAAAACCTGGGCAGCGCCGGGTATTATAGCTAGTATGCAGTATTTGTTGGAGATCTAAAATTTTAGGTTTGTATTAAAAACATACACACAGACAATCAGTTTCATATATGTAGATTGTCGTTTTTGCAATATACTCTGTTGCTTCATGGTTGTACTTCAATTGCACTACAGCAAATCAGGATCAAACCATAATAAAATTCTTACATTTTTTAACTTAGTTTTAAATGAACAGAATTTGTTTCTTTGTCATCATGGAGTTATTAAAGCTAGACCAGTGTTTGCCAATATACATCTAGATTGGTGTTCATGTATCAAAATTCAATTTTTCACCTTAAAATTTTGTTGAGGAGTGAAAATACTCCAAATTTTTGGTGGTTTTCTTTTTTTAATAGTTATTTCTGTTTTTAATTGAAAAAAAAAACTCCACTTTTTTCAAAAACTAAAAATTTTGAAGATGGTGACTGCTGATATCTCAGTCCGACCTTGTCCAATTAGAATGTTATTTACCCTTCATCTGCAAAGAGTTACTCAGTAGTTATAAGTATCTTTTGATCTGATTTTAAAAACAGTTGAAAAGTGGTGTTTGGGAAAGCTCTTTTATTCCTTCCCTTTATTTAATTCGAGTTTGTGTGGACACTTGACCATATATTCTTTTCACTTGGGACAGCACCCTTACTTGGGATAATTTGGAAACTTTGTGTTAATAAAGTGGTAGCCCTTATGGTTGTTGCATGTGGAATTAAAAGCAGGTTATCACATTTGTTGTGTTAACACTTCACAATAGTTTTAGGAGTGCACAAAATGTTTCGGTTGAGGAAATAATTTTCATGTGTTTTCCCTAGAATTACTAGATTTTTTATTGAATTACTATAAAGTTTTCACTGCAGTTATGTTTAGACATGGGGATTTCTCTGATTTTGGGCAATGTTAGGTAAGGTCTTTCCTATAGAATGCCAGTTCAATCTTTTTTATCACCATTATTGTGAAGTACTACCTGGCTCGAGTAAAAAAAATTAAGTTTAGATAAACTTTTCTGATAAGATAAATGTCAGAATTCTTTTTTGCTGGTATTTTTGTTATTGCCGCAGAGTTGGTTGGCTGAACTTGGTTTTCTGTTGTTCCAAACTTCAAGGCACAGATACGAGCCAAACTCCCCGTTAAAAGTCTCACCACAGAGAGCAACAGGCCTACAACAATACAATTATTCAAGCAACGCACTTCCCCCATAGTTAGAAAAATTGACAGCACATGGCAGCACTACTTCACTACATATAACAATCACATTACACCTAAACAGACTTTATGTTAGGTCTACAACGCATGCATGCACAGCTTTCGGCATGGCCCAGGTCTTTGCCCATCTGCTGAAATCTCTTCATAGAGACAAAGCGGCGGTCCATGATCTGGTTAGGAGGAGGTATTTTCATTACTGAGTAGCTACAACAAACTGGAAATTGAGAATAACAGAATAGAAAATATGTAAAAGTTATTTGTATATGCGGTGTATACATACATGGGGATCAGGGTTTAAGCTACGGTTGCATTTTTCGCAAAATGTGAGAGAAAATCAGAATGCGAAAGAAGTAATAGCCATTTTTTCAAAAATGCATACAGGAGATACAAAACGAGAAGACATCCAACCATAAATCATTAGCATTGTAGCAGTTTCCTAAAGCTTTTCCCCCAATTTTTGCTTTTTTGATAAAGAAATTTTTTGTTTATCTTAAACCCTGATGGGGATACATATATTTTTTCTGTGAATGAAATGTATATACACTAAGAAATAGTAAAGATGCATTTAAATAACATATTTGCTTTGTTGTATGCATGGTGAATTTTTTATGCATGATTCCTATTTCTTCATTTTTAGTGAATATTCTGGAGGGGAAAGTTATTACTTATTTTGGCATTTTTAAGGGCATATTTGCATAATTTTTTAGAGCACACACACACACACATATATATATTTTAAGTGCATATAATCATGGCTCTATTAATAACCATGCATGATTGTCCCAAGTTAGAAAATGCATAATCATTTTTCTTTTTCTTTTGCAAATGTTTACATGCTGTACATTGTGTACAATCCAATTCCTCGATATAAACAACCTTATTCTGCTAGTTCAGATGAGCAAAAGATGTGTTCTTATTTTCTGATGTTGGATGGCATTGATGAAGTTTCAATAAATGAGATAAAACCTCTTAGCCTCCTTCAAGATCACTAGACTTTTGTGTTCTAGCTTTTCAAACATTTCAATGTTATGTTCATTTCTTAGTTCGTTTGTGTCAGCCAGAGTTGTTACACACGTGCTAATGTCTTCCACGTTTTTCTAGTTTTTTTAAGTTTTCAGCTTTCGAAGTTCATTTGTTTCTTTTTTTTGGATGTCTACTGTGGTGCATGATATTTTCTTACCAGAGGATATTATATCATTCTTACCAGTTTATGATTTTGTCATAAAGGTTGTGACATTATTTGTGATAAATAAATTGATTTCTGAACTATTTTCTTGTCTTGGGACTTTTTAAAAAAGAAAAATATTTAATTTGTCCCAAGTTGAAGTAGGCATTTAAACATATGATGAGACACAAAAACTATACTATCTCAAGTTAGGGAACCCACTTACAAACCAACCAACTTAAGACAAATGCTGTTTTATTTATTTTTTTAGCTAATAAATGTAAACCTAAAATTTTTAAATTATCAGTACAAAAAGCCTAGATGTCCTGCACAATGTAGGTTTTTTTTTTAATTTTAACGTTCCATTAAGAGGTTGATTTTTCAGTATTAAGTTCAAAACTCTCCCATGTATGGACACTTGGCTGTACACACTTAACAGATAAAGGTAGCGTATTCCTTTTCTGGGGGTTTATATCATATCTCACACACACATGCTGTGTATAATGTACCACATTTTAGTTAATTTGAATAATTCCTAAACTAACTTTTGAAATATATGACATCCATATTTTTATAGGCATCTTTTTCTCAGCCACCTCGTTGGGCATTTTGCCTGCTGTGGCGTTGAATTTGTGTAAAAGTTAGTTTTTTATTTAACACATCTATCAGGTTTAAAAAACAATTTTATAACATTGAAAATAGGTTTTTCACTGTTTTAATTGCATTGATATTTACCATAACGTTGAATTCGTACATGCCATTACCATTTTAATTCTGCCCATATTTGTTTTGTTTTTCATTCATTTAATTTTTTATCAGTTCCCTGCTAATGCAAATGAAAATTTCTTTATATACATTATACAGTGAAAATCATATGTAGCGATACCCTTGATAATGATAATCACCTATGTAATATTAATCTCTGGTCTACTAACTGTACTTTTCATAGCGTAAATATTGTTTATCTTTAACAATATGTTTCTTTGGTCCCTTGAGTATCATTATATAAGATTTCCACTGCATTGATTTTAATGGCAATTCTTGTGTGTAACTTTGTATATGTTTTTTTAGTTCCAGGACAAGAGTATTTTGTGTGCATAAAACCAGGCCAGACAGTATCTTTACCAATGCAGTTTGTGAACGCTGAACTATTCATTAGGCCAAAATACAAGTCTGTTTTCTTTTGTGATCAGCCAATATTATGGAACAGAATCAGAATGCTTGGCAAAAAAGAATGTCTTGTCTTATTGTGCAAACCATATGAAAGACCTGATCATTGTTACAGGTGAGCGTTGAATATGTAAGAAAGTGTCTTAATTTGATTGAGATTTTGAAAAATCTCAAAACTTGGTTATGAAGCTTAAGGCTCAAGTTTTTTATGAGTGTCATATAATTAGAAACATTTTGATATGAAAAAGGGCATTTAAAAAAAATTAAAAAAAAAGAATAAATTAAAAAAAGTTATAATATATTACTGTGAAGGGACATTATAAAACACTGAGTTATATAATGTCAAAAGAAATCATGTATTGAATAGATGTAGACACTTGATATCATGATAGAAGAATATAACTCCCTCAGTTACACCAGTGTTTCCCAAAGTGGGCAATATTGCCCCCCCCTGGGGGCCGTGGGACTATTCAAAGGGGGGGGGGTGATACCAGCTTCAGACACGATTGGGGGCTATGAATGGACTCAAGGGGATGATGAGAGGAAAAGATCAGTTTTCGAAAACTCTGACCATTTTCCCAAGGAAGCCTTTGTAAATAGCTGTGCCTTGGGCAAAAAAAAATATGAACATGAACAGTCATACTTGTTTCATCTGTAAGAAAACAGCTAAAGTGTTCCCCCCTTTGAATGTGCACTATACATTCCAGATGTACTGTAACTGTAATTAATTAATCAATAAAGCATACTTTCACAGATTTCAACATCATTAGGGGAAAAGGTCCAATATCCCCCAGGGAGACTGGTTTACTAATGAATAGGTCATTGGAGCCATGGCCCCTTACAAAGGTGGGGCTGGGACCAGGATTCTGGTTTCACTGTCCAAGATGATTCCCATCATTTTTTCCCCCACATTATAAATTCACTACTATGACTGCCCAGCAAAGAACCTAGCCTTTGGGCCCTGTGGCAGGATGTGGGTGGGGCATGATTTTAGCATCACTGCTCATTCACCTACGGCTATGGCCTTATTTTATGTTGGTTTTTATACATAACAGTTATCGTCATCGCCATATGCAGTGGTTGTCAAACTTTTGTCACCCGCAGCACTCTTTACCCTAGGTCTCTGCGACTTTCAAAAAAAATATAGTAGCTGTTGTGCATTCATAAAAGAACTGCTAGTGAACAGATGCAAACATCAATGGTCAACAGCTCGTCGCGATGCCCAAGAGCCGCAACACACTCTTTGAGGAACACTGCTGTAATGGAAACATTTTGTAATGAATTCACACAAGTTCATGAATTACTTAAACCCAACGCTAACATCTGTGTGGAAGTGGGAGAATATGAATTACAAACAAGAAATGTTAAATTTTTGGGTTAAAAAGTCACTTATTGAAAGTGTTTGTGGGGTGATAATCCTTTGGTTGAAACATTAAAACCAATTTCAGCCACCTCGTTGGGCAATTTGCCTGTTGTGGCCTTAGTGTTTGTACTTTTAATTTTGACGTGTCCGAAAGGAAATGAAACTAAAGGCCCTTTACATGTATGCTTTTGCGCTTGTCGGCGCACAATAAGTAGTGGACTGTATTTGAATGGTTTCAGCTCATGAAAGCAGAACAGGCTCACTTAGAAATTCAACATTTAATTATAAAGAGAACTTAATATGAAACGGTTCCCGGATGAACGCTACAGACAGGTGCACACACCTGTACTTACACACAAAGACTAAAAAACACAAGCAAAAAAAAGGGAAAAACACGAACAAGCAACTACATCGATGCTAACGAGATGCTGCTATCTATGAGACAAAACACAAGAACAACCTGGGCTCTAACACCCCACCGGGCGTTGAAATATCAATTTCAATCAATATCACAACACATAAATGAAATGAATAGGATAGGTACAAATCAGTTATATACACTTTAAAATTTTCAACATAACTACATCCTGATCATTGTGCAAACAAGAGAAGTGGTTTTTTTTTTTTTCCATCAGAGATATTGCTCTTGGAATGGAAGGGGACAAATTTTAGAGACGCTTCTCTTTATGACACCATTCTTTGTCTTGACCAACACCACTCGCACCTTTTGATCAGACCCCTTGATCACATCTTGAATGGGACCCAGTCTCCAACAACAAGGGGGACAGTGATCTTCTTAAGAAGGACGACATCACCTTGTTTCACATTGGCTTTGTCGAAGCACCACTTGTTTCGCTGCTGCAGTGTGTTCAAGTAGTCCCTATGCCATCTCTTCCAGATGTTCTGCACGAACTTGGTTGTGCGTTGCCAACGATTCAGATGATTTTCATTCACATCAATCAGGTCTGGCTCTGGAACAGTTCTGATAGGACGACTGACGAGGACCCGGTGTTACAGCCTCCATATCTGCAGGATCAGATGACATCAGTGAAATAGGTCTAGAGTTGAGCATTCCTTCAATCTGGGCTGACACTGTCAGGAATTCTTCCAGTGTCAGATTTGCGCTGCCAACTGACCTCTTGAAGTGGTATTTGAATGCCTTCACTCCTGCCTCCCACAATTCTCCAAAATTTGGAGAGCTAGGAGGAATGAACTTCCAGTTCACATTCGTCAGGTCTTGCAACCAACTGACAGAGGTTCTCCAACTCCCTTTGAGCACCTACGAAATTTCTTGCATTATCAGAAATTATTACTGAACTCCTTCCTCTTCTTGCGAAAAACCGCTTCAAGCATGCAATGAAGGATTCAGAAGTCAGATCTCCAACTATCTCTATGTGAGCAGCTTTTGTCACAAAGCAGATGGAGATAGCAGCATAAATTTTCTTCACAGCTCCCTTCCTCTGATTAGAGATCTTAACGTGGAAAGGACCACAGAAGTCAACACCACAGATATTAAATGGCGGGTTCGGAGTAACTCTGTCCTTTGGAAGTTCTCCCATAATTTGAGACACAGATTTGGGATGAACACGGAAGCAAGTCACACAATTATGTACAATCTTTCTTGCCAGATTTCTTCCATCAAGTGGCCAAAAGACCGCGCGAACAAGGTTCAGTAAGGCTTGTGGACCAGCATGAAAATTCTTGTTATGGTAATGCTTAAATATCAGATGGGAGAGCCTGTGACTTGCAGGAATGACTGCTTGATGTTTACTCTCAAAGGCAATTTCAGCATTGCTGAGACGTCCTCCAACACGAATAACACCAGTATCATCCAAAAAGGGGTTGAGGCATCTCAGCTTACTCTTAACAGATACAGATCTACCTTTAATTAGATCTGATAGTTCCTCTGAGAATTCCTACTTTTGAACTTCTTTCACAAGATACATTTCTGCTGCCTTTAACTCTTGAATAGTTAGTGGACCATGACATTTAACTTGAGGATTTCTCGAATTATGTACGAATCTAAACACATAATTCAATATTCTGATAATCTTCACATAGCTGCTGCTGATACTTAACATCTGAGACAGCAGAGCATTATCCTTGATGATGGCTAACACATTGTTTTGAATTTCTTTCAATTCTTGTTGATATTTCTCTTCAGAAGGGTGTGGATAATTGTCACTACGCTGCACCTTGTCTTCATGAAGGAAGGATGGGCCTCTCCACCACAATGAAGCGTCACAAATTTTTGATAGATCGAGACCTCTGGAGACTAAATCTGCTGGATTTTCCCTTACATGAGACCAGTGAGCATTGCAAGAGAGTTTTTGAATTCTGGAAACTCTGTTTGCAACAAATGTTTTCAATAGATGCGGAGATGTCTGAATCCAACTCAGGGCAATAGTGGAATCAGTCCATAAATATGTACACTGAATTTCCAGCTTCAATGAATACAACACCTTATTTATAAGTTTGGATAACAATTCAGCTGCACATAACTCTAGACGAGGTATTGTGATGGTTTTGATTGGAGCCACTCTGGATTTGCTTCACACCAAATTCACCTTGATGATGCCAGATGACGTCATGCATCTCAGATAAACTGCTGCACCATATGCAAGCTTCGATGCATCACAGAAGCCATAAAGTTTTGAATGAATCACATTATCAACATGAATGTAACGAGGCACTCGTACATATTTAAGATCGAGCAAAGAAATCGAAAAGGTCTGCCATTCTTGAGTGATTTTCTCAGGAAGTGGTTGATCCCAATCAACCTTGAGAAGCCACAGCTTCTGCATGAATATCTTTGCCCTCACAATGACTGGACCTAAAAAGCCCAACGGGTCGAACAATCGAGAGATGTATGTCAACAATGATCTTTTACTAAGCACTGAACATGTATTTTCAAATGAAGATACAGTGAACTCGAACGTATCATGCACTGGATTCCACAGAACACCTAATGTTTTGACACAATGTCCATCACTTGAGACATCAAACCAATAACCTTGATTTTCACATGGTACATTTTGCATCAGTTGTTTTTCGTTCGAACACCACTTCCGTAGGTTCATTCCACCAGTTTGCAGCATGTTCATCAGTTGAGTCTGCATTTCAATGGCCGAGTTGACATCGTCGGTACCAAATACAAGATCATCGACATAAAAGTCCGACTTTGCAACTGAAGCTGCTAATGGAAACTGCATCTCTTCATCAATGACAAGTTGCTTAAGGGCTCTTGTAGCCAGATATGGAGTACTAGTCGTTCCATACCTCACCGTGCCCAGCTGGTAAATTTTCACTGGACCTTCAACACTATCCTTCCACAAGATTCTCTGCAAGTCCCTCTGACCAGGATCTATCTTAATCATCCGGTAAATCTTCTCTATATCATCAGTGAAGGCAACGCGATGCTTTCGGAACCTTGCCATGATTGAGAACAGGTCTTCTTGGACCAGTCCACCATTCTTCTGCAAGTCATTCAGAGAAAGACCATTTGAAGTAGGGGCTGATGCGTTGAACATGACTCTCAACTTAGTTGTACTTTTTTCAGGGCGGTACACAGGGTGGTGAGGCATGTAATATACCACATTAGCACAGTCTACCTTCACTTCATTCATATGGCCCAGACTTCCATATTCCAATATGAAATTTTGATAAAGTGACCTGAGGTGTGAATCTTTGGACAGTCGTTTCCACCGTGAATTCAGCCTCCGAAGAGCAGCTTCCTTCGATTGGCCTAAGCACTCAGGGTCATCTTTTAGTGGCATCTGTACACAATATTTTCCTGTAGCATCTCTTTTATGAGTCTTTTGGAAATGCTCCTCACAAAAGACTTCATCATCCGACTGAATTTTCGGAAGCACATCTTTCTCAATTTCCCAAAACCGTTGGATAGATTGTTCCAAGCCCTCATCTCGAGAAAGGAAGCACAACTGTTTACTATGAGTACTGGGGATACAATCACAAACTATGTAGCCAAAAACTGAGTCCTGCAACACAATCTTGTCACTGATCTGAAGTTTCGAATTTCGCAACAAGTCAAAGAATATCTCTGCGCCAATGAGCAGCTGAACCCTTCCTGGATTGCAAAACAGGGGATCAGCAAGTTGTATACCACTGGAAATTCAATGTTCGACAAATTCAGAGGTGTCGATGGAGTGAATCCAGTCAACTTCGGAACAACCAAGAAATCCAAATTGCTTGAGAAATCACCATTTGCGCTAGAAATCTTAGCAGAGATTTTACCTTGATGGTCTGAGTAACACCATTTATTCTGCTCACCGGAGCATACACTTTCGCCTTTTTCAATCCCAAAGCTTCGGCACAGCTTGTCGATATCAAATTCACTTGACTGCCGTTATCTAAGATAGCTCGAACATCCCTAACGTTTCCCGAGACATCTTCGATACGCAAAACGACAGTGCTCAGCAACGTGGTCGAACCTTTGTTTATATTACTCAGGCTTTGAAGAGAAAAATATCGCTCGTCAGCTGTTTCTGCTGCGACTTCCGCTAACAAATCCGCCAGCTGATGGCGGCGCGTTGTCCCTGTGGGTTTTGTAGCCGTGCAACAGGGAATGGTGTTTCTTTTTGCACACAAAACACACATTTTTTGATTTACACTGAAAAACACCATGGGAAGCTGATCTCATGCAATTGAAACACAATAGACTTTTTTGTACAATATCCTGACGTTTAAATACGTCCATTTTTTGAAACTGCACACACTAGTCTAATGAATGAGAACCCTCACACAAGACACAAACACTAGTATGATTGGAGCTTTTAACCATAAGATTTTTCACACCCACAGACACTCTTGGTTTATATTTCGCAGCACTATTGACACTGGTGCTATCAAGCACAAGACTGCGCTTTTCCAGAAACTGAAGAAATTCAGTAAATTTCACTATATCCGTCATGGATAGTGTTGATTCGAACTGGTGTCTTGTATGCACATCCAGTTTCTTCAGCAGCACACTGGTGAGTAGAATATCGGTCAAGTCATTTCTCTCACACCCCAGGACCTTGAGCGCTCTGAGATTTCGTTTCACATGCTGTCCAGAAGGTGTTGAAGCTCCTTTGCCGATTCTTGTTGAATGGTCTTGCAGTTGATGATGGCTTGGACATGAGAGTCGACTACCATTCTCTTGTTTTCGAATCGCTCTTCTAGGGCTTTGAACAAGGACTCGTAGCTACCATCCGCAGACTCAACATTCTTGGCATCACCCTTCATGACGCGCGTAAATAATAGAGTTTCTGCACACTTGTTAGATGTATATTTGCTTCTATAAGTTCAACGAACTGTACCTTGAATAGATTCCAGTCTTCGTGTTTGCCGGTGAAGAGCGGGAGAGGAATCTCCGGAAGTTTCATTTTTCCAGATTCTTTCGGATTTGACGGCTCATTCGATGTTTCCTCTCTGCAAGTATTCTGAAGAGCTGTTAATTTTACCTGGATATTGTCTAATCGTTCTCCAATGGCATAAAGTTCACCGTCGAAAACCTCGACATTCACATCTGCTGGGAGATAGTAGAGAGTATTTCGCAACTTCTCCAACAGTTTTCTGGTTGCAGTGACTGACACCAACTTCACATTTATAGCGACAATAAAATCACTGGAGCGTTGAAACTCGCTGATGAACTTTTTCAATGCCGTCACCTTTGCTTTAAGTGAACCTGTCTGCTGTATCAACTTGGTATCCATTTTGTCACTGGATCGTTTCCGGTTCACTAGGACCAACAATGTCGGAGCATAATAAGTAGTGAACTGTATTTGAATGGTTTCAGCTCATGAAAGCAGAACAGGCTCGCTTAGAAATTCAACATTTAATTATAAAGAAAACTTAATATGAAACGGTTCCCGGAGGAACGCTACAGACAGGTGCACACACCTGTACTCACACACAAAGACTAAAAAACACATGCAAAAAAAAGGGAAAAACACGAACAAGCAACTACATCGATGCTAACGAGATGCTGCCATCTATGAAACAAAACACAACAACCTGGGCTCTAACAAATACAACACCACAACAGACAAAACGCCCAACGAAGTGGCTGATAAAAAGATGCCCATCAAAATATGGTTGTCATATATTTCAAAAATACAGCAACCCAATTAAAAATGCAATTAACACAAATTATAAACAATATATACACATGATAAAATATTATACAACGCCCATAAAGAATACTTATGGTTGTCTTATTCTAAGAATGGATAGCTTCTCGATTTACCCCAACATGTTTATCATACTTCTTTTTAAACGTGTCAATTGTCTTACAATTTACTACCTCCGGGGGTAGGCTATTCCATTTATTAACAACCCTATTAGAGAAAAATTCCCTACGACACCATAGCCTTGCATTGTCCCTCACCAATCGATACTGGTGTCCCCTTGTAAAAGCGGTCGATTGGCGGTGTACTAAAAGTTCATGGTCCATCCTATCCATCCCATTGAAAATTTTAAACACTTTGATCATATCTCCTTTACACCTGCGTTCATCCAATGTAAACATATTCAAAAAATGAAGTCTCTCTTAATAACTCAAGCCCTGTGTGCCAATAAGGACACGCTTAACTCTTCTCTGCACCCCTTCAACCAAGTCTATGTCCCTCTGTAGGTATGGTCTCCAAAACCTTACAGCATACTCCAGTCCAGGACGAACTAAGCTTCGAAAAAGTGGAAGAATTACTTTAGGAGAACGCGAATAGACCTTTTTGAAAATGAGACCAAGCATTCTATTCAATTTTTTGACCACCGCTGAACAATGTTCAGAAAACCTAAGCCACTCGTCAATGAGAATTCCTAAATCTGTGATCCTAGTTGCATCCGGGATAGTGACACCATTCAACTCAGGATAAATTCAAAACAGGATCAATTGGAAGGGGGATATATGCGTCATGAGTTACATAACAAGAACACTTGTCAACATCACACATTTTTAAAGGGAATAATTTCTCCGATTCAGACTGCCTATGCATAATGATAAGACAAACAGTGATTCAAAGAAAAGAGAAACTATACCATGAAAAAAAGAATGATTCTGAGAAAGTCACATTTTCTCAACACAAAATTAAGCATTTTCATAGCTGCAAAATCACCCAGATTTTCCAGGAGGCTCCCAAATTTCTCTTCTCTATCTCCCGGACTCCCTAAAAATTCTTTTATCTCTCGAATTTTGCCCATGATTGCAAAAATCCCTACATTTAGGGAAATAATTATTCCCCAAGAATTTACCTGGAAAAAACTGCTTATTCATAAGCATTGTGTAAATTGGCGCCATTTCGTCAAATTACAAAAGAAAAAATCTTTTTTGAGGTGAAAGCACAAAATTCACAAATCAGCAAGCGTCAATCCGGCCTTTCAAAATCCAAAACTGGCATGATCGTGTGTATCTGCTTTGTCCATATATCCTGTTTCAGGCCCGACTGAGATATTTTGGTTTGCAAGATTTGATTTTTGAGAGGTAATTTAACCGAAGGACTTCAACCTACTTGTTGGGCATGATTGGCGATGGCTTGCACGGTGTCAGTTTTTGTAATGGGAAAGTATCCTTAAAATTTCCCTTTTACATTTATTTCTGTACGGAATTTGGATCTACATGAAAACCTCCCGAATTCTCATTCTCCAAAGTTGGCAGCTATGCATTATCAAGGTATGATATAGTACAATATATTATCGTACATATATATATATATGACTGTAATTTCCTCTCTCATTCTCTGTATTTCAGAGCACTATTGACCCAAGATTATAGGTGTTTTATTTCACCCACATTTAAGAAAAACTTCAAGAATCCCCTTTTGTTGTATCGTGTTTTATCTTGGGTTTTTAGGGCTCTTAAGCTCAGAGCAGTTTTCCATCTTTTTCTAGTCTTTGGAGGCCAAGGCATCTGCTGAGAACTTGGCATTTCTAGGCACTGTAAATCTAGCCAGGTCTCCTATACAAGGTGGTATTTCTAGGAGCTGAAGCTCTGCCTAAGGTGCCCGAAGAAAAAAGGATACTTCTTGGGTCTTGAATCCTAGCCATTACTTCATAGGTTCAGTGGCCTCTCCACAATAGGTCCCTGTGCCTAACTTTTTCAGACGGTGCCTTAATCAAAGCTCATGGTGGCTCTTCAGAATAGAATGAGCGTTTCATGAACAAAATATCCTCAGAACTGAGACACCTATGTAAGAAATTTCTAGGAGCTCTAGAAATACCTTTCCTAAGTTTTCCGAGAACAACCAATTAGACAGGAAGAAGCTGGCAAGATTCTGTAATTTAATAAAGGTGGGAACAGAAGCTGATCTGAATATGCTTCCGCAGAGCCTGAGAGCAATTTTCAAAAATGATATATATATAATGAAAACCTGCACTTTCTTTTTTTTCTTCTCTCAAATGACTAGTACAAACCCCGATCACTATGAAACTGTCAGAGGCACATATATAAATGGAGGTTTATTTTTTCTCTCATAATTTTAATCAATGAAAGTAGAAAATGAAAAATCCAAGTTTTTTTTAAAGATCAAAAGTCATTTAGGAGAATAGACGAATATGTAGGTAAAATTTTGATTGGGGACTTTTTTAATTACTTCAATGGGACTCCAGATATGATATTGATAGGGATATGTAAATTTCGTATTTACGAAATAACCACAATAAATGCAAAATTCGCGAGATAAATGCAAAATTTGCCAATTTTGACGAATAAATGCAAAAATTTGAATTTTTACTATTTTTCTGCGAAATCTCAATAATTTAAATTTTATCGTTAATTCTTCTGTGTGTTTCCAAGCTATAATTGACACCTTAAAAAAATATGAAACTAAATACGAAAATAAAGGATCTATCAGATTCTGCGCGTTACATGACTGAGTGCTTTAAATTATTAAAAACACTTCTTGGCGACAAATTCTTCACTACCAATGCTGCTGAACCAGACATGCACTATCAGTGCTGGGTGCATAAAGTGAATCTTGTGGGTGACGCATTCATTAAAGAAGTTAAACAATTTAATTCTTTTGTGGCCAAGAAGATAACTTTTTCCAACCCAAGAAAAATAAGCAGTGCGTATTTAAGCTAACAAAAAGAAGGTTCAAAGGTGACATTCATCTGAGCAAATATCATATATTGCTGCTTTTCTCAATAAATGTGAAGACGATTACTCCAGCATAAATTTCTTAAAAATAAGTTTTGACAATGAAATTCTAGCTCCTAAAATATGGGTTCAGTTGACTTATGTTTCTGAGTTCTGTAGGAAAATTATGCTAATCAACAATTTGAAAGGATCAAACTTACCATTTGCACATGTTTTGTGGAGTAAGTTAATAGATTTAAAATCTTTTGGCCTCAAATTTCAAAGGAATTTTTATGAAAAAAAAATTGACAGATGAGTACAGTAGAGTCTTGCTTATATGCCTCAGAAAAATCATTTTAGCTGAGGGCCTGATATGCTATTTTTTTTAATATATATTTTTTATTTTTACATTTTTATTTTTGTGAAAAAATTAAATTTTTTGTAAAGGAATATTAAATTTCTGACCTGATTTTTTTTTTGCAAATAAATGCAAAATTTATGATTTTTAAATATTTTTTTGCGAAATTTACATATCCCTACCTATTGATCATTTTACTGTCAATTAACTGACACTCCTTGTTAGTGGAGAAAATTTTTGGTCCCGTTAGTGTCTGTTATTAAGAGGTTCTATTGTAGCACAGAATTTTTCATATGAAAGACGTAGTGCAGTCACAAATCTTTTGATAAAATTAAAGATCAACTACAAATATTCAATAGAGGGGATTTGTGGATGCTGTTTAGTAAGATAGTCCAGCTTTAACAAATAATGACAAAAACATCCGATTCACCCTTCCTATTAGGACTATGTAGTTGTCTGTTTCTTTTGAATTTTCATCATTAATATATAAACTGAAGAGCCAAAAAAACTGGTCCAGGCATGTGTATGCAAATAATGAGATATGGAACCAATCAGAGTACGGCGCTGCGGTCGGCAACGCCTATATAACACAACAAGTGTCTGGCATAGTTGTTAGATCGGTTACTGCTTCTACAATGGCAGGTTATCGAGATTTAAGTGCGATTGAACGTGGTGTTATAGTCACGCACGACAGATGGGACATAGCATCTCCGAGGTAGCAATGAAATTTGGATTTTCATGTACGACCATTTCACGAGTGTACCGTGAATATCGGGAATCCTGTAAAAAATTAAATCTACGACATCGCTGCGGCAGGAAAAAGATCATGCAAGAACGGGACCAACGACGACTGACGAGAATCATTAAACGTGACAGACGTGCAACCCTTCCGCAAATTGCTGCAGATTTCAATGCTGGGCCACCAACAAGTGTCAGCGTGCGAACCATTCAATGAAACATCATCGATATGGGCTTTCGAAGCCGAAGGCCCACTCGTGTACCCTTGATGACTTCACGACACAAAGCTTTACGCCTCGCCTGGGCCCGACAACACAGACATTGGACTGTTAAGGACTGGAAACACGTTGCCTGGTCTGACGAGTCTCTGTTCCAATTGCTTCGAGCTGATGGACGCGTACGGGTATGGAGACAACCTCATGAATCCATGGACCCTACATGCCAACAAGGGACTGTTCAAGCTGGTGGAGGCTCTGTGATGGTATGGGGTGTGTGTAGTTGGCGTGATATGGGACCCCTGATACGTCTAGATACAACTCTGACAGGTGACAGGTACGTAAGCATCCTGTTTGATCACCTGCACCCATTCATGTCCATTGTGCATTCCGACGGACTTGGACAATTTCAGCAGGACAATGCGACACCCCACACGTCCAGAATAGCTACAAAATGGCTCCAGGAACACTCTTCTGACTTTAGACACTTCCGCTGGCCACCTAAATCCCCAGACATGAACATTATTGAACATATCTGGGATGCCTTGCAACGTGCTGTTCAGAAGAGATCTCCACCCCCTTTTACTCCTACGGATTTATAGACAGCCCTGCAGGATTCATGGTGTCAATTACCTCCAGCACTACTCAGACATTAGTCGAGTCCATGCCACGTCGTGTTGCAGCACTTCCGCGGGCTCGCAGGGGCCCTACACGATATTAGGCAGATACCAGTTGTTTTGGCTCTTCAGTGTATTTTTCAAGTGTGAAGCGAGTATTACGTTGACTGTAATCAATGTAAATATGTGCTTATGTTTTGTGAATCATAAAATTTTAATTCATTATTGAATTATAAAATTATAATTTTATAATTCAATGCTTATGTTTTGTGAATTATAAAATTATCAAATTATTAAATTATAAAATTATAATTAACAAATTTAATTTTTTTTTTTTTTTTTTTTTAAGTTTACTGATATTTTATGGTATCTTTCAAATTTTTAACTCTTCTTATACTACGCTGTTGCAGGAAAACATATTGATGCAGAAAAATAGGAAATTTATCACTGCATCTTTCAATTTTTTTATGAGAATTTTTAACATTTCCAGGGGAGGCAATGAGAAATTTTTTATTTGAAAACTGGGTGATGAGCCGAATAAGTTTGAGAAACAATGAGTTAAACTGATTCGCATTATTTTTTTATGAAATACAATTATCAGTCAATTAAAATCAGCAAAGTTTTCACTTTTCTTACTTCTAGCCAGCCAATGATATAGCCACTGTGCTGTTCCTTAGTCATATTGACGAATTCACATCGCGAAAACCCCTGTTTGAACTCTGTCGACAACACAGTGATGGTTGCCTGTGGTTTCCAACAACGAGATGTGAATGCAAGGCAATCTTCCTGTCAACAATTTTTGCCACAGAGAGCAAAAAACCTACAACTGCACAAATATTTCAATCATTACATTTAAATCATAATTTGAAAAATAGATGGCTGCACCAACAATTCATGCACATTACTAGATACGCACTCAGTTTGTTAGGTGCACATACATGCACACTTTTTGTGCAACTCATTTGATAGTAAATTTCATATGACAATAGACCAAAGCTATGCTCTGTTTTAAAGAAATTAAATAAAAGTTGTGTAAGAAAACATTGATCAATCATTCGAAATTGATTATATTTATCCATACTTGTTTAGTTGATGACTAAACTGGTTACTACAATGAAGATTCAGTATGATATGGTTTTTGAATATTTCTCATGTCAGCATCATTATCCGTGCTCCTTTAACTATATATTTGCTATTTTCTAAGGATTCTCATTCACCAATTAATTTTAAAACGTTGGTATTCATGTGAAATTTTGTATTTATTTCTTTTTTTAAGGTTATGTGCATCCGTACAATCTATCAGTAATCAGTGTGAAAAGTATTGTTTGGATCATAAGAGGAAATCGAAAGTGGCTCATTCAGAAATGTTTCCACGAGGACATATAATCGATGTATCTTCATGTTTTCAAATTGTTAATCTATTGCCATGTGAAATAAGTTACGAAATTAGAGAATTTCAATTGTCTGGCCATATGAAACCTGGCGAGAAACAATCCTTGTGTTATGTAAGTAATGAATAAGTTTATTTTGTAATAATTTATGTATGTGTAGGAGATGCATTCTACATATCTTCACCTTATAATGAAACCTCACACACCATGAATTCCCAATTTTACAGGAAGAGTGAAAAAGGGGATGGGACATCCCATTGAATAACACACAAAAGGGGGTAAATTTTTCCCTCTATAGAGGGCAGATCTCGGTTGCTGATTTTTTTCCCTTGTAATAGGTGAGCAATCTAAAAATGTCAAAGTAATTTTGAAAAAAAAAAAAGATGTACAAGGTTTTCATTGTAAGTTGAGGTTATTCCGTTGTTATAAGATAAGTAGCTTTAATATTCGGTGCTGCATGGGTTTTCTGCAATTAGTGGTAGGATTAAAAAAGTGACAAACCATTATAAATGTATAAACTATTATACATATACTAGCAGCATTAAAGAAATGGCAAGCCATTGTAAAGGCCTATAAATGTCTGAAATGCATTGTTGAGGAACCAAAGTAAGCATTCTGAAAGTCATTGTTGAGGCCCAAAAACCATCATTGCCTGACAATTTTTTTGCCAGTTTCAGGTATTTGCCCTGCTCTCATGAACTTTTAAAATAGCCTGTTGTTCAATCTGTCCTGTTTCATATATTTGCAAAATTTGGTGATGATCGGTCTAAAATTGCAGATTTTTATAGAGAATACACAGAGAGAGACAGAAAATCAATTTGGTATACATAGATGGTAAAAATGGGACCATTCAACAAAAACGTATGGTGCAATCAGAAAAAAGAATAAGATAATTCTGTATGATAAAATAGTTATTGAAATATGATTTGTGTAAATTGTGGGGTTTTAATGTCAAAAACTTGTTTTTGATGTGACACCTATAAAAAACTAGTTTGAACCACCAAAAACTGGTTTAAACCATCAAAAAAAAATTTATCAGTGTTCTAGGGACATTGGAATGTACACCAAGATAATAAATTGAGATCAAATAAATTTTGAAAATTTAGTTTCCATCGTATAGGCAGCGCTTCTCGCTTTCTGTAGGGATTTCCATTTCTTGTAGTGAGGGACATTGGGGGTGCACATCAAGATAATAAATTGTGATCAATGTGTCCCCCCCCCCCAGCACGATTTCTGTAATTCATTATTAAATGTATCCATGCAGAGAATATTATCTTTAAGGAATTTTTTATCGATACTGTATCTAAGTTTTACGTGTAACAGCTGCGAAAAGTCTTATTTTCAAATTATTTTTTTTCAATGCATTGTGCATTTCAAATTACTTTGTATTATCACACCAAAATAATATTCCAACACTCCGACCATAGGTGCCAGAAACTGGGGACTGATGAAATTTGAGCCCCCCCCCCCCCACTCCAATAACCCATGAATATACAATGCAATGCACCATTTCACCTCCTGAGTACGGGTTTGAGTCCCTTAGGGGCCACCAAGTATTACGTAAGCAGATGTTCAACCATTTTTGACCCCCCCCCCCCCCCGTCGCAAAATTTTGTCAGCAGCTTAGAATATTTCATATCTTCAAAAAGGGGGTGGTTGATGAATTAAGCAACCTTCAAACCCTCCTACCCTTCCCCTTGTCAGCAAAAGTCATCAAATCCGAAACCTTCTTCCCCCCCCCCCCCTTGATGATGACGTAATACTTGAATGACCCCTTATATATGGAATGAATGGCGATTTGCAGCCCCCCTCCCTCCTCAATGTTTCCTTCATGTTGGCACCTTTGACTGACCAAGGATGCGGAAGTGTTTGGAACTTATGGGTTCTTGTCTTGATCTTGCTGTAGGAAATTTTGATTTCTGAATCATTTCTCTGGGTGCTCATACCCATTCCATAAAGTACCCTGGGCATCCACAGCATCCCTGTCTGACACCACTGCAAATGCCAATTAATTTTTGATTTTTTTTTCAACTCTAAAGTAACAACTCTCAAGTAAAAAGAATGAAATCAGACTTCTAATTACCCATTCTATGTAACTTCATGTACATGACACTCATTCCAGTCAACAATTTGTAAAAATTTCTTCTTACAACACAAGTGAATTAACATTAACAGACAATATAAGATTATATTCAGAGGTATATTTCCTGGGTGGGGAGGGGGTGTGCAGGCTTTATCCCAAGATGACAAGTTCAAGTGAAAGGGTGTAACTAAAATTGAATAACTGGTGATCAAGAACATGAATTAGAAAGGGAGAAGTGAGGCAAGGTTGCCTCTGATTATAGCCTACATTTATTAGGATAATTTCCATTTTAAAAACAGTTTTTATCGTACATATAAACACTCCGCAATATCTAAACCTTTATTTATTTTCAGTGCCTTTGAGTAACATTTTATTTAAACACTTATCTAACGTGAATATTGCAATAAAAAGCCAGGTGATGATTAGTAGAATAATAAGTGATGCTATTTCAAACTATCGTAAATTTTTTCTTTTTTTTAACGATACATATGAGAAGATTTCAATTTATTGCAATTTAATTTGAATTCAAACAATTTCATTTAAAAAGTATTACATTATTTTCTGTTATCCGTTCATTGCCCGTTGTCATCCGATAATTAATAATAGGTTAATTCATTCCATTGTATTAAAAGTTTTCCTAATTTCGAAACATGAATTATGGGGGGAAAACTTTTAAACACACATGCAAACCAACATATCATTTCTACGTTCGGTTTAGCAATATTCCATGTTTTTGCCAACAGAATGTAGACCAAGCACACCAAAATCTTACACTTGCTATATTATATACACAGATACAAAAAGAAAAAGAAATGAGAATCTTATTGTGAAATAAAAAAAAAAAATATATATCCATTGGAGTGAGTCATCTCGCTTAACACCTTATTGGTGAGCAAATGAGTTTGATAACTTGCAGACTAGAAGCCAGCATCAGTTTTATTGGGTTGAGTTCACTCGCTCCGGTGGATTTAATGAAAATATACAAAATAGAAGTATTGTGTCGGGAAATATATACAATTAGGGATCGCCAGTGGCATCTCGCTTAGCACCTTATTCAGGGAGCAATATGAGTACACACAGGTGTTGTGGACATGAAATGCATGAAGAACTTGAATAGAGGAAAGAGAAATACACATATATACACGCATTTATATACATATATATAACTTTCAGGTCGAGTTGCCTTGCCCTAAACCTATTTCAGTGAACAATGTGGGCTTGGTTTAAATGGGGGGATTATCTGGAGAGAGCCTTAGCTAAGGAGCAGCTTCGGTCTTGTTGTTTATGTTGATTCGATCTGGCTGGTTATATTCATATTAAAAAAATAAATATCTATATATAAAATATAATTTTATCCACCGCGATCCACCTAGAAGCCTTCTGATTTTTTAGCCCTTTAAAAAAGATTTTAATCTTCCATTTGGAAAAATATTCTGATATTTTGTATCTCTATAAAAAAAATCTTGAAATTGTACTTTGTAAAAATAAAAAAATCTGTCATTACAATCTTAGGCTGACCATGTTTCCTTGAGAAAAATGCGGGAAATCGCCAACGGTCACTATATATGATGCCAATTATTGCTAAAATTGTCTATGGTGGATATTACAAATCACAGTAGATTAAAATAAATTCTCTATAGAAAAAAAATGTTTTGGCATGAAAAATAAAATATTGATATTTATAGTTATAATTATCACATAACTAGAGCCCCCATATGCATTTGCTTATTTTGGCCTTTTTTAGCGTTAATGCATATAAATGCATCAAATCAAAGAATTTTCAGTATAAGTGCATATTTTGAAAGGTTTAATTTAAACTCACTCAATTTTTTAAATAATTTTTCAAATAAATATTGTTCATAATATTTTCAAAATATCGGTTTTTTCCCGCAGATGAAATTTAATGAATTAATATATATTTATAAAGTATTTTATGAATATTAACCGTTTTATTGTAAGGCTATTTCTAGATATATGTCAGTTAAATTTTTTTTAGAAATAGTGTCGGAATTCTTTTGTTACAGGTATTTTTGTTATTGAGCAGCTACAACTAATTAGAAATCAAAAAATGCCTGAATAAAAAAATATGTACAAGTTGCGGTATATATATTATATGAGAGGATATTTTTTTTGTAAATGAAAATACACATACGCACAAAGAGAAATAGAAAAGATGCATTTATTTAAAAGCACATCAGTTTTTTTTTTTGCATGCTAATTTTTTCTAATTTTTCTATACATATTTCGGAATTTTTGATTTTTGAATATTTTTAGTGCATATTCTGGGGTGTTTAATGTATATTTTGGCATTTTAAGTATATATTTTTGCATTTTAAGTGCTTAAGTGCACATTTTGGTATTTTAAGTGCACTATTTGTATTTTAAGTGCTTAATTTTGCATTTTAAGTGCTTAATTTTGCATTTTAAGTGCATAATTTTGCATTTTTTAGCATATTTTTACATTTTTAAGTGGTTTTTTTCATATTTTTAGAGCATATTTTGCCACTTTTTTAGTGTATATAATCCGGATTCTAATCGTAACATAATGTGTTGGCTAAAAAAGTATTTTTGTTGGAAGAGGAACAAGGAATCTAAATTTGCTGAGGGGTTTGGCACAAAAAAAAGTCACAAAAGTCAAGAAAGGACTTAATTCAGAGACCAGTTTTTGTATAGACCAGCAGCATTTTTTAGAAGTGTAAGACAGGCGGTGTGTCAAGATGAATGAAGAAGGTTGTTTAGCATTCCAACACTCAAATGTCTTGTGTATAACCTATATTTACCCACTCATTTTTTCTTCTCAATGATTCTGATGTGTATCTGCAAGAGTGAAAACACTGTCATAACAGAACTTTCATAAAAAGTGCTGGCCCTGTAAACATGCAGCGCTATGCTGCCTGCTCTTGCCTGGCACTAGTTCTGGTGCATCCTGCAGAGATGCAAGAGCTGCTTTTCAATGGTCCCAAACTTTTCCGAAACGCTACAATGTGTGCCGAATCCTTGTGTATTTGCGCTATTTATTGGTTTGTGGTGCAGATCCTTTTGAAATGTAGGCAGGTTTTCTGATTCTGTCAGCTGGATCCAAAAGGGTGGGGTCATCATCCCTCCCATGGGACAATCGAACGAACCTGCACAAAATAGATTGCCCCGAATCCGCGCCTGTCTGACTGTCAGTGGGGATCAAAGTGTGAGAATGAGTGCTTCCAAAAATCTGCTTGCAGTGCACCATCCACTGGATTCACTCCCTGCGTGGGTAAACAATGTGCTGGCTGTTGGAATCTAAAAACCTGCTTGAGCTATGTTTGTACAATGGTTTCGGCTCTCATAAACAGAGTTCCCTTTATTATTATTTTTCTTTATTTTACCTGCTCCGATCTTTTTTTGTCTGTTCACAGTATAAAAAATAAATTAAAATTGGTATATAAAAATTGGCTCTTTGGTATGCATTTTATTTGGACGGTGTTTTCTCCTGACATGGATTTTTGTCTGGCTCGATCATCGGTCGGGAACAAGCAACACGTGGAACAAAGTGCTCAATCACTTTATTTTCAAAATTTCTGCTCTAAAAATGGAAGTTTGCTGCTCAAAAATAAATGAGTGACCCTTGCATCCCAGATCCTACATTTCTATGGGTCAGAATCAACATTCCCTCTAACCTGTAAGATGCAGACTGAAGATGCTTCCACTTATACAGAGTTTGTCACGCAGAAGGAATTTCTTACATTGTATGCTGAAGCCTGTTTTACAGGGCCGGATTAACTCATGGGGGTTCAGAAAAATCATTTTGTTCGAGGCCTGTGATGCCACTGTTTGGAAGCCTCAATTGCCGGGGAGGCCTCATGATAATTTGATTTGGTTAAAATGTTGGAGAGTGTAAGTATATACAAATTGGTTAGCTGGTATTTATAGCTAGGTAGGGGACCTCAGAAACTTTGTTTGGCTCTGGGTTAACTTTATGGAAATAGAGCGAAATCGTAATATAAAAACTGGGCATTAACAGAAGTTGTTCTGCTTTTGTGTCACCCTCATTGCCACAAGTAGAAACGAAAATTTACTGGCACTTGTAGAGGTCTGTATCAATTTTGGTGCCACCCTCCCTGTAATTTTTAATAGAAAAAGTAAACTCTGCATTCTTTCTGGTAAAGTGCCGGGGGTTCCAGACTCCCCGCCCTCCCTTAGTTGCAGCCATTGTCAATCTTTCAAAAAAGATCTTCAACTGTACAATCAAATTCTCCTAAAATTTTATGATTTTCCACTGGATGGTTGATGCTGAGAAAAAAATAATTTACATTTAAAAAAAAGTACTACTTCATCATTTTTTTGTGGCACTCTTTCTCCTGATGCCTTGAGCACATGTTTATTTTGCTAAATGATTAATCTGGCCCTGCTGTTGGTCTTGAAAGTGTTTACTCCGTACAATAATTGAAAGGAACAACAGTCTAATATTTGCATAGCAAAGTCACTTTATTTTATCAAAATGTATTTATAGAAAAATACTATATTGAATTCAGAGTGAATGAAAGAAAATGGTAAAAAGTTTGTTGTATATAATTATGTTTTAGTTCTGTATGCATGTCAGTTTTTCATCTTAAATTTGAGGAGCTAGTTTTAACTTATATGGAGTTCTATTACTTGTACTTAATTTGACTTTCACGTTTTTCATGATCTTATGTAGGTAGATGTCAGAAAATGTTTCCATTTCAAAATAGCTTTTGAAAATTTCAAACAATTGAAAGAAGCTGCCGTTTCTTTGACTGTTCCCCAGTACCCATCTTATTTGACTTTATTTGATAGAGAAAAGAGACCTTTAAATGTCCAGTTGAAAGTATTACCTTTGCTTAAGGATGCATTCAAGGTTAGTTATATGATACCATATTATACACCATGTCGCATGATTCATTATTAAGTTATACATTTCAATTTGTCAATAACTGCATAGCTATAATACAAAATACAAGTAGTCACTGCATTCATTCATAACTGCTGTCAATCATAGATAATTCACTGTGTCTTCAATGCTTAATTTCTACTCATTAGTGAAAGTCATTTTCTTGCCTCCGAAATAAAGGTTTTATAAAAACAAACATGACGTTCATTTGCACAGATTTCAAGGAATGTGAACTTTTTTAAGGACCGGATTGCAGTCGCAGAGAAACTTAAATTTGATGAAATCATCATTAGAAAAATAACTTTTTATTAACTTCCCATTTTGTACAATGGGCTTGTAGTTTTTGCCAGAAGATGGCTGTTTTTCCCAACTTTTTTGTCCTAAATAACTAATATTTATATAGCTTCGAATGTGAAATTGTACCCTCATTTATGCAATTTCAACTTTCGTGGTTGTCATCTGTCGTACTGTAACTTAGGGTATTACTGCTTTAATTGTGTTAAAATATCTAGATTGAAATTATAAACATCATAAATCATACAAATTTTTATCTGCTTTCACACTCAGTGTTATTATTTTTCTGTTGGTAGATTATTTTATAAACATACAATGCGGAAAATTTCAGAGCTTTTTTTGCTTGCCTACTTGTGCTATTTTCAGCTCCTAAATTTCTAGGCTCTGACTTGGAATATATGGTTATTGATGTACACTAGACTCTGATTAATCCTGCATATATGAGACTAAGGTATTCTGAATTTCTGAAATCACTGGATTAAGAGCTTCAAGAGTTCACCCTGTTGGACCCGATTGAATGCCTTCTGGAAATCAAGTTAAACATCATCTACCTTTTTGCCCTTACCCAAAGCCTTTGTCACGTGATCATAGAAGCAAAGGAAGTTAGTTACCCATGACTTACCTTTCCTGAACCCATGCTGATTTTCAGACAATACTTTATTCTCGTCTAGCCAATTCACAATAAGTTCATGACGCGTTTTTGTTTTCACGCTCAACCCATATAGTTTCAATATCACTTCTCTGCACGTTACACTGTCTAGCCTTCAAACATGATTTCTTGTATACAGGCGCGTAGCCAGAAATTTCGTTCGGGGGGGGGGGGTGGGGGGAAACCAAATTGATAGAACAATAGATGGAAATACCCAGAGTTTGGTGGCTGCTTCGGGGACAAAAGTTATGGTATCTGTTACCACATTATATTGAATCTCTGTATATGGGAGATTATGGAAAACCGCAACCGGTAAAGCCATGTCAGAAAATTTGAGGCTGCTCCTGTCTGCGGTACCCTTTTAGAAAAGGAGCAGAGAAGGTCTCAGAGATATGGCTGAGAACTCAACATGAAGTTATTAAATAGTAATGCACGAAAGTTCAAGTTAAAGCAGAATTGAAACTCGCCATGAATTTAGGTGTTTAGTGTAATTGAGAAAATTTACCAGGTTGTAAATGCTGGGAGCATTAATAACTTCACTTAGTGTCACCTGATGATCACCAAAGTAGTTCCTTCTCGGGATAGAGAAGGCGGGGCATAGTCCCATATAGTGGAGTGGAGTGGAGTTTCATCTTCTTCTCCACACACAGGACAAATATGTGAATCTGTATAGCCACAGTTGTGTAGGTGTTTCGCTAGGTTAGCATGACCAATGATGATCTGTATAACCTGTCCAATTTGTTTCCTGTTCAATGAGATAAGTTTTTTGGTAATATTCGGATGGGTTCCCAAGGCCAGCTTGGCCTGTCTGCAGTCCTGCCTTGAGTTCCATTGCCGCATGTGTTTGTCTTCTATCCATTGTTTGACATCTCCTTTGATGGTTGACATCGAAACAGGATAGAAAGGTTCAGGTCCAGATAGCTTCATGTTCGCTGCCTCTTTGGCTATGTGGTCTGCGAGTTCATTTCTCTGGAAATTTACGTGACCAGGAACCCAGTAAAGGTTGATGTTGTTGCTCAATGCTGCCAAGTTATTCAGCATGTCAGTGCAGTATTTTACACACAGTTGAAACTTGAGGAAGTTGTCAAGAGCCAATAGTGCTGCTTGGCTGTCAGAGAAGATAACAATTTGTTTGCCATGATACCCTTTGATCATTTTGATCATTTTTGTCGCACCACGGTCATTTTCTGCACACGAGGGCTAATTAGACCGGGACCTACAATTTATTGCCGATTCCGAACGGCAGGCTTGTTTTTCATACTCATCGAGAGGTTGGTGCACTAACACCTCGATGGGGGACTCCCTGCGGTAGCAATGCTGCGGTCAAGTCGCCTTTTTTTTGTTGTACCCCTGTGTCAGGAAAGTTTTCTGACAAGGACGAACTGGGTATCGAACTCGCGACACCTCTAAACATCCTTTGGTACTTTAGGCGAGCATCTTATCGACCGGGCTACCGCACCCATACCCTTTGGTAATCAGACTTTCAGCCAATATGGCTATTGCTAATACTTCAGCTTGAAAGACTGTGGACGTTTTGCCTAGATACAAATGTATCTTATGGTAGTCGTGATCCACTCCAAAGATGCGGAAAATTGCTCCAGCCCAGTATCAGTAATCCTAGAGCCATCAGTGTAACACTCAATAACTCCTGTTGAGATGCTATCAATTATGTGAGCAACTTCATTTCTCCTGAGTATGTGGATAGTGAAGCATTTAGTAAAATTTTTTGTTTTGGAACAGGTGTCTTTTGGCATTAGTGGAGAGGGGATCTCCACTTTTCCCAGTAGACAGCTGTCAAGATGATTCTTGAAAGAAGGTTTGTATCCCATATAAGGTCGATTGCACCATATACCATTTCTTTCCATCCTATACATAGTTTTAAACGCTTCTCCTTGTAGGTATCATCTCAGAGGTGGTATCTTAAGAGTAGTTTCAAGGGCGATGGAGGGAGAGCTAGGTAATGCTCCCGTAATAAGAATGCAAGCTGGTCTTTGCACTTTTTGTAGGACAGTTTTATGAGAGGTCTTTGATAACGCCTGATGCCATACCACACAACCATAGCTCAGCATTGGGCGTGCAATAGCAGTATAAATCCACTGAGTGGTTTTAGGGTTTAAACCCCAGGTTTTGCCAATAATTCTTTTGCACAGCATAAGTATATTACTGGCCCATTTAGCTCGTTCTTGAATATGGGATTTCCAGGAGAGCTTAGAATCCAAATGACATCCAAGGTATTTCACTCTGTCACATATGGTTAATTCTTGTCCCTTGAGGGTTAAGTTTCCAATTTCTCATTTTCTGTTCCATGTGAAAATCACAATTCTGGTTTTTTTCGTGGAAAATGTTAGTTGGTGTTTGTCACCCCATCTGCTGACAGAGTTTAAAATTTGTTGAGCAAGAATTCTCATTGTGGATAAATCATGCCCTGGAATGAGCACAACTAAGTCATCTGCATATGCGTGTGTATATCTTGGTCCTTTCATTAGATCAGAGATCAGGGAGCTGAAGACCATGTTCCATAGAAAGGGAGAAATGATTCCTCCTTGCGGACATCCTCTTCTGATAGCTCTTTCAGCTTGGGCATCAAGAACACGAGCAGTGATTGTTTGGTTCCTGAGCATGTGATCAATCCATGTAGTTAACATAGGTGGAATGTTAAAATCTATTAGTGCCTTACATACAGAGTCAAAAGTAACGTTGTCAAAGGCTCCAACAATGTCCAGAAAAATACCAACAGCAAATTGTCCATTGATAATTGTGTTTTCAATTCTCCAAATCAGTTGATGCAGAGCAGAGTCAGTGGAAAACCCCGTATTAAAACCATGCTGGTTCACATTAATCTTACCCATTAAGAGAGGAATATCTTGAAGATGCCAAAGTATCAGTTTTTCCAGTAACTTCAACTGAAAAGAAGATAATATAATCATTCTGAAGGATGATGATTTATAATAGGTGTCTTTTCCTTGTTTTGGTAGGAATACACCTCTGGAGCTCTTCCATACTTTGGGTATCTATCCCAAAACTAGGCTGGCTTTGAAGAAGCGAATCAACTCAATGCCTATAACTTCCCATCCTTTTTGTAAAAATATAGGATATATTCCATCTGTGCCTGGTGACTTGAAGGGAGAAAATCCCCTCAAGGCTTCGGTACATTTGTCATATTCAACTATCATGTTGGCTATTGAGATGTCTACTGGTTCCAGGATGGGCCTAGCCTGTACACCACAGTCTGGTTCCGTTGGTCCACCTAGGTGATAGTCCAGAAGACATTCCAGCGTCTCCACGGTGTGGACTGGCAGTATAGTTACCATCTGGTCGTTCTATAACATTAATTTTATCATAGGAATTGTTTTTGATCAATTTGGTAACCTTGGCAGTTTCTGACAGTGAATTCATCTCTGTACAAAACTTCTTCCAAGAACTATTTTTCACTTTTCTGATTTCTTTCTTGAACTTTCTTTGAACTTCCTTATAGTAAGTCCAATTCGATTCAAGTTTAGTCCTAACAGCCTTCCTGTGTGCCTTCCTCGTTTCTTTACGGATGAATTCAAGATCTTTAGTCCGCCAATTTTTTGAGTAGACTTCAGATTTGTCAGGCTTGAGTGGACACGCCTGATTTGCTGAGTTCCTGATCACCTCTGTCAGAATGGCAGCATGGTGGTCCAAGTCATCTACTGTTAAGATCTCGTCACCGGGGTTGGCGAGAGTATTGAGCTGGCTTTCCAGGTTTCTTTTAAAAAGATCCCAGTTTGTGTTCTTAAAATTCCGAAAAAAAGTGGGAGTAAATGTTGCTTCGTAGTAGAAGTTTATGAACATATGATCAGATAAGGAGGGTTCATCGCTGACCCTCCATCTCTTAATCGTGTTTGCAATATCTATTGAGACCAGAATCAGATCAATAACTTCTTCCCGATTACGTGTACGGAAAGTTGGTGTGTGCCCTTGGTTAGCCCAAACCAGATTTGTTTTCATGAGGAGCTCTAGTAATGTTTCTCCTCTTTGATTTATGTCTGAGCTGCGCCACGCTGTGTGGTGAGCATTGGCATCACATCCAACTATCATACTAATATTGTGATGTTCGCAGTATTCCACCAGTTCACAGAACATTTGTGGAATTTTGAGATCATAGGCCATATAGACTGAACAGATCATAATAAGGTGATTCTTGTTTAGTCCCTTACCCTTTATCAGAACTGCAACAACGTCTTCTGAAGCAGAAGGAATACTACCAGCAATTACCCAGCCCAGATTTGTATGCACTTCCCACGGTCTAGTGGGGGAAATTGTATGTCTTCTGTGGCAACAGCATTCACTACTGGATGGCGCTGTCTGCGTAATAGGGAAAAGAGTGTGCCTTCACGATGGTGAAGCTGGACTTGGGCAAATTTGTTACAATGGTTTTTGAATTCTCCTTGCATATGTCCTCCCCACTGGACAGAGTGAGCCTAACTCGATAAATAAAGCAACTCCTCCTCCAAGGGTGGAATATATTCTCTTGAACGATCTTACAGTGTATGTTCCCACCAACCATGCGTAGCTAGGTCTAACTTAAAAACTGGAGCAAACATTATTATGGTATGGGCATCTTTCTATATCAACTTTTAAATTCAACGTTTCCAAGAGACGTATAAATTCTTTTGTAGCATCCACCAAGTTTAAAATTTGGTCTGGAGATTCAAAACTCAACGCTGGTGAACCAAGCAATTTGACAAGAGCTGCCACGATTTCACGATTATTCCAGTAGCGATCTGCAAGAAGATCTCAGGCCACTCTGAAATTCTTGTTTGTAATCAAAAGTGATTGAATGAGATTTAGTCAGGGTTGTTTGGTTTAAACCAAGTGGTTTTTTTAAAAAAACCACTTTGGTTTTTTTCAAAAAATCAAATAAAAGTTGCCTAAATATAATTTTTTTCCTTGAAAAATATCATATTGGTTCATTATTAGTAAAAGGTTTCATTTTTACCACATTTTATATCCTTGGGGTACATTCTGATGGTATATCTTTAAATGACATAAGATTTTATAAGTGGTTTTTTTCAAAAAGTCTCATAAAAGTGGGCAGAATATATATATTTTTTTCATGTGAAGTATCTTAGTCATTTAAAGTTATATACAAAAGCCAAAATTTCTCATTCTTACAACATTTTCTAACCTTTGGCTACATTCTGATGCTCTATCTTTAGCAAATTCATGAATAAGGATTACATCACACATCTAAATGTAGTGGTGTATTATCTCACAGGGTTTCTTTTTCCCTTCACAAAGAAGCAGCTACAGTAGTGACACCATCATGCTATCCAATAGACACCAGCTGTCCTTAAAGGACAAAGACTAGTGTACTAGTTGTTACATTACCTCACATACATTTTCATTTTCTTTCCCATAAGAAGTAGCACATCTCCTACTGTATATTTCCCAGTCTTAATATTCAATAGTTTTTTTTATACTTTCACACACACATTGTTAAACCCAGTTAATCAAGGTTCTACTGTATGGTAGTAACAGATTTATGAAAAATAATCAGCTATATACAAGGTTATTATAATTTAAGTTTTGATTCCAAAACTATACAATAAGTACTGATCAGAATGATTTGAAAATTTTCATGGATACTCCTGAAGCAATGGAAGTTTCTTTCGCAAAAGAAAAAAGTGCAAAATGTGCAAGTAGATGATGCTGTACTTGGCCAGCAGTAGAATCTATTTTGTGCTACCACATCATTTCGGCACTTCCACAGCATCAGTGTGTGGATAGAACTTCTATCAAGATGCACATTGCAATACCAGCAAAGCAGCTGCTGAAGACCCATTTTGACAGGATGCACCTTAACCCTTGCAACTTCTGGCTGTGGGGGTACCTCAAAATGTTATAAACAATGGTCAGATTGCAAACTTTGGTGAATTGCAATCTCCAGCACATTCCCTATATGTTAGAAGTTTCTCAGGAATATTAACGGGGAGGGGGGGGGGCATTTGGTTTAATAAAGCTGAATTGCAAGCACATCCGCATCATGACTATGGCATACTCTGATCTGTTGTTGAACAAGAATTTTTGTGCTTTCAATCTCATAGCCAGAACACGGTAGATGACATATTTAACATTTCTTAAATAAGAGTTGTAGTTATTTGTTGAATTACTTCGTTTTTTGTGATGTTTCCATGAATTATGAAATCGTGAATGCTATAATTAAGGTATCATTTTGCCATGACTGGCTATCGTTTCCATTCTGCGAGCAAATTTCCCACATGTTGGATGATGTCATTAATTTTACATTTTTAAGTATTTTTTCCCCTTTATCGAATAAAATTGAATTTTTTCAGGAATATTCATGTCAATTTTCAAGTCATTCTGACAATCGTTCTTTTTTTACAGTGTTTTGAAATCAGAACCTTAGTTATAATCACCCTGTATATCGTAAGTCATTGCTAATTAATCTGCATTATTTATGCTTCATTAAATACATTATATTCACCTAATTTTTATTAGTTTTTGCAAAATAGCTTCCTAATTAAGTATACTGAAAGTAACTGGAGAAAGACCTTTATATATTTTATGATTAATAATAACATTAAAAGAATTTTAGAACACACAGTAATCTATTGAGTTAAACAAGAAATAATTGCAAAAGTTGGGTTTTGTTGAAATGTAAGAAATATTTATTGATTAATTAGCATGGGAATAGTGTTAATTACATTAATAAACATTTTATTTTAGTTAATAATTGGAAGTGGGAATGATTTTTCAGAAATTTCATTGTTTTTAATGTTAATACTATTTAAAACAAAAAAATGGGTTTAAACCAAAAAACCCCGGTTTTTTGGTTTTTTTACTAACCCTGGATTTAGTGCATCACCACCCAAAGCATTCTTTAAAATAAAAATTAATTCCAGGGCTTTTATATAAATTTTTAAGCCCCGGATAGATTTACATTATCTGACACTGGCTCTGAATGTCAGAAAATGCCAACCACTCCTCCAAGGGGCCAGAAAAGGTAGGAAGTGGTAGGGGTAATTTGAATTTGCCATGCTTCAAAAACTCTGCAAAGATTTCGGTTTTGGATTTGCAGATATGTTTTCCGAAATTTTGAGATAAAATTTTGATAGTAAATTATTGATCGATTCACATTTATAGAATCATCGCAATAACTTTCTAGTGTGTCCTCCATGCATGCTATGACAATTTGATTGAATATACATGCTCTAATTTATCATCAAGAGCATCTGTGATTTCGTTGAATTTTTAATTGGGTCAAATTCAAATTTCCTAATTCTTCCAAAGTCTTGTTTGTTAATTTAGTAAGGGATGCTTTCTGCATTTTTTTTTTTTTTTTTTTTTGTGCTGAAACAAATTTCAGATCCATAGTTATCTCTAGACCAAACTCTAAAAAACAAGGATGTACTGTCAAGAGCTATGTACGATACTGCACGAACCTAGCATTAAAACACACAGTAAAACTAAATTGATAAATTCTAATAAAAATTAAAAACCATTCAACTAGAATTTAGCCTACCACCAGCTAGGGTATTTCCACAAGAGTATGTCAACACAACCTCAGCTTAGAAATAATATTAACGCCACTCATCGGAATAGCTGTGCAATACTCATCCACCATTTGAGTCTTTTCAAGCAACTTATGCTCCGCCTCTCTGCTGCTAGTTGCATATAAAACACACATCTGGCTTGCACGACCATTTTATGGTGGAGGCTGGGAAGGCAAGTGTTTGGGGTATGGGCATTGCGGTAAAGAATGGTAGGCAAAACTCTCATGTTAGAGGCATGCTCGTGATAATAGAAAAAAGATTAACGGTTTATTTTGTGAGAGCACGAATATATACAGGTTTTACACAAGCACCACTTTATGCAAATTATTTTCAGAGTGCTATCCATCGATTATGATTGAACAATTTGCATTCATTGTAATGGTTTCGATTGCAAAGAATAAAAAGAAAAAAAGAAGCATGTGAAAATTGGGGTAAGGCCATGGATTCTCATGGAGAAATTCAGATCTCTGATATTTATATATTAAGATCTTTGTAGCTCCCACTGACCACCTATCATTCATTTTTTAATTATTTGATCAAATCACATAGTATGTATGTAGTCTTCAGCAGTTGAAACTGCATGATAGAATCGGCATAAATCTTTTATCAAATACTGGATGAAGAGGCTAACCTTAGAAAAGAAACTTTGACAAAGCATGTTTTAGATCAAAGTTGATAATGGAAAAAAGATTAATGGTTTATTTTGTGAGAGCACGAATATATACAGGAAATATGATAATCACATTATCATATTTCTTTATCAAACTTAATTTATAAAAGATCTTTGTCAAAGAACAATTGTGTAATGCCTGACATAAACTCTGTGCACTGACATGGTGTGACATGATTTCCTCTCTTCTATGCTCGAAGAAAACTTGCCTAGAAATGCTTGATTGCTGGATGGGCCAGACTAGTGCACAGCCTGATTGAGAGTCTGCTGTATTGGGTAGATTTTTAGTGTACTAGAAAAAGTCTCCAATAAATCTGAGCTCCTAAACTTACTATCTTGAATAGGCTATGAGCTCAATAATCTGTTGAATCACTTTTTCATGATTTAAGGGTAAAGGGGAAAGATTTTCTCTTTTGTGTATGGAAGAATATTATGATTATTAATTATATTTCTGACAACTCAAACAATTTAAGAATTTAAACTAGGATTGAATTATATTTTATATGTGATCAATTTTTTTCCAGTTTTTTTAAGCAGAAGCTCAATTACTAATAAAAAAATATATTTCTTATGAAAATGAGACACGTACTAAAATATTAAAAAAAAAAGAGACTATTACTCAAAATGTGAGGTTAACATTTTCTTTCTTTCTTCCCCCAGTTGCATTTGTATGTTCAGTACTGGATTGTTAATAAAACAGGAATTCCTATTGTTATCAGACAAGAGGGAGCCGAAAATGAAGCAGCTGGTCAATTTTCTGAGCATGAAATTGCAAGAAGCATGTCACCTCTCATGTTTTCATTTGTTGATGAAGAAGCATCAGCAATGTGAGTGTTTTTCTTGTTTGGTTTTTTTTATCTAAGCTGAAAACTTTCACAGGAATATTACTTTTTGTTATTTTCTCTAAGAAAAAAACGTTAAGAACTACTTGTTAGTATGGTGGAGCAGTAATCCTTTGCCTGATATAATCAGAAGGAACCAACGGCAAATGCAAATAAATACTGAAAACGTCACATGTTCCTAATGTGTTGCAACATACTATTTGTGCTTTCTTCAGAGGATAAATATTATTACGAAGGACAGAATTTTAAGAGGCTGTGAACACATGCAAGTGTATGTTTAGAATAATCACTTTGAACTGCTAATTACAAATTTAATGAACACAAAAACATGGACAGTTATACAACGCAACGGGCACCATTGCTATCCCAATATCGACTCTGACTCTTGTAATACACACACATTCTTCTTGGAGATGAAGCCTGTGCTGCCATCTGTCAGTCACTTTTTCAGCTAGTAATATTTACAACAATATGTGTGGCATGCGATTGTTAGAATAGAAGAATGAGATTCTAATGGACTCCAACAGTAGAATTCGAAGAGATGATGTTTGGAAGGCTGCTATAATTTTTTTTTTAGCAGTAGTTTTAGATTATGTAAATAAAGCTGTTTATTTGTTCTCGAATCATCATTCCTTTGAGTGTCTGCCCATCCTCAAGTTCTTAGTAAAGAACTCTTGGGAGATGCACATGATGGGACAAATCTGGTGACAGGAGATTCATCAAGAAACCCACTGTCGACGCAACGGCAGCAGTATAAAAACTATTTCTCTCATTGGGGATCCCATCTGGGTTGATTACAAAATCTTCTCGGTTGCTCAGTGGAAAAATTATTTCTGTTCAAGTCAAACATTGTGGTCAGACTTACGCACGAGTCTAAAGCAATGCTTTGATTGGTTGCTTGCAAAATAGAACTATTTCATTGGTCTTTTCAAATTTTCTTAACATCAGCAGTTAAAATTAACCTAAGCTGGGCATCATCATGAAGTATGAGGGAGAGTGCATCATTTAGATGCAATGGTATGCACGGGAAACCAATACCTGAGTGACAGGAAAGAGAGCAATACATTTGTGAGAGAAACTTTTTTAGAAGTTGTCCTCTCACACCCAAATTCAATAATTCAATTACAATTTCCCTACCTAATATGATAGCAAAAGTTTTGTGTTATTTTGGTATACTCTGTAAAATTATCATATAAGTTAATTTTACATTTTTTATTCTATGAAAAGGTGTAGCATGCGTGTTGGAAAGTCTTTACATTCACAAGGTGTTCCAGCATGGTGTGCTCGTTTTCACCTGGAAAAGGGAATTACGTTTCGTAGGCTTCATGTGATAACACATTCATCTAGACCTGACTGGTAATTTCATTTTTATTAAACTTTATTTTAGTATTATCATTTATTTAGGAAAACATTTTGAAGTATAAAAAAAGCTGAAAGGTTAGCATGGATCACAGAAAACCATGGGGACAACCAGCTTCTAATACTTATAAAGAACTAGCTGATGCCCGGCGACGTTGCCTGCCCCGTAAAAAATTTATATATGTATAGCTTATTAATTATTTCTTAATCAAAAAAAAATTCTGCATCAAGTAAAAAAAAAATTTTATTTTTAAATATTTTAATTAAAAACTTCAGGCAGTCACTTGTGGATACACAATATATTTTTTTTTCCATCTGGTGTGTAGATGGTGTGTAGATCCTACAAATTTTTAGGATTACCAACACGCGAACAGGCAACGAAAAGCTGTTCGTGTGAAAAACGGCTTAAGTAGGTTGATACCTGCCACTGCTAACGACTGGCCTTGCGCTTTGTTGATTTCCATGGCAAAAGCTAAATGAATCTGGAACTGTAATCGCTGCTTGAAAGTAAATGGCATTTCTTCAGTGATAATTGGGATACGTGGAATGAAGAGGTCTTCTCCTTTGGCACAAATCCAGTTAGAATCGTTGCTTCAATGATGTAATTGTGCAATTTCTTCACGCAGAGTCTGGTGTCATTGTAGAGTCTTGGTGTCTCCAAATTTCTTAAAAGAGTTATAGGTGCTCTGACTTTGAGGGTCAAGTTGTGTGGTGGCACACCTGGAATATCCAAAGAGTTCAGAATTTCTGCAGGATACAGAACTATCTGTGCTGTGTCTGTGGCAATGTCAACCGATTTGTAAGATGTGGAGTCTCCTGGAATAGTTTTTAGGATTTTTTTTGTTGATCTTGTTCACACTGTGATTTTTCCGTGCCAGAATCGCTCTCTCACACAAAGTCATGCATGGTTTCGGTGATTTTGTTGAATGTTTGGCAAGACTTTGTCCGCAAGTTCTTGAATTGAGTTTGAAAACTGACAAAATCCATTTGGGAACATAATCAGTCCAGTGCTTGGCTCTATGGGGATTCTCCCATTGCCAAGTTTGATCAACTAATGTGAAAATGATAGCAGTGCTGAGTCATTTTGCAGTTGAACTCGCATGTTGGTGGATAATGATAATTTCTTAACTTCGTGCCAGAGTGTTGATGATTTGAGGCAAGCATTGAATTCATCTGCTTGCATTCAACATTTTTTTTCTCAGTTTTGTCGTAGTAGTTGTTGTTCTCTGTTGTTAGCACTGGCGTACGCAAGGGAGGGGGAGGGCTTTGGGGTTCTAACCCCCTGATCCAAGATTATAGTGTATATAATCTTGGATATATAACCCCCCTAGAAGGAAAAAAAATCTGAAACCCCCTAGAGAAATTTTTGCTTACGCCTATGGTTGTTAGTGATGCCATATGTTAAGCTTGTGCAGCGAATATCATTCAAACGCCTTTTAATCATTTTTTAAATTGAAACTATATCTCTAGAATGGGCGGTTGATGAGATAAAGGCTGCATTTGCACTTACATGACACCCTGTTTATAGGAAAGCAAAAATAACCATCGCTTCCCGGGTTTTCTTCAATTACTGGGAGGATTGGAAAAGTGACAAACCATTATAAATGAATAAACTGTTATAATGGCAGCATTAAAGATTTGACAAACTATTGTAAAGGCATGTACACGTCTGAAACGCATTGTTGGGAACCAACACAGTAACCAAAGTAAACGTTCCGAAAGTGATTGTTGCCCGACAGTTTTTCGCCCATTTTGGGCATTTGCCCAGCTCTGACGAACTTTTAAAGTAGCCTATGGTTCAATCCCAGTCCTGTTTGGTATATGCAAAATCTGGCGATGATCGGTCTAAAACTGTAGATTTGTATAAAGAACATACATACAGATATACATATTTTCACATTTATATATAAGATAATCTGATAGACAAGGAACAGTTCTCAATGATTGTCTCTTAGTAAATTAGCATGTTTTAGTGCTCGAAAATTATGCTTGTGACTTGATTGTAGGAAAATTGAAAAGAGAAATAATTTTCAATCTGGCAAATCACAGGCACATATTTAAGATACCCTTTTTCTTTTTCGTGACACTGGCATCATACTCTTCTTTTTTTATTATTTGTCATACTGCACTTAAGCAGCATATATCATATTTTTCTTCCACAAATACACGTATGTGCTGCATTTTACCATCTGCAACAGTGTCACAACTTTTTTTCATGTGAGTATATTTTGAATTTCAAATTGAGTACAACTGATTTTAAAATGCAGACAAGTTCTTTATTCAGCGATAGAAAATAGGTCAATCACTCACTTCTTTCATAAGCAAAATTACTGTTTGTGTAATAAAATTGAAGTATTTAAAGGTTTTTGTTATTGTATTGAGATTTTTTTTTTAAATTAGTTTTTCACAAACACAACTCCATCGCAATTACAAAATACTGTAATCTAAATCTTGATGAGTGGTTTTCCTACTCCTTGTTTTTCTCCATACACATGACATGGAGGGAAAACAGTTCTTTCATGGAGCTGGTACCAAAATTTTCTTTTCTCCCTATACAGTACAAATAAGTAGCATCTCATATTCTTTATAAGCCTTAGAAGCTGGTAGTTCTCCATGATCGTTATATGAATACACACATTCAATGTACTACAGGCATCCCTCGCTTTACACAATTAATTGGTTCCGCAAAATGATGATAGCATAAAGTTAGTTGAATTTAGCATGGGTAAAATAGGGATTTCTTCAGAAAAATAAACCAACCCAACTTCCGTCAACATAATATTTTTTGAATGAATTAATGAAACTTCAGAATAAATCTTGCGAATTTAAGCTGCATGAAAATAAACTAAATTAATATGTTTTACTTATATTTTCAGTCATGGTCTCCACATCCTGGAGTAGGACCCTAGGTCGGGATCTTTTGCAGGCCCCTTTATGATGAATTTATAGCGTGAAAAAGCAAAAAAATTATGAAAATTGTCCCGGGCCCCAGGGCTGGAGCCTTGTCACCCCACCCCTTGTGGGGACCATGTTTTCAGTACTTCTGATTGATTCTAGGGTGAATATAGATCTTTTTTTTCCTGTAGAGCTTGATATGATAATTGGCTGATAAATTTTTTTATTGAAACATCAATGCTGTTGTAGTGACCCTAGGTTCTCCGTATTATGAACATTCATTGAAGCAAACTTAAACACAGAAATTTATTCACAAAAATTATAGTAATGACGCACACTGGAGACAATGATCCTCCTTGATCGTTTTCACACACTTTTCTCTCTTTTTCTTTTTGAATGTCACCCTCCAGTTTTTGTGATTTTCTTTGTTATGTCAAGGTTTTAACTGGGAGATTTGCATACAGAACTCTACAGCCGTCTTAATACTAGGGCCCACCCGGGCACCTCAAGTGCAAAGGGGGCCTCATGATAATGAGATTTGGTTAATCAATCTGATTTTTGAGGTTAAATGCTTACATTTTTTAACAGTCATTTTATAGTAGTTAAGGGGCCACAGAAAAATCAATTTGCCTGGAGACGCATGATGGCCCTATAAAACAGCAAGATTCAGGTCACAAACAGCATTTTTTCATCGTCTTATGAAAACTTCAGCACCAAGAGAATTATGATAAAAATCTGATTATCCATCGCAAATATATATATGACCATTCTAGTTTCATTAGAATCTTTTTCTTTGGTTAAAATTCTGTTAGCATTGTCAATGTTATCAAAAGACATTGATATTTCTGAAATGGGGTGAATTAGATTTCGATCCCATATTTATCTCGTTTAGTTATTTTAATTGTCACATTTTAATTTGCATGCCCATTTTCAAAATTAACATCAAATTCCAGACCACATTTTGAGGTTGAGATTTCTGAAATCAATGTTTTAAAATCATGTTATATCAAAATCAAGTAAAGTGAGAGATACCTATATTGTGAAGATGGAGAAACAAAACAAATTGACACGCATACTGTAGTGTTCTTCCATAAAAATTCAATTGATCAGGACTTATATATATATATATATATATGTTAAGTAACTAGCAGTGCCATCTAGTGTTATGGGGGGAAGTACCCTCAGAGGGTAAACAATGCATCATGTTAAGATGGGTAGACCTTTGTTCCGGTAGCATTACCTTTCTCTTACTACTTCTATTTTGACTCCTTTACTATATTTTACTCTTGCTACCTTACTCTTGCATTCAGAATCATATATAAGTTTAACTAGCAATAAATACTCATGCATCTAAAATCACCCATATGTTATTCAATTGATTACACTTAAATTTATAAACTATGATGACCCAAAATGTTCATCATAGAAATTTGATAGATTCTAAACTCGAAGACTGTATAAGTTTAAGATGGAAAATATAAATGAATAGTTGATAAAATAAATAAAGTTTTACTCATGGAAGCTATCAAAGAGCAACAAAGCTGGTTGTGTTTGACATAAGTATAATGAAGCTACAGTGACTTTTGATACATTTGTTGAATAAATAAAATTAAGATAAGTCATTTAAAGGATATATCAAATTGTTTTTATTTGTCAAAAATGTCTCGAAAGATAAATGTGTAGAATTTTAATGTCAAATATTTCTCTGAAGTTCTATGTTTAATTTAAAACTATCTAATAATGCCTGGTGCTGCCTGGTATCCACCCCCTCCCCATCCCCGTACTGGCAGCACTAAAGAAGTGACAAACCATTGTAAAGGCATGTACATGTCTGAAACTCATTGCTAGTGAACCACAGTAACCAAAGTAAATGTTTGGAAATTGATTGTTGAGCCAGAAACCATTGTTTGCCTGACAGTTTTTTTGCCTATTTCAGGCATTTGCCCAGCTCTGACGAACTTTTAAAGTAGTCTGCCATTTAAGTCAGGTCCTATTTGGTATATATGTAAAATTTGGTGATGATCGGTCTAAAATTGTAGATTTGTATAGGGAACACACACACAGACAGACAGGCAGAAAATCGATTTCATATAAAGTTGAACCCTGTTATAGTGCCGCCCATTGTAGTGCCAACACTGCTTACTGCCACAAATTTTCCATGAACAAATCTTCCATATATAGGGTTTATAATCCCGGCTCGGGCATGAATGTCTACCAACACTAACTAATTCCCTGCACAGATCATACAGATCTCTTGGGAATATGTGATCACATTATTCAATAATGTAAAACACCTATTATAACGCCACCTATTGTTCGGATGTATACAAATTCTATGTCATTTTCCAAGAAAATTTTCACAACGTTCCTTATTTTTTTCTGGAAGGAGTTGAGGATTTATCGTTTTCTCATTCCACTTTTATTATCAGTCAACATAATAATAATTTAGAGCAAATGACTGGAAGAATAAAGAATAGTGTGGTCAGGGGTCTTAGAAAGCATATTGAATGCCTGAATGGACCAAAACTACCAACGTATTCAACTAAACAGATTTATTAATAGGGGGAAAGTGTACAAAAAATGAGCGTATTGTACAAGTTCTTTCAAGGTTGCCAAAAGAAGTTTTTCAAAAGTGCATGTTTTTACTCACTGATCATTGCATTTCGAGTGCTATCACCCTTCATTTGCTCCATTCAAATTGTGCTGGAAGGTGGTGTTCTTTCCATATCTAAGAAATGGGAAATTTGTGTCTATCAAACCAATATGAACTAAAAAAGCAATGCCGTTTGTTCATTCACTGTAATTATTATATTCCTGTAACTTTGTATATATTTTTCTCATGCTTCTTTGAGCTTATAATCTGAAGCTCTGTATATACTTTTCTAATATTGTATTTTTAAAATTTTTTCATTGTCTTTTTTTCGTCTAACTTCGTTTTTTTTTTGTGTGTATGTGTGTGTGTATTTGGCTGGGCTTTTATATATATATATAAACATCTGCTGTACTCTTTTATAACCAGGGATCCTACTCGTCCTACTTTTGCTACTTTTTGGTAAAATATCCTACTTTCTCGCTTTTGTCCTATTTTCTAGTTTTTGTCCTACTTTTCCTACCTTTTTACCAAATCCTATCTACAATATTCGTGTAATTGGTTTTAATTGAGCAGGGAATCATCGATATATTGCCAAATAGTACAAATGTTGTAGATTGAAATTAATGATTCTGCCAAAGCAAATAGCATTGTTTTCAAGGTTATTTGGGGGGGGGGCATATGTGGGCTATTTCGTTTATTAGTTTTTTCATTTGCTTAGTTTGAAGGTTCAACAAGTAGAGTAGTCATTAAAACTCTCTGTCTTGATGGAAAAAATAATTTTGCATTTACTTTTCATTGTCTAGTAACTAGCAGTCATCATTCAAAATTATGGTGCACATTTTGTGTATAGGTGAAACAACAGTTTGCATTACAAAGTAGTTGGATACATAAGCCTATTCCAGGTTTGGTGATTCTGACACTACCCAATAGCATTCCATTGTCTTTTGTACTTTTAGGGAATACAGAGGTATGCAAAGGTAAATAATGTATGCAATACTCAGCAAAGAGCTAGAAATGAAAGTGCTTCATTTTACAAAAACGATTACACTGGTATTGAACAGTAAAATGTAATGAAATTCCTTTGAAAAAGCGATGGCAACACAGTAAAACCATCCATTTCACCTTGACTCATTTACATCGGAACTTACGTAATTCTAACATTTTGCACTGTGCTTTTGAAAGTGGTCTGGAAGGAATGTCATTCTTAAAAATCTCACATGCCTTCATAATTTGCTGTGTGTATTGTCGAAGAGAGTTGACAGATTGGACTGTGGATGACTCCAAAACAAATGTAATTTATATTGTGGGGAGAACGCAGAAAATTATTATCTGTAGTTGCTAGTACACTGTTTTGCCAAAAATTGTTTTTGTAACCAAGTCATTTCTGTCATTTTGGCTTTGGCTTGAGTCAATCTTATAAGATACTGAAATAATGCTATTGAAAGAATATTAATGAAAGTAAGTATCTTTACTTACTTAAATAATCACAGTATAACAAAAAAATACTGAAATTTTTTTTATTGTTGTCGTTGAAACATGAATTTGCAATGCGATCACAAAAAATCAAACTCGAGTTTAAAGATACAAACTTGATATTGCGATTTCAAAATTGTCATCCAAAATCAATGAACTGGCATTGGTTGAGCCCCCATAATTAAATGTAACGTTTATCTTGTATTTCCCAGTTCTTTATCATTTTTACCCCAGTAACCATTGGATGGATGACAATAATGAATGAAACAAGACCTTAATTAAACTATAAATATTTATTCAATTTTCAGTCAACTATTAGTATAACATTTTAACAACAATTATCACATTTAACCTTTTCTCTCAATATTGCAACGAAATAATAAAACTGAACGGTCTCACCACAATGTCCAGGTATTCAGGTATTAGTTCTCGTCGTGCACAAGAGATGGCAAAATGTCTACTTCACGGCAGAAGACTCCCCGACACCAGGTTCGGACGGGTTTGGTGTCTCGTAACACACGTTGAGGCCACAGCTCAGCTACTGTGTAGGAAATTGGAGGCGAACGTCCAAGGGTAGCCGGTTTGGCCACTAACCAATCCACAGGCAACGGGATCATGACGACGTTGGATTATTACATGAAGTCGGGCAATGAGACGGGTGAGGTGCCAAAGGCACACCTTTCCAATTTTAACTCATTGTTTTGAGAGACGATCTGGCACACACCTCCACAGGGCGTGACGCCTTAGTGATGAAAACAGAAGGTTAGTCGGAGGAAGGAAAGTGCTGTTCGTGTAGATCTGTCTGGTTTTTATGCAAGAGCGTTCCCACAATGCCCCATGAAAGAACCAATCACAAGGTCGAAGGTGCTGTATTGAGCTTGCATCTAATTTACATAATTTCATGAGAGAAAAGGAAATATTGTAAAATTTATAACACTGAATCTGGCAACCAAACATAACAAATTGGTGATCTAGAAGAAAGAGAAGGTAACTAGACGAGCTATTTGGATCTCTGGCATGGATGTAAACCGGAATTTATATGGGACGTTGGCAGCCCGACCTCTGGCCCCATTCTTGCTGTACGGCTAGGAGACCCCCCCCCCCCACCGACCGTCAGACTAAGCGAACTAACTGGCTCGAACCGGATCGCCAACGGAAGCCTCGGGTGGTTTCCGGTAGCCAACGAACCCTGGGGCCTAAACAAGATTAAATGAACATTAAGATTTTGTAAGAGATCCCAGGTCGTCATGTTACAGTATGCAGAAATCTAGTAGAATACTATCAAGAGTTGTTAAAATATTAGAAGAGGTGAAAGCGTTTTTGAATGAACGTAGAACTGATTTGTCTTATGAAGAAATAAGACTGATTTGTCTTAGAAGAAGCTTAACGATTCTAAAACTATCGCAGAAGAATTAGATTGTGAAATCGGTTTTCCAGTAGCAAGCACTTCTGTAAGTCCCAGAAAAAAAGAGGCGAATGTTTGATTACGGAAATGAAGACAATGTCATACAGAATCTGGAATTGCATTTTAAAATAAATTTCATTTTATTATACGTTACCATTAGTAAATTAGAAAAAAGGTTTGAATTGCCTCAGGATCAAAACAGTTGTTTTGCTTTCTTGGAGAACTTGGGCAAATTCACAAACTTAAATCCAGAAGCTAAACTAAAGCAATGCTTCAATTCACAAAATAAACTGAAGGATTTTAGTACTAATAATTTGGACATAAATGCAGTTGATTTACAGAACGAAATCGAAATTCTTCAGACGCATATAAAATTGACTGCATCTTCAGTTAAAATTTTGAAATATTTGTTTAAAAATAACTTAATTAACATATTTCCAAATTTATCAATTGCTTTACGCATTTATTTAACATTACCTATCACTGTTCCCAAGGGAGAATGACTATTTTCTAAGCTAAAAATTATAAAAAATTATTTAAGATCAAGTTTGTCACAAAAAATTCTCTCAAATTTAGCAATAATAAGCATTGAAGATGACATAGATATAAATAATAATTTGATAATAATTTGAAATGATAAGATAATTTGCAATAAGGAAATCAAGAAAAATAGATTTTGATTGTTGAAACTATACTTTAACTCTATATTGGTATTTTAATTTTATTATGATTGTGTATTGAATGAAAATGATTTTGGTCTGTATCTAGTGTTTTTTCATTCACTTGTTTCAAATCACTGCTCTATTCTACCGTGATTTTTTTAATATTTTCCTTCCACATTCGGTTACTTGCAAGTAATCGTTTCGTTGCTTGTAAAGTTGTGAGAGCTTGAACATTCTCGCATCTTAAAGAGCCCTTTGGACTCTGAGACATGGTGTATCATCATAACCTGTCATATTCACATTAAATAGAGTTCAGCTAATCACTGAAGGACAACTCATACAGTGTCTATGCATACTTTATTATGAAGGCGTGTAAGTTTCGGGACAATGGACTCAATTTGGGTGGACGAACAGCAGCATATTGCAAAGTATCCCATTAAAAAATAAATTGCCATTTGTAAATTTCATTATTTCATTCACAATAATGTATAATTGAAATAAAATAAAATTAGTATTATTTTAATAAATATTCTATTGCTTTTATGGTCAGGTAATGAAATTTCATTTTTGCTCAAAAAACAATGGTGGTGCACTGCAGGGGTATACGCAGAACCTTCCTTTGGAGGAGGGATGCGATAAGTGGATTAGAGAGAGAGAGAGAGGGAAAAGGGTTATGTAAATTTCAAGTTGCCCCACAAAAGTAGCATTCTTAGTTTAAAAAAATTTACTAAAAATATATGTTTAAAAATATTTCAATATTTTAGTTTTCAAAAAACACTTTTCAATTTTTGCGGGGGGGGGGGGGGAGAGATGACACTCCCTCCCGCTGCAATAGGGTCTTAGGAGTGGTACAAAATGCGTCGCACCCAAGCAGCAGGTGAGCTTGAGCTGCCCCGGCCCGTGATCAAGCCACTGAATGCTAGATGTTGAGTTAGGTGGCATACAAAAGACTTCACGACCATTATCTGGTATTCAAAGAACTTGGAATTTTTCGAGGTGACTTCTAAAAGTGATGGTTATGGTATGCAATACACACAACTTGTGAGCCTACCTTTTTTATCACATCCACTGAAAAATACAAATTTTCGAACGTTGAGAGGATGTGGATCATGGTGTATAGTTCTCACTCCCACAGGTGTAGCTACAGCAGTGGCTGATCAAATTTAATGTTCTTTGTGGTTTTTTTTTTGTGATCTATGGTGCCACGGATGAAAAAGTTTAAGAATCGCCTTAAGTATAGTAAAAAATATGATTTTCAGGTAATGGAAAATAGATGTATTTTGAAAAGATTTATTTTGTGCATCAAGTGTGTTTTGTGGAGGAAGAATTTCTTTTTTGGATACAGTTTATATATATATATATGTGTGTGTGTGTGCATGTGTATGTGTGTACAGTTTTATAATTTAAAAAAGTACAAATTATCATTATCTGATTAATGAATTGAAGTAAATAAATTAATAAAGTGATTAATTACAAAAATCATATTTTTGAAAATTGACTACTGGTATATAAAATAGATGTTTGTTTTGGCCCCCCCCCAACCCCAGAATTTTTGTCCATGAACCGCCACAACTTGAAATGCATAAATTTAGTTTTATTCATTTAAGAGTCCATTCATTGTATTTTAACCAGTGCTAACTTGTAGTCGTATCATTTTTAGTTTTATACTTCTTGAGATTTAAATTTTAAATGGTCATTATATCAGAAATAAGAAAGCACTGTGCCTATAATATTATCATCTGCATAGCTTATAATATTTCCATCCATTTGTAAGTGTTGTATGTTTTTTTAATGACTAAGAGGAAAAGTATTACCCCAAGAAACAATCCCTTTATTACACTACTGACTGTTTCCTTAAAAAATCCAGTTTTATTTTTAATTACCTGCTTTATGTTCATGAAGTAACTTTTAAGCTGATCCAATTAGATTTCATGTCAGAGCAGTTGTATACATTTAAATGATGAATGATTTAAATATACATTTTGAAATTTCCATTTTAATTATTTGCACTCCTATTCAAAATAACTTCTACCTGTTGTTACAATGTGTAATTATAAATGGTCGAAAGAATACAATATTTTTTTTTATAATTTCAGGGTTTATAGCATTGGCATTGATGTCACAAATGGACAAGGGATATATGAAGACACCATCATTGTGATCTTAACACCTCGTTATCAGTTGGATAACAGAAGTCAACATACACTGGAATTTTGTCAAAAAGTTCCTATGATGGAGGTACTGAATGCATTTGTTATCTTCATCTTATTTTTATTTTAAATTTTTTGTATTCAGGTTTGGTATAATTTACAAAAAATGCAACAAAATACAAGTTAGTGCACTTACTTTATTAAAATAAGCATACGTACAAGCTGTGTGTGTCTCTCAAATTTTTCACACACCTTATATTGCTGCAATTATTGACCTTAGAAACATACTTCCAATCTTTAAAAATTTTCTTTTTAATCTTTAAAAATCTTTAGAATTTTTTCTAAAGACAACCATAATCTTTTTATTTGCAGTGTATTATATGTTATTAATTTTTTTTAGTGTTATGCTTTTATATTGGGTATTTTGGTTATATTTGATATCCATATTTCTTATGAACAAATCGTTTCAACCACCTTGTTGGGCGATTTGCCTATTGTGGCCTTTGTATTACAAATTTTTTGCAAATGATGTGCGGTTATTTAAAATGTCATAAACTTTCCAGTGGGGAAAAAATAATAAAATTAACTTTTTACATAAACCCTGTGTGCTAAAACTTCCACATAGTAAAATATTAACCCTTCTCTGAGAAGTCATTTGCAAAAAAATTCAGATTTTTTTAAGGAATATTTGTGGAGATATTTGATTTCTAAATTTTCAGCATTTATCACGAGCGATATAGGGTGGGATTCATGAAATGTAAATTAAACTCCAAGTTTAAAAAATGGAATTTATGACTAAAAAATTAAATAATGTCACACTTTAATAATTTTAATAATAAAGCCTTTCCAGCTAAATTGCTTCACAATAAAACCACCAACAAAACTATTTGCATTTTTCATGTGACCAGTGGTTTGAAGTTTGAACCACCAATGTTTCCTGAATTTATTTCTATGTGTCGAAGAGATTTACAACAGATTCTTTGTTACAGTATCATTTTAATTCCTCAAAAGTCTATTCCTATTCCTTTATTCCTCAAAAGGTTAAATAATTACTTTTTAATAAAATTATCCCATAGGAGTAAGAAGTGTCCCTGATGAACTGTCTGTTGGCTTTGCATTTTTTAAATGAATTTTGTTAATATTGCATGTATGATAACATGAATGCAAGGTATTTCTTACATTCTATATTCATCTGTGTTGTTTTGCAAAATAAATCTATCTGTTCTTCGTCTATATGGGCATTGTTATCCTTATCATTTTGCAAAGTACATGCCAGGTATATGCTGCTAAAAAATAGGAAAAACGTTGCTTATAGTGGCTTTGGTTAATGCTATCTATTTTTGTAATCAAAAGAAATTGTTGATGCAATCACAAATGATAGTTTGCAGCTTTTTTGATCATGTTGCCACTACTTTGATTACAACCACTGCCATATGTGAAGGAAAGGGGTTGACTGAGCTGAGATTTTAGAGTTTTGTAGTAAAAATTAAAAAAAAAAACTATTTCGCTCTCTTCCCCCCCCCCCCCAAAAAAAAAAAAAAAAAAAAAATCCTGTGTACACCTATGGTTACAAGCCACATATTCCAAGAGAAAACTGCAGATCAGAATATTTTCTACCGTTCATAAAAGGCATAATTGATATTTGCTAATTATTACTAATAGTTGCTGATTCAAGAACAAAAGAAAGATTGATTTATTCTGATTGGACAAAAGTTTCCCAAATAAATGTTAGCTTGTAGATATACTCAAATTATTGATAAACATGTTACTGATCTGTAGAGATAAAATGTTATTTTTCTAAAAAACAAGAAAAAGTTTTTAAATTTTTTTTTGTATCATAATGGCAGGATAGTCAAAAAAAAAACAAAACTGAACTGCTCCATTCAAAATGGTTGTGTTTGTACAATTTACTCATGTTTATGCTTTTCTCAGATATTACTCTAGTTCTTTGCTGTAATATAATCTGTAGGTGCAAATTTCGCTACTTTAGAAGGGAAAAAATGATACTATAATCTGTGTGTGCATTTCTGGTAGCTATTTGTATTGTCAGCAATGTTGCCTTGACGAATGTGTAAGGTATTAGTTGTAGTGCCTGGTTCAAAGTTATATCAGCAGACAACGATATGACACTAGACAGTTACTAAATGTTGATTTCTTTTAACATGTTCACATCTCACATTTTTACCCTCCATTGCTGATGTACTGTCAGACTAGCCTTGCTACTTGACAAGTTTTTTCTTGAATTTATTTTTTCAACTTAAATGTTGATTTGGCTTACACAGGGTGATTCAGAAAAGATGAGAAAAACTTTAAGAGGTGATAGTGCACACCAATACAAACAATTGTCATCACAGAATGCATGGTCTAACATGAAATGCAAATGCACTACCACGTTCAAGACGGTTGCTCCACAAACGTTAAAACAGCATTCCTGTTGAAATTTATTGGGAGAAAAATAACACCATACATGTAAATGTAACGTATAGCCTATGAAATAGTTTTCATTAAATTTCTGAATTCGGCTTTAATTCTAAATATTCATTAATTGTGATATTTCATTGATCGATGGAGGAATTATTTTTCATTAAATCTTAAATTTAATTATTAATTTCACTAATTCTGGTGTTTCATTAATCTAGTTATTTTTCATTAAATATGAATTTTCAGCAGTTTTGGAATTATTTATTAATTTTAAATTGTGATCAATTCTTCCATTTGTTTTGACTTTTCACAAGTTCCAAATTTTCATTTATTATGGGATTATTTCAAATTAATTTTGGAATTTTCATTCATTCCAATTTCTATTATATAATTTAAAATTATTTTTCAATTTTATTAATTGTACAATTCATTCTAAATTTTTAATTTCTGTAAATTTTAAATTTTCATTAATTTTCATAAATCCGGAATTTTTACTAATTTTCATAAATCCTGAATTTTTACTAATTTTCATAATTGCTCAATTTCCGCAAACCCTGAATTCTCATTAATTTTTATCCATCCTAAATTTGTGTTAATTTTTATCCATCTTCAATTTTCATTAATTATATTTAAATCCACCTTTAGTTTTTAATTACAGAATAATTTTCCTTTACTTCTGAATTTTCATTAATTATGATATTTCATCAATCAAGGAATAACTGAGGAACAATTTTTTTGTTCTCTGTTGCATGGAGATTTTTCAACTGAGATCTAAGTTATTTTCTGATCACTGATCTCAAATTGGAAATCCATTTTTTTCTGCATGCTCTAGTTTTTATGCAATTTGATATTATGCAGGGTTTGAAATAAAGACCTTAGGCCACCCTTTATCTTTCGAACCGTTGGTTATAGAAGCATGCTTTCAACTAGAAAAAGTATCCAAATAACATGTCCATCTCAGATATGTCACTAGGGTATCGAGGTACAAAATTTAATTTTTTTATACGGTCCCCCTGTCTTCTAACTTTTAAGTATAAAGATGTCACCCTGTCTCTTCTGATCCCAACAAAAAAACTTGACGTTTCTAAGTGTAATATTCACCGAGATACTCGAAAAACGGAGGAAATTTTATGGAAAAACCGCATTAAATGCAGAAAAATAATTTTACCTGCATTTAAAGTTGTTTTTCCTCCAAATTTCTTCCATTTTCCAATTCCTGCTGGAACATCAAATGGGATTTCCCTCATAAAGTCCAGAAACTCAAGAATTATAAGCTCAGATTCTTTCCTGTAAAGTGCCAAAAAAAAAATAAATTCAGAAAAAACTAAAAATGTTATTTTGAAAAATAAGCTCTCAAAAAATCTGAAATCAGCATACTCAAATTAGGTAAGATCAAGTGCTTGTATAAATGCAACAGAAATTTTGTTCCCCACCATAATTTATCAGAAAAATATGAATTTTCAATAGTTTTTTAATTGTTCATTAATTTTGAATTGTCATAATTCTGATTTTTTTCATTATTTTTGTGTTCACGTTTTTATATATTGTATTTTAATAGATTTTTTTCAGCATTCCCATACTTTATATTTTAATTGATGTTATGCTTCATTTTAATGCCAACTTTAATTACCAATTTATAATATCCAGGCTCTGGGAGCATCCCAAATGTCAAGGTTCTGGGCTCCCTGATATTGTTTCTTTCTGAAATCGCTCGTCCACTCAGGGTCCTGTTCATAGTTCACGAATGAAGTGCTTTCCAATATGTGCATCTTTTGCTACACATTGGAGCATGTTGACATCATTGTGCTTGTGTCTCGCCCACTCACGAACGCTGCACACGGTTCAATTTGTGCTTAGCCTTACGGAACTGCAAACGGATGTACCACAGAGGCAGCATGAATGTACGGTGAGCATTTTCCCCACAGGCAGTTGCCCAGTCCTAAAACATTTATGCGCTTGCATCGGTAGCTGTGCAAAACAGGATCCTTTCTTTCTTCCCAGTCTGATGCAGGTTGTGCAAGGACTGCCATAACAGCAGGTGTGTAAGACAAGATTTTGGAGATGGTGGCAGATCAGCCAACTACAAGCAAACGAGCAGTTGACTGTAGCCTTGGTGTGCCACAATCCACAATATGGCAGGTGCTGAAGGGTGAGAGGTTACACCCATGCCGTTTTCATTGAGTCTAAGCATGGAATGAAGAAGATTATGCTCGTCTCGTAGACTTCTCCCGCTGGCTTCTACAGCAGAGTGCAGCACGCCCACATTTTGCGGCAACTGTTCTTTTTGCCAATGATTGCACTTTCGCATGAAAGATGGTGCATTTAATACCCACAATAAACATGTCTGGGCATCTGTAAATCTACATGCGCATCAGCACTGCTTCTCCTACAATGTTTGGGAAGGAATCACTGGCAACCACCTAATTTCATTTTAGGCCATGCATTCTTTGATGAAAATTGTTTGTTTTTGTCTGTATTACCACCTCTTAAAGTTTTTCCCATCTTTCCTGAATCATCTTGTATATTATAGTTCAATTAATCATAGTGTTTTCTTTATTTCATGAAACATGTAGTATTTGTAGTTAAGTATATAAAATGAACTAATATTTTCCAGGTTGGGGAATCTATTTTATCAGCAACACCATATTGCAGCTTACCTTTTCATTGGTTTCATATTGATAAAGATAACCTTCTTTGTGTGAAAATTGCAGATGTGTCTCAGTGCTGTTGGTCTGGTGGTTTTAGTATTGACAAAGTACAATCTTTTCACCTAAACATGCGGTAATTTTTTTCTGTTCACCTACTGTAATTGTAATAACATCTTCAGCTTAACTTGATTTATTTTAGATTATAGCAGACGAGAGAGTTACAATTTATGAAAGAATATTCATTGTGTTTTGGTGTTTATAGTGTAGACTCTCAATAATCTACCATGCTGTAATCTGGCCCATCCAGTAATTCAGCATTTTTAGGCGGGTTTTCTTTGAGCATGGGAGAGAAAAACATGTCACTTCATGTCTGTGTGCAGAAGTTTGTATTATTCAAATGGGATTACACTTACTTCTTGTAATCTGGCAATTTTGTTAATACGGCACACCTTGGTCTGATATGCACCTTGTGCTGGACAAATCTCAAAATAATTTAGGTGACAGAAAACATTTTTCACATTGTGAAAAAAAAATTTTACCCGAACAAAAAAGGTCCAAAATATTGCTTCTTTTGACTTTTTCAGGGCACAGTGACCCTCTTTCATGTTAGGAGATACAAATTACTACAAATTCCAAAAATTTTGTGCTGCTCTCGCCTGCAATTTAGTAACTACACAAAGAAAATTTTAGGTACTAATACAATTTTTTTAGTCACAGAGACCTACAAGTACTACTTACTACTACTTAACCATACATGCAATGCATAAATATCCTTTAAAGAAGTGGTACACACCCTAATATGTCAGAATTATGCTTGTTTTCTGATATACAGGTGCTGTCATCTGACTTCAATATTTTGAATTTAAAATAGCAAATGTCTGAATTTTCATGTTATAGTGTTCACACATGTATCGTGTTGAAAGGTACAACAATTTCATACATCAACATTATTTCCATTCAAGAAGATAAATGACACTAGGCTATTTCAAAAACATAACATGTGCACATCAGGCGTACTTGAACGCTGTTGCACACATACAGATACATGTGTAGGGCGATCCAGTATACATGTGCAGGCATACCTGCAGATGTGTAGGAGAATCATAGGTGGGATCAGGGGAAAGCTAAAGAGAAAAATCGGTCTCCCTATTCAATGAAATTTATTATTACTACAGCAGGTGGAAGGAAGGGTGGATCCCCGTTCACTATACGCATCCTCTGTAATTTGGCCCTTCCTCTTTGAAGAGCCTGTATCTGCTTATGTAGGAGCCATGGTACACCTGTGCAGGCATACCTATACACATGTGGGGTTATCCAGTTTTCCTACCCATTTTTTTTTTTACTTGAGCGAATTGGTTTCTTCATTTTGATTTTGATGCACAAACTAAATGGTGTGGATAAACTAAACTGTTCAGCTATGACTATACAGCAAGGGTTTCTCAAAGTATGTGTCACAGCTCCTTGGGGCATCGCGGTGGTGAACTGGAGGTGTTGATTTATGTGCATGTTTATGCTTTGAAGTGGTACTTTTGTTGGGGGAAAATATCTACCAAACTATTCTGGGGGGGGGAACCCCAGTTGAACCATGAATTGGGTAGGGGGGCTGCGGTTGGGGGGGGGGGGGCAAAAGTGTGAGAACCACAGCTGTACAGATATACCTGTGCAGACAAAGCTAAACGTGTTTGGGCTTGCAGCCAACATTCGAAATCATTGGTAGTCTGAGACCAGTGATTATAAATAATTGGAACACTGAAAAAAAAGAATGTGGTGGTCCCTGGGACCAGTAGTGAAAAACGTCACCTCTCCCCATGGTGATACATTGATCACAGAAGAATCTCCTATGGGAGAATCACTGATCTGCAGTCATTTTACATTGTCTCAGCCATTTAAATGTTGAATGATAAATGTTTTTGCTGTAAAGAATACTTAGAAAACTGCATCTCTGCTAAAATTACAAAATTTATGAGCAAACTGATTTAAATATGCTGAATTATATACAGTATGTGTACTAAGTGGTCCCTCAATCCTTTAGCATCTATTCGATGAATCAATATTTCCGACATTTGCATGCCATCCTAATCTTTTATATTCCCACAAATTAAATATTTTTTTTAATTAGACCGAATATTTGAAATGAATCTTCTCCACTGATAATTATATTTAATCTCTATCAAAAATAGAGTTCTCAATGCACGCATTTTTCAGATTGTCTTTCTACAATTAACCACCATCTTTCCAATATTTGCGTGTTTTGACGTAGGCAGTGCAGGGGGGAGATGCCGAGAGCCAAGTTCATCATGTTTTTATGAACTGAACATCCTCCCTCCTGGAAGAAGAAATGGATGAATCCCTCCCCTACTCAAAAAATCATGTGCATGCTATTCTTTGTGGCATTCAAATTTTAGCATGTTTGAAACACAGAATTACTTTTTATTGTTGTTGTGTTGAATTTTTGTACAAAAAATAGTATTATGCGAGAATATCATTTTGAGCTGTAAATATCAATTGATTCTCAATCCTTTAGCACACATCTGATGATTGTGCCTATGATCTCTACGTATTCTGTCTGGGGGCAAAAATTCCCTCCTTATTCCAGACAGTATATTCCAGTCTTTTTTTTCTGTCTTGGAAGCTTTGACACCTGAAAATGTCTTATTTTTTGCTGAATATGCTCAAAAAACGTGTTTATGTGAAGATATTTTGTTTTAATTATTTAGTAATCAATGTGGCCGTTTGAATCTTAGCAAAAAAAAACCATCCAGTATATTATATTTTCTTAGTAGCAAATATCCCTTGCAAAATATTTTTTGAAAATCTTGTTTAAAAAAATGCCTCTTTAAACCTCCACACTAGGTCATTGATAACGCCCCAGAATGAACAGTGGTGGTTTCATAAAGTTTGACTAAGTTCCACTTGTTTTTATGGCTTTTTGCACCCCTTGGTGGTATATCAGTCTTCTAAATGGCAATGAATTTAAGAAAACAATTTATTATTCAGAACAGATTTCATTTAGCGGGGACCACTCATGATGTCTGTGATCCCAGTAGATTCTTGTATTCATTGGTCCCATATACAAATACAAATACAACGCCACAACAGGCAAATTGCCCAACGAGGTGGCTGACTTAAGAACATCATGGATCTCCGAGCCATTTTTTGGAGGCCCTACCTACTACTACTACACCACACATGCACCCCGCCCACACACACCCCCAACGAATCGGTACATGCGGGAATGTGCGTGTACGTGTAGTGAAACCTGACGTGAAGTTTTGTTGTTTCTCTGTAATGCTTGTTATGTGTAGTGCTGCCATCTGCCACTAGTTTTTCTAACTATGAGTGAAGTGTTATGATTGAATGATTTATCGTTGTAGGACTGTTGCTCTCTGTGGCGAGACTTTTTAACGGGCTCGCATTAGCGCCTTGAAGTTGGGAACCACAGAAAACCAACTTCAGCCGACCACCACTGTGGGGTTCGAACCCAGATCCTCGCATCGCGAGTCTGTCACTATAACCACTCGACCACCACAGCGACTTTTAAAACCAGTGACTTTTATTTTTCAATTCTAACACTGCTTATAGCATAATGCTATTCACTTATACGTCTTTTTTCCTGGTTCCCTTGCACCAACGTATAAATGAGAGATCACTATACCTTTTTTTAAATACCATATTCAATCTGACAGAACTTTTGAGCTCATTGAAGGTATATTTTTCATGCTTGATCAACAATTTCAGATTTGATTTTCAAAAAACGAGTTAAGATTCATGTTATATGTCTTCAGTAGCAGACTTTCGCTGCTGAATGTCCACTCTGTTATGTTATCATAAATAATTTAGTTTTTTTTTTCATTTATATCAACATTAACTGGCAGTAGGCCTACATGGAAATATGCTTCAAAATGTAATATGTAAAAGTTTTCATGAATAATTCAAATTTCTAATGAAAGAAATGCTTTGGGTTTATTTTTCCATGTTCCAAAAACACAAGCAACGCAACAAAATGGAAATTATGAATTGAAGTAAATTATAGTTGATAATCATCATCACCAGTGCTGGACAAATTGCAAAAACATCTAGTCACCAGAACAATTTTTAAGAGCCCTGGCGCCTGGGATTTTCATCCAGCTCTGCCGCTATGTGCCGGATTAGCAACAGTCTTCTGTAGTTGTTGAATTCAAATAAATGTTTGCTCGACCAGAAGTATATGATCAAACTATGTCTCTGAATAGGGAGACTAACAGATGAGAACTAGAAAAAGGTCTCTGAGGAAATTGCTTTTCGTTTTCTAACAGCATTATTCAAATTTATCATACTAAATCAATTCCAAAAAATGATTAACAATCTTCTCATAGTAGTGTTAGATGAAGTCTGCTTATAACAGAGAAGTAAACGGCGGTCTTTCTCATCCATTTCTGAATTTAATGATGTAAAATCAAGCCTCAAAGGGCATCAAGGGAAGGGGGTCCATGACAAGAGATGTCACACAGTAGCTTTGCATTTCAAATCCATAACCCTGCTGTTGGGACTACTAGTAGATTCAAGTGGATCAAAGCTGAACATACCTATTTTTAGTGGTGAGTATAGATCTGCAGTTTCAAGGATATGTATTTTGCATTTTTATACAACAATTAGACTCCCACACTGATACAGAAATTCCATTATTTGAAAAGGCTGCAGCTGGCATCATTCAGTACATTCTGGTCTTTTTTCGTACTGTAGGACTTGCTAAGAGGAATTTAACACCTTATGTATCATGATAGCATATCAAGATCTCAAGCTATACTCATTTTTGCTGTGTGACATGACAATTTTAGTATTTTATGTACGTAATACTATCGTGCGATTTCGTGAAAATATACCAAAGTCATGTTCTTGTCATTAGATGTATTAAATCTTTCTATTTTTAGTGAGATATTATAGTGATATAATTTAGATTTTTAAACACTGTCTTCTTGTGTATTCTCTAGAAGTTGTTTTGATTGAAAGTCTGAAAACTTTTTAAATTGACATCCAGAATTATATAAGACATATTCATATACAACTGTAATTACAGTTATTTGAAATTTATACAATGCCATAATTATATTTTTTTATTGTTTAATTTTCATAATCTCAATAGTTGATCTATAAAGTTCATAACAAGTTAATTCTGTGGTCAGATGGCAAAATGTCATGCATCACTTTTCATAAAAAGGATGCATGAAAAAATAATGCAATAAAAATGCAATGATGCAATAAAAAATTGAGTTCACATTCAGGTTCATGAAAATTTTGGAAGGTGATAAAAATTTGTTTTTCTCTTTCAGTTCATGAGGAAACAAGGGATGCAAATTTTAATAATTCAAACAGCCACAGCATCACGTTTTTGCAAAATATTGTTTACACATTTGCCATCGTGAAATTTTTAAAAAGTAACTTATAATATTTTGCAATCTGAGCACAGAATTATAAAAATATTTAATATTTTTTACAGTGATAGCAATGGAGTTTTGCATTTCCTTCAAACAGAAGTTGTTCTTCTTAAAGCCACTTTTCATATCATTTTCACTGATGCAGAAAGTTTCCCTCCACCTATTCGTATAGATAATTATTCAGAAGTGCCTGTGATGTACTACCAAACAAATGTCATGGAGGAAAGATTAAAAACAACTGTTAGACCTCACAGCTCAGGTATACATTATACAATAATTTTGTTTTTGAAGAGACACACATAATAAGACTGAAGTACAAAATCACAGTAAATGATACAGTACAGAGCAATACTGTACTGTAGATTATGTATATCTAACAGATAAAGTAAAGAATATATATATACAGTATATACACACTTTGTAACCTGTAAGGGTTTCACAAAATTCTTTCTTCAGGTCTAGGTGAGATATTAATTTGAAATTGTTTCAATGCAACAGCATTGCTTAGGATACTTTAGTGATTATAATATTTTTTTCATTAAACATATATCTGAAAGTTTCTGTTGTATGATATCAATTTAGGATAAATTTTTAAAGAGTAATTTTATCTCAGTAAATTGGCTTCTATTTTATCTTCATAATGTAAGTCTTTTATAATTGAAAATTTTTTTATTTTTTTGGAATTTGTTACATTGTTTGTATTATTAAGATTAGGGTAATGCAAGATTCCTCGAAAGACAGTTTTATTCGTTTTTTAATTTCTATTTTGTTTTTTTTATCGAAACATTATTATTCAATAATGTGAATTTTACAATTCTGTACTCAGTCAACGCAACTAGATGCTTGGTCACCCAGGGCAAGTGTGCATTTTTGGTGCCCCCTTGTAATGTTGAAGAAGAGGTTTGAGAATAAAATTTTCACCCCTCTGGTCGAGCGCTTGGGGCACGAGACCCGCCTGCTTCCCCCTAGTTGTGGCCCTGCCTGTACTTATAATTTCATCATGGATTATGTTGGAGTATTATATCATATATTATTATTATAAATTATGCTGGATGAATTATTTGCTGGATTTTTATCCTATGATAGTGAAATAATAAGAGATTTTTGTTCAGCTTTGATAAGCAAATGGTAAAAATGCCTTTCTTTACTTTATCCACTTTATGTTATTCTGAGTTTATAGATTTCATTCTGAAACTCACACTATGAGAGATTTATAACATTACTTGCATAGATTGCTACATAGGATAAATGAGAAGATAAATTAAAGTGACACTGAACATCAACGATCTAGGAAAATAGTGTTGGGGCTCATTGCTAAGAAAAGTTTAAAATTTTGAATTTGATCAAGCCCAAATTGTACAAAATGTAAACATTGCAGGGTTTTTTGTTTGTTTTGAAGGAATTTACATTAATATTCATCATTGAAAAAAAAACAAACTGATCAATGATAATAAATCAATGACATGACACCAATATATTTTGAAGGGAAATCTTTGTAAATTTCAAAATGACCTAAGCAGTTAATTGTGCCCTCTCCCAGTCAATAACACCCCAACAATGACAGCCAATCAAGAAATGATTATCAACCAATTCATAAACAAGAGCTTATACCTTCATTTTCACTTTTGCCGTCTAAATAGATCAGACGGCTTATGTCTTTTTTGTCTGTTGAGCAACCTGTGGAGAAATGCCCAGCAGGTACCAAAAGGGATAGAGCACCAGTTCAGCGAGATTATAGGATTAATTATTTAGCTATCTCTTTCCTTCATAGATGTCATGTGTGCTGAAATACGCATAAGTAATTTAAACATTTCGTTCGTTTGGTAATGGCATCTAAGAAACTGAACGAATTGTGTATTATAATTCATTTTACGTTATTTATATCAAACTTAAATTTTCACTATGTCCTAAAGTTTATGGAATCTTGTTTTTTTCTGTATAACTTTTGTAGTATGCAAAATCAAAATCATTGTGAAAGCATAATTTATCAGGTTTTAGCCAGAAAGACATCTTACCATCCAAAATCCTGTTTTAGACCTCGATATGCAACTTCACATGATGATAGGCTGACAAAAAGAATGTTATATACCAATGTGATGTTTGTGGAATTTATTTTGCTTCTGGTTTGCTTAAAGTTTTAAGAATAATTAAAAAACTGGTTTTATTGTTCATATGAAAAATAGTCCATTAACCAGCCCTCTCAAAGCCCCACATTCAAACACACAATGCACCACATTTCGGGATGTTAGAGTGTACTCAATACAATGTAGCTTATGGAGAGAAAAGGATGTAAATGATGACAAGAAATGTAATTTAGATGTCTTGATGCATACACAAGGTATTTTCACCATCTGAAGGAAAAGCTACACTCATGCTCAACATTGTGGAAATCTATTTCAAAATGACTACTGGACTGACCACCGATGAGTCCTTATCTCAGTAATATACACATTAAGTCTACTTCAATGGGCAACAGTTCAGCTCGACGAATGCCTAGAAACATGCCATAGAAAGTGAAAGCTATAATTTGGACGCACAACTCCTGCGAAGTTTAGTTCTTTGCATGGAAGATCACTTGTTTGATGTCATTCAAAATAATGGAAAAATTATCAGTTCCTAATTAATAAGTTTGTCAGAAATTATACTGCATTTGATTGTTCCATAAACTTTTGAGACACGTAATTTTAACAAATTAACAATTATTTTTATTATACGTTTTATTATTTTGTGACAAATTCTCTATATATTATTGAAAAATGCTTTTCTTTTTCAGTGAAAAAATTGCATTTCTTTGCACCATGTGCTACAAAAGTTACGCCAAAAAAAACATGATTCCATAAACTTTTGGGACGTAGGGTATTTTTTTACAAGTTTCTACAATTTACAATAAGAATATATGAACATTTTATCAAAAGAGAATTTTCCAAAAATCGATCCTTTAAATAGCTCTGTAAGAAAGTCATCTGATAGAAACTCAAATTTTTGTGTACTTTCTTCACTTAAATCACTAATTTTAGTGAAGTAAAATACGTCAAGTGTATGTGCAACATGTGGTGTTTGGTTTGGCTCTGATATATTTAAAGTTGAGAATATACTTCACTGAAGAATTAAACCGGATTTTAATGTCTTTTGTTCTTTCTTGGTCTTTTATGATGCTATATTTTTACCAAAATGATTAGAAATAGTTCATACCTTGACAAAACACCAAAGTGAATTCCAAGTTATCAAGTTCAAAATGGTGCAGTTTTGAAGAGTTTGAAAAGAAAGGAGTAGGTCCGATCAGTCTCATGCAAACAATTTTTCACGTTAAAACCATGTAGACTCTTTATAATAGTCATCAATATGTCTTTATGTGAATCTTTTTGTTCATAGAGATACATATTATTTTTAGTTATTCTAAATTATTCATCTTTATATGCAAACTAAGTTGAGCTTAATATAGATGATCATCAATACACTTATGCATGTAAAATAATATTCATTCTCAGAATATTAATTGAAGCAGAATAGGCTGAAATGAACTCGCCTGTCATTGAAAACAAAGATCTTAATATGAAATTCTATAATGAAAAGAGGCAGGAAGAAAATTAATGGAGCAGTTGAATAATTCAAAGCATGCAATTAAAATTGTTGATTCATTTGAAAATATATATTTTTGTGTTTGTGTTCTAATAAAATGGTTCACCCCCCCCCCCCATCCTTGTAGTACCATATGCTTGGGATGATCCTATGTTGCCGCCCTACATCACATGCTGTGCCCCAGGTGGATCATCAGCTACATATAACACTAATATTTTCTCTGAAGGAAGTCAGCTGTTTTATGAAAATTTCATATATATTGTTCTGAGTGGAACATTCATAAAGTGAGTGAATCTTGATATTTACATACATCTGTGATAGAAACTACCATCTTCTTTAACCAGCCATCTGGCCAATTAATTTTCCCTTTTCCCTTTTTTATAATTTTAAAACTAATATATATATATATATAAATAAATGATTTTCTTTGTGTGTGTGTTCTCTATACAAATCATCATCTATCGTCATCAAGTTTTGCATATATACCAAATGGGACCCGACTTGAATGATAGGCTACTTTAAAAGTTTTTCAGAGATGGGAAAATACCCAAAATGGCAAAAAGTTGTCAGGCAACAATGGTTTCTGGGCCTCAACAATCATTTTTTTAATGTTTACTTTTCTTACCGTGGTTTCCTAGCAATGCGTTTCAGACATTTATATGCCTTTACAATACCATTTCTTTAATGCTGCCAGTATTATGTATAATAGTTTATATGCCTTTATAATGGTTTGTCACTTTTTCAATCCTCTCAATAATTTAAGAAAGCCCGGGCAGCTCAGGTATTATAGCTTGTAAAATATATTTTTTGATTAAAATTTTTTTAATGAATACCTTGAAACTGAGTTCACACATCATGTTGTAAGCTGTTTTTCAAAATTATCAACAAAAACAAATTTAATTAATAATTAGTAGTTAATAATTGGTTTTCTTCAACTAGTGGTTGTGTACAAAACACGTTTTTATGCTGTCTTGAAAAATTACATTTTGTGATATTTTCTTAAATACAGAAAGTGTTGGATGATTAGTAAGTACGTATAACTATGCTGATACTTGGAAATATTGTTAGAAGTATGATTGATTGATTATAGTTGAATGCATATTTAATGAAGTGAAAGAAAATAATACCTTTGTTATCCTTCTTTGAAATTCAACCTTGATATATTAAGTTGCCATCTATATTCGAAAAATTTAACTTGCATAAAAAAAGCTCTTTTGAACTGCAAAATCTGTTATTTAATTGATAATCAAAGTAATTTCCTTCAAGATGAATTGCAGCAAACGTTTGGCTGAAGTATGTGAAGTTAAAGTATTTAAATGCAAAAAATATGTTTAGATTTGTGTCATCCAATCTGCATTAGAATTTCTGAGTCAGCTTTCCGTAAAATGAAAAAGGAAATAAAAAATACAGTAAAACCTTGTTAAGTCGTCACCCTGATAAGTTGTCACTCCGGTTAAGTCGTAATTTTTCTTCAGACCCTTCCAGCTTTCATAGACCACAATGTTATTAAACCCTCGTTTACTCGTCACTAATTTCGGTTAAGTCGTCACTATGAAAAAGTTTGAGAAAGAGGAACAGACTATTTTTATGACTCCCATTAAAAAAAGAGCTTGTTAACAGCATTGCCATATGCTTAAAAGTCACCTTAAAATCTCATATACCCAAACGGAACAGTTTAAATAACGAAAGTTACGCTAGGAAAGTTCATTTGCCGAATAAGGTTTTTGGAACGTTGGGGACTGTTCAGGCTAGATCTCATTTCTGCCTGAGCTCCATTGGAGAAACTGGACAAACCGCGAGACACCCAAGCTCTGTCGCAAGAAGCAACGTAAGCACTTCGCCCCCCCCCCCCCCAGGGGGGGACCAGGACATCTCCGGCAAAACCAAAATTTATTGATATGTCAAAGATTACATATAGTGCAAGGAAATCAGAAATTATGTAAATCGAAGAATCAAATTAATCAAGTTAAAGCCAAAGTGCAACCGTGCGTGCGGGCACGGATAGTAAATAATCATAGAAAGCATGGGCTATACTAATTTAGGGCTTGAAATTTAAACAAAATATCTTTGTTCAAAACAACTAGACATTCTTTCCCAAGCTGAGGTCTTCTGTTTACTTTTCCCTGCCCAGGGCCCCTCCACCAAGTCATAAGTGTTCGAGATTACTTTGTAGTTGTATCATGAACTACTGATGAAGAATTCAAACACTAAAATTAAATTTGATGTGTATGTAAAATTAATGAGCAATAGAGAGTTCTGTTATGAAGAAAAGCTACTTATTCAAACAGTTGCTCTGTTAGTCTATAAATTAAAAATTACTAGTTTAAATCAAAGTGTACAGTACATTTCACCACAATAATTTAAGTAATAAGAGATAAAAAGGATAAAAAATTGCTATTATTTTTTCTTTCGCAATCTATAAATTTTATTAATATTGTTATTTTGATTCATACTTTAATAAATGTCATATTACTTTAAATTTATACGATTTTCATAATGAAATTGCACATTAAAACTGACGGAACTCCACCTAAGTCGTCACTCGGCTTAAGCCGTCTTAATTTTTCTATAACTTGAGGTGACGAATTATCGAGGTTTTACTGTAATTACACATGTAAAAGTTGTGAAGAATATGATGAGGAATCTGAGAATGAAATACCATCTAGCGTGGCAAATTGTTTGAAGAAATTTAAGAAGGAGATGAAAACATTGATACAAAATTCAGTTGCTACAATCCATGTGACCATGGAAGGGTTTAAGAGAGACATAATGGGGACATCACTAAAAGTTTGAATTATCATATTGGATTATTAAAAGCAGTTGATGGTAAGGTAAAATATCGAAGTGTAGAGATATCTCATCGTGGAAATGAAAACATGAAGCTGAAATGTCTGTGAAAATTAATTCATAAAAATATTGTGGAAATTCAAGAATTTATCTCTGAAATTGAATATAGGAGTAATATAGGGGCCAATAACATTGAAATTAATGGTGTAGTCAGAAGAAGTCAATGAATGCCTTCTGGAAATATTGGATCAAATAAAAACGGAACTTAAGATCAACCAAGAAACAGATAGAAAGAGCCCATAGAGTATACTTTCATTTTCAAAAGTTAAAATCAAGCCCTATCATTGTAAAATTCAAGAACAGTCATCTAAACATGTCTGGATTGATGCTTTTAAAAAACACCCAGCTTTGAAATTTGATGCCACCAACCAGAACTTCATAATGAGTCTTTGTTAATGAACTTAATGACCACCAGAGGTGGAAACCTCTCTCTGAGACAGTCTGACACATTCACTCCTGTAAGAGACATTGGTGAATTAGAAAAACTGCGTCTGAACAATGGTCGATATATTATCTGAAGATTATATTAATGTAGACCAGTGTTTCCCAAAGTGGGCAATATTGCCCCCTGGTGGGTGATGAAATGGTGCATGGAGCGGTAAAAGCTATGGGTATAACATAGGATTCCATGGGTTCGATTGAGGTGGGGGGGGGGGCGACGAGAGGGAAAAAAATTTGAAGGGGACGATGAAACAAAAAGTTTGGGAAACTGATTCGTTGGAAACTGAAAATTTACCTGTTTCTGGATTTCTAAAAGCTGGTAATATGGTAACTAATCTATCATTGAAATTTATATACATAAAATTGATTTTCTGTCTGTACGTGCATGCGTGTGTTTTCTCTATACAAATTTACAATTTTAAATCTATCGTCACTGTCGCTGTGGTGGTCGAGTGGTTATAGTGCCGGACTCGTGATGCAAGGATCCGGGTTCGAACCCCACAATGGTGGTCGGCTGAAGTTGGTTTTCTGTGGTTCCCAACTTCAAGGCGCAAATGCGAGCCGATCTTCCCGTTAAAAAGTCTCGCCACAGAGAGCAACAGTCCTACAACGGTAAATCATTCAACCATAACACTTCACTCATAGTTAGTAAAACTGGGGGCAGATGACAGCACTACACATAACAAGCATTACACAGAAACAAACTTTACGTTGCACTACACGTACACGCACATTCCTGCATGTACCGATTCGTTGGGGGTTCCGCGGGGGGGGGGGGGTTCATGTGTGGTGTAGCAGTAGTAGGTAGGGGCTCGGGGATCCATGATGTTCTGCCACCTCGTTGGGCAATTTGCCTGTTGTGGCGTTGTATTTGTATACCTTTCTGATATAATACATTCATGCAAATCATGTCACCAAATTTTGCATACACACCAAATGGGACCCAACTTAAATGATGGGCTACTTTAAAAGTTTGTCAGAGCAGGGCATATGCCCGAAATGGGTGAAAAACTGTCAGGCAACAAATGTTTCTGGGTCTCAACAATCACTTTTGGAACGTTTACTTTGGTTTCCGTGGTTCCTTAGCTATGCGTTTCAGATGTATATATGCCTTTACAATGGTTTGTCACTTCTTTAATGCTGCCAGTATATTTACAATAGTTTATGCCTTTATGATGGTTTGCCACTTTTTCAATATCATCATCAGCATCACTTTGAGGGTCAGGCAAAGGATGATCCCCATAGAAATCAATGTTAAAATTGCCGATTTTACGGTATAAATGCAGAAATTTAGTGGGTTTTCCTGCCGCATCAATAATTTTAAAAATTGTATTGAATTCTTGATTTTTGAAATATTGAGTTCGCTTAGAGATACAAAGCCCAGGACATTAAATATGAAGTAATTAGCCCGACCTACTTTTTGAGTTGGATATCCATGCAATAACATTGATTTTGACTTTTTATTTACATCTCCTCAAGCTTGAAAATGAAAATGTGTCTGTATTGTCTTTTAATATTCAACTGCATAAATTCATATAGGTTAGGATGTTTTAAAATTAGTTATGGACCCATGAAGTACAAAGAAATATCACAGCTTTGATTGAGCATTTTTTGAAGCTGAAACAGGCAGATGGATAACTTAAAGTTCAAGTGGGGGGGGGGGGGGGTAACTTCAAACATATTTGAATAAATATCAAAACTCATATATGGTTGTTATGGGTGATATAAATATAAATCTTTACAATATTGATGATACCGGTGTTAATGATTACTTGAATCTATTTTATTTAAATGGGTTTTCCTCATTTGAAAAACGTATCGCAAAAATTGTAATTACAAATTCATCTGATGTTGGCCATATATTTTATCGCTCGTTAAAAAATGCATTTCAATGTGAAACAGTAATTTATGATGCAGGAATAACTGATCACCCTCTATTAATTGGTTTTGTAAAAAAAACATTTAACAAATAATAAATAATAATTATAATAATTTAATATATAAGAAGAAATCTTGGATTTGCTAAGAATTATTTGATAATTTCATTAGAAATTTGAACTTTACTCGTTCTTTGTTGAACTTTACTCGTTCTTTGTTGAAGCTCATACTGATAATGCCTATAAAAATTTTTTGAACATCATCAATTTTAATTCTAATTTATTTACAAAAACTATATATGCAGTAAAACCTCGTTAAGTCGTCACTCCGGTTAAGTGGTCTTTTTTCTTCAGGCCCTTCCCTCATAGACAACAATGTTATTAAGCCCTCGTTTACTCCTCGCTAATTTTGGTTAACTCATCACTATGAAAAAATTTGAGAAAGTGCAACAGACTATTTTTATTGCTCCCATTAAAAAAATAACGTGTTAACAGCATTGCCATATGCTTAAAAGTCACCATAAAATCTTGTATACCCAAATGGAACAGTTTAAGTAACGAAAGTTATGCTGGGAAAGTTCATTTGTCGACTAAGGTTTTTGGAACGTTGGGGACTGTTCAAGCTGGATCTCATTTCTGCATGGGCTCTATTGGAAAAACTGGAGAAATTGTGAGACATCCAGGTTCTGTCGCAAGAAGCAACGTAAGCACTTTGCCCCCCCCCCCTCCCCCCCAGGGCATCTCCGGAAAAACCAAAATTTATTGATACATCAAAGATTACACATAGAGGAAAGAAATTAAAAATTATGTAAATCGAAGAATCAAATTAATCAAGTCAAAGTGTAACGGGCACGGATAAGAAAAATATTAAGCATTCTTTCCCAAGTTGACGTCTTCTGTTTACTTTTCCCTGCCCAGGGCCCTTCCACCCAGTCAAAAGTGTTTGACGTTACTTTGTAGTTATATCGTGAACTACTGATGAAGAATTAAAATACTAAAATTAAATTTGATGTCTGTGTAAAATTAATGTGCAATAGAGAGTTCTATTATGAAGAAAAGCTACTTATAGCTTTAGACTAACAGTTGCTCTGTTAGTCTAAATTAAAAATTACTAGTATATAAATCAAAGTGTACAATACATTTTACCACAATAATTCAAGTAATAAGAGATAAAAAAAAGGTAAAAAATTGCTATTATTTATTCTATCGCGATTTATAAATTTTATTAATATTGTTATTTTGATTCATACTTTAATAAATTTCATATTACTTTAAATTTATTTAATTTTCACAGCATTGCACACTGAAACTGACGACACTCCGCTTAAGCCGTCATAATTTTTCGATAACTTGAGGTGATGATTTATCTAGGTTTAATTCAGTTTTTCTCTGTAAGCTCTAAATTTTTTTCAAAATAGCATTTTTAGTTTTCCTGAAAGGCACACCATTTCGTTTTCCCTTTGACCTGTCATGAAGCATTTCCTCGCAATTATGACATATAATATCAGCGCCCTTTTCTTGTCTTGGTCCTCAAGTCCTCCTAATTTTGAAATAGGCTTTATAAGCACATTTCCAAAACAATGAAATATTATGGCTTTGACAAACAAATGTGCAGCAACCACTCATATAACTCAATGCATTAGGACTATTTGAACATCTACATATACTTGAAGCCATAAATCAGATCTGAAACGAACTCAACAAAATGCACGTCTACTTAATTTAAAACTGACACAGAAAATGACACTAAAGAGGAAGAAGGATATGATATTTCCTTATCACATCTGCAACTGAAGTGTACTGGGGACATCATCCTGACGCTATGCCCTACATGCTAGAAAAGTGCTGCCTTCTAGTAGCCACTGAAGCGAATTTATAAAACTGATGCTACACACTAATAAATTGACACACCAGTGAATCGATATAGTAGTACAACTAAACTGCAACAACTAAGCTAGTGCAAGTTATTCGTCCATAGCCCAGGGGACCTTTGGCCATGTATCAGCATATAATATCAAACTGCATAAAAATTGGAGCTTGCAGAGAGAAATAAATTTCAAATTTGAAATCAGTGATAAGAAAATAACTTAGATCAGTTGAAAAATCTCATGCAACAGAAAATTTTAAAAAAAAAAGTTCCCCAGTGTAATAAATGCATGTGTACCTTAGGGATGTGCTAATAAGGATATGTTAATATTTCAGCTCATTTGGTGTCATTCGCAGATGATACTTTTTTAATTTGTATTGCTCACAAAGCTGACGATTTGATAAAAAATTTAGGAAAAGACATTTACACCATAAATAAAAGAATTTAAAACCTTCAACTATAGTTCAGTGCAAGTAAAACCAAATAGATGCATTTTAATTTAATAAATCTAAATTCGCAGACAACTGAAATTAAATTTCATGAATGTGTTGATTTCCATCTTGATACTATTTGTAATTGTGCTTATATAGAAAGCTAATCCAAGATATTTATACTTTATTATTCAATCTCATCCAACTTAAAATGGAAAAATCGAGGGGCGTAGCCAAAAATTTCGTTTGGGGGGGGGGGGAACCAAAGTGATAGAACAATAGATTTGGCCATCTTTTTCCTTTTTTTCTGTCATTTTCTCATATTTTGGGGGAGGGGCAGACCATAAAGTCCCCACCCCCTCGCTACGCCCTTGGAAAAATCACTAATTTAATTACCAATAGACTAAGAGCAATTATAAGTTCGATGTTCAAACTAAAATCTATTATTTCGTGCAATGCATGGGTATTTCCACATATATTATATGGATTAACTGTCTGGGGAGGAACATACAAAATTTCTATTGTATCTATAAATTGTTTATATGATTTTTATCGACGAGATATTCTATTCATTAACAATATTTTCTCACACAAAGCAATGTATCACGAATGCATTTTAACTTACATCAACCTTATTTATACAAAGTATTGCTGTTCATATATAAAAATCCCGAGTGGAATCCCAGCAGAGACATTACATAAATAAGTACTTTACCAATGGAGAATCTATCATATACCATTACCAAGAAAAACTATTTACAAAAATTCTTTATGCTTTCTTGCTCCAAGGTAATGTAATGAGTTTAATATAGACAACAGCTTTCTCTTAATATGTTTAAAAAGTTCTAATAAATTGTGTGTATATATATATTTGGAATAACAGATATTGAACAGTTCATTTTATTTTATGATTAACTAAGTGCTGTAATTTTATGGGGGTTAACTTTTAAACAGTATTCTTCAAAAAAAGAAAAGTTAATTTAGATATTGAGTATCGCTGTTTATTGTGTATTTATTACTGAGTATTATTTTTTATGTACACTTTCAAGGTTGCCAAGAAAATTGTCCCATTTGTGTTACTGTTTGACCCATGGAAAGATTATATCCCTTTTGCTCAAATAGTGTACATTTTGTAGTTTTCTTTGTCTTTCTGTGTTGTATGTTTTTTTTAATAAATAAACAATTATAAATTATGCTGAAAATCAGTGCAATATGCTATTCAATTATAGCCAGATGACTGGTTTATTCAAACTGCATTCTCTAACATTCGCTAGCATGCCAGGATTTTTGGTACAAAATGTTAAAAAAAGTAGAAAAAAGTTTTCTTGGTAGAAAATGCTATTATTAAATTACCCACACAAGAGTGGAGCTGGCAGGGCCTGAGATAAATCTTTTTTATTATTATAAATTTGTTACATAGGGGCATGGCATTACCCAGTGGCCTGGTTCCAGGATGTGGGGGGGGGGCATGAATATTATTATACTTTTTGATGCAACATAGAAATTTTGCTAACATTCTTGTATGAATCATGTTTAACACTTTCGGGTCTGTGCTATTTCAACTATGTTTGTCCCTGTGGACTGAGGGTTTTTGACACTTTTCATGATTTTTTTTTAAATACTTAGAATATGTAATCTTTAACAGCTTTTTTAGTTAGGAATTTAAAGCTCTTTTCTTTCATAATATAGCAATTAAAGGTAGGCCTACTAATAGTTAATACTTAATGAGAAATAATTAAAAAGTATGTTTTAGAATTTTAAAGAAGTTCTGCATAAAAAACATAATTTTTCAACATAAAATTGCAAACAATTCTGAATAAAAACTTACCAAAATGTTGTACAAATATCTAAAAATAGTTTTTAAAAATATATATATATATCATCTTGTAAAATTGGCTTTGGTATGGTACACTTCAAAACACACATTTACGCACAGAGCAACAACACAAGGTTTGCAATGAGTTCGAGTTTCTTTCCGGAATCTTTTTCCTTTTTGTGCCTTTGATTTGCTTTGTTGCTCTTTTCCATCATATAAAATGAATAATAATTACTGTTATAGTGAAAATCTCGTTTTAATGAACACTTTTCTAATCCCCCAAATAAGTTTACTTAGGAGAAATGCTAATACCTCAAATTCCTTTATAACAAAATTTTGAAATAGCAAAGTGATTTCTATGGTCTCTTGGAGTTCGTTATAACAGGATTCGACTGTATATACAAAATTGTTCAAAAGCAAAAAATCAAATATATTTACCAGTGCTATCGTCATTTCAGAATTGCGATTTTGAATCCCATATATAATCGGACTGATATTTTGGATCATCTGAATCTGACAACTCTGACAAAGAATCGTGTGCTAATATATCTCTAATTTCAGCCAAATCATCTGTATCTGATAAGTCTAAAAATTGTTTCAGACATCGCGAAACACAACAAACATGGCTACTGTACCTAGGAAGACAAATATGTTTCAACTATACTTACTTCTACATCGTTTCATAAAGCTACGTTCATTAGCTGCTGCCATTTATATATTTTTTTGGAACTAGAAGATTTATATATTATGTTTAAAAACACTAGGAACATATATATTCATCCATTTTATAGCTACGGGAGTTAAAAGTTAAGTCTGATTCTGGCTTAGTTCCCTTGAACAAAAACTGCATCCCGAGTCAGGCTCGAGCTTAGACCCCGAAAGTGTTAAGGGTTTGCTTGATATTTAACATTATGATAACCCTTTCAAACCCTGTAACCACAGATGTGATGGTTGCTTTTTCTCACTGTGGGGGTTTTTTTTTTCAACCTCAGGGAGTTAAGCCTTGACTTATAGGATGGTGTGTGTTTTGAGATGAATATGTCAACTTTGGGGGCTTCCATCAGAGGGCAGCACTGAATTTAGAAATAAAATTCTAAAACAAATTGTATGCTTGTATGCAAATATAAATATACCCTGCATCGTCTTGGCTGAAAATTTGAATGAAAATTATCCTTACTTAGAAAGCTCCAAAATTTGACAAAAAAAAATTGAAAACTTGAAAGAAATAAAAATTTTCGGAGACATTTATGTTTTAATGTATTTTTTGAGTATCAATAATGCAAAAACATCATGAAAATTCCAAATAAGTAATGCTTGGGTCTGAAAGATTTAAACAACAATCTTATCACACAAGTAATAGGGATTTGCTCTTTTTATGAAACTGAGTGACATTTTTTCTAAATTGCTTGCATTTTTTTTATAATTGTGATATAAGCAATGAAGGAAAACAAGTTTGAAATAATTGATATCAAATTAAAATTTCAACAGAAAGTACCTAATGCATTATTCTAATTAACTTATGTAACAAGGCTTGTAGATAGTTGATTCAAAGCTTTATTTTCTATTGTTTTACCTTTATCTTGTTGGGAAAATTCAGTTATCCAAAGTGAAACTTCATCCAGGTTATCTTCTCTCTATACAGGCAAGATTTTAAAGACATACTTCAAACAAATGTTCCTCTTGAGATAACCCAGTCTATAGCAGAACAAGAACTGGTTCTTGATGTTCCTACTGGAGCAAGAGTTATTTTGAATAAAATGGTAAGCAATTGGGTAGAAGTACTTTTCAATTACTATTATAAAAATAACCCCTCATTTACAATAATATCACCAATGATCACCAATGTAATTCAAGTGCAGTGGTGATTTCAAATAAATATATAATTTTCTCTTCTGTTATTAAATCGTAGTTTCCAATGTAGAAACACAGAATCTTGTACACTCCTGCAGGTGCTAGGAGATCCCTAACATCTTCAACAGATTGCAGTGAACTGTCGATTTTTTAAGTTAGTTTGTAGGGAACTACAGATTTTTCAAGTTGATTTGTAGATAGTTCTCATATGATGTCATTCCCATCTGCAGTTTACTATGAGCTGTCAAAGATTAACAGCCATATTCATCACTCAGAGGGCTGAAATGTGGATCAGTTGAAACCCGTTTCAGTTTCAACACAAAATTGGTATTCTCGGACCAGTACCAAGAGCGTATCAAGTGAAACTCGATTCAGTTGGCCAGTATTTGGCGTATATCAAAGAGTAGGTTCGATGCTGATTGGATGTTTTTTTATTGGAAGCAATTTTCATTTTCGATATAAGCAAAATAATGTTATCTTCATCCCTTTTTTAATGGAAATTCCACATCATTCAAACTATATTTTCCTTTCTTACTCCCAAGATATCGATAATGATGGTTTTTCATTTCGCTACAGCATTGCTAAGGGGTCGTTCAAGTATTACGTCATCATTTATGGGGGAGGGGGGTTCCGATTTTCTGACTTTTGATCACAAGGGGAAGGGGGTTTGGATAATGCTTATGTCATCAACCACCCTCTATGAAAATTTGAAATATTTTTAATGACATCTTACTCTGAGCCAAAAACGAGAAAACCTTTCGATAGTTTGTGGGAACTTGAAGTAACATTCTCCCCCCCCCCCACTATTGATAAGTGCCGTACAGAGCCACTTTAGTGATCTCTAATTTTTTCGCGGATCCAAGTGATCTGTAACTGTGTCCGGGCCACTTAAGTGCTCTGGAAATGTGTCACACATCACTTAAATAATCTGAAAATGTGCCACAGGTAACTTGAGTGATATAGAACTGCACTGGGGGCCACTTAAGTGCTCTAAAACTACGTCACATGTCACTCAAGGGATCTCTAAATATGTCACAGATTGCTCAAGTTTTCTGGAACTGCGTCCCGGGTCATTAAGTGATCTGAAAATGTGCCACGGGCTGCATAAATGTTCTGGAATTGTACCACGGGACACAAGCGATCTGTAAATGTGCCACTTAGTTCATTTTTACAAAATTAGGTTTGAGGAGGGCAGGCCACATCAGATAATCCCCATAGCCATATTTGGTTCGCGGGACAAGGGCCTTTATGCGATTCATCATTATATGGCTTAGAGGGTGTGTCCCAATGAATTTATTAAATATAAATTTTGAGTTACGGTTTTTAGCCTTCAAATAAAAATGAAATTAACATAAATTGATTATAATAACATATAAAGGTATTTTCTTCCAAAATTTCAATTAAAAAAATATTTTTTGCATTAAAAAATAAATTTTTGATCGTTGGGTGGGAGTGCATGAGCCCCCCTATGCCCCCCTCATCAAGTCGCCTTACATCAATATGTTTTAGGATTCAAAGGGGCAGAGCTGATGTCGAAATTTTGCTGACAAGGGGGGGGGGGTCAAAAATTACAAAAAATTTGCTTACGTAATACTTGAACAACCCCTAACTTGCTAATTCAGATTAGAGAGAGAGAGATTATTGTAAATAATTTATATAGCACGTATTGTATTTTCCCGTGTGTAATTAGCATATAAGATTCTCACTGCTTTGAAAAAAAAAGTATTTATCCGCATATACAAGTTTCATTAATCATGAATGAAATGAAGGAAAAAGTGGCGGTTTTTCTTCTTGCAACTGTGTAAAATTTATATTTAAGAAAATATGAATAAAATTAATTTTTTAAAAATTTCCAAATTTATCTGAATATTTTTTAAATCATGATTATGTACCTGAAATCACAATTTTGTGAACACTAATAAGATAAACATATTACAATTAAAAAGTTCAAAATTCAGTAAATTTGATTTCTAAAAAATTTTTATTTTAGTGCTAATAGTAATTCCTCTTGTGATGGACGATGAACGTTCAATTATGCAGGATTGCATAAAAAAATAGTATCTTAAGAAGTGATGAAATGTTTACTGTTGGTTGCATGCAAGTTCGTTTCAACAAATATAGTTACAAAACAGTCATAGTCTCAGCTATTAACTTGTTTGGCTAATAATATGAAATATAGCTATTAGCCAAATAAGTTAATAGCTGAGACTATGATGGGGAGTGATGATAAACATTTCATCACTTCTTAAGATACTATTTTTTTATTCAATCCTGCACACAAGATGTGTCCCCCAATGTGTAAAATGCTACACCCAACAGTTTTCTTTTCGAGTGTGCACACTTATTAAGAAAAGTATGAAAGTACAAAAACTGTTTCACCATGTGTGCTAGTTTTTTTTATTAGCTTACATAAAAAGTTATATTTAAAAGAGTTCATTATTACATATAAGTTAAAAGGACTTCCTTGAAGCTGAGACAGATTCTTAAAACTAAAAAATCATCTGTAAACAAAGTTTCAAATCTATAACAGTCAATATAGGCATTAGTGTAGACAAAAAATTTTTTTTGTTGTGTGTACCTCTTGTCTGCATTGCTTTTGAATCATGTTCAACTCAAGGGTAAACTAATAGTCAAGTATAACTGATGCTAACTAATAGTCAGACTAAAAATTTTGAAAAAATTGACATATACACTGCTGGCCACACCCTGAAGGAAGCATGCATATAATATGAAATTTACAACATGCATTAGCGGAGGTGAGATATGCAAATGATTAGAATTTCAGCGCAGACGCACATCACGCGCGCCTGTGGCGCCACTTCAAAGCGCTATTTAAGGCTTGGAGATTTCGACGATTTGAAGTACGGCAATTGTGTTTTTCTTGTGGTTTTTTCAAAAAAACGATCAATTATGCCTCGTAGAAAACAGCGATCATCTTTTGATCAAGTATCCGAGTTCGACAGAGGAAAGATAGTGGCCTACCGAGATTGTGGATTATCTTTCAGGGAAATCGGTAGTCGTGTTGGACGAAACCAAACAACTGTAATGCGGATATGTGATCGTTGGATGCAGGAGGGTACGACGGACCGACGTGTTCGATCGCATCCACCTCAGTGCACCACTTCACGTGATGACAGGCGTATTGTGCGTATGGCAGTGACGGATCGCTCAGCCACATCACGAACCATAGCACAGCACATTCAGTCTGTACCGCATCATCCAGTGTCTGCGCGTACCATTCGCCGCCGTTTACAGCAGAGTGGTCTGTCCGCAAGACGTCCATTGCTTCGTCTACCCTTGACGCAGAACCACAGACGTCTCCGCCGCCAATGGTGCGATGAAAGAAGGATGTGGACGGCACAATGGAATGAAATTGTCTTTACTGACGAGTCACGCTTCTGTCTGCAACACCACGATGGTCGGATTCGAGTCTGGAGACACCGTGGAGAGAGGATGCTGAACAGCTACGTTATGCACCGCCACACTGGTCCTGCACCGGGTATTATGGTATGGGGCGGTATTGGATATCACTCTCGCACTCCTCTAGTACGCATTGCCGGTACTTTAAAAAGCCAGCACTACATCTCCGAGGTGTTGGAGCCAGTTGTCCTTCCTTACCTTCAGGGCTTGCCCACAGCCATATTTCAACAGGATAATGCGCGACCACACGTGGCACGCATTGTCCAAAGGTTCTTCGTCTATCGCCAGATTGAATTGCTTCCCTGGCCAGCTCGCTCTCCGGATCTTTCGCCGATAGAAAACATGTGGTCCATGGTTGCTCAACGATTGACCCAGATTACATCCCCAGCTGCCACACCAGATCAACTTTGGCAACGCGTGGAAGCTGCTTGGTCTGCTGTACCCCAAGAACACATCCAAAGTCTCTTTGAATCAATGCTGAGGCGTGTGGCAGCGGTGATCTCCAACAATGGCGGCTACTCTGGCTACTGATTTTGGCAGGAACCACACTTCACAGAAGTCTATAAATTTAATCATTTGATGCTTGGTCAACATGTTATCTACAAAATAAATATTGTTGCGATATCTCTTGTCTTTCTTGGTGTTGCAATTTGGGTGGCCAGCAGTGTATATTGATATAGATTCAACGACATCATTATTCATCAACAAAATCATTTTCCATCCCTCTTTCTACTAACAGGAATGGTAGTTAAATCTGGATTTTTTTTAAAATATACTGTATTTACATGGCAATCACAATAATCTAGTAATTTGTTGCTTTTAAAATTTACACTGTAACTTGAACATAACCAAGACACAAACTAAAAACTCATGCAACTACATAAAAAAAGCTAAAATTTTCCTTACTTAAGAAATAACGACAAATCAATTATCAGAAATAATTTATTCATATTTATATGGATTATATGGAAGTATTTGAGATCGCTGAAAAATAATGGTATGTATAACACCATCACACATAGAAAATAAATATTGGGATTTTCTTCTGTGACGTTATGAAATTTTCATCTTCAATGGCTGCATTCTATCATGGATATGTGCTTTCATCCTTCTTTTGCTCCCACATACTTGTTTCATCTGAAAAATTACACATAGGTTTCATGAAAAAAATATATAAATATAATTATAATATCTATAATTATAAATATAATTATATATTATAGATATAAATATTTTCATATTAATCTTTTGCCTAGGTGTAAATTTTTAGAGTTCTTAATGTATGGGGCCCACAAAAGTTATATCTGGTTAAAATTTTCTAGAATTTACCAGGTAGGGTCTCAGAAAAATCACTCGTCTCAGGGAACCCCATCATGCTCTTAAGATGATCCTAGTTAGAGAATTTTTTTTTTTTCTAGAAAAACTTAAGATTCTTGTGCTGAGAAAATTCGAAGTTGTATACAAGTGACTATTCCTGCCATTCAAGAGAGATTCATGATTTTTTTCAGACCCATGGATTCATTATTTTCAGAGAGTAAAAAAAAACTTCAAAAGCATGCCACTATGCCCCCCCCCCATTTTAACCGTTCGGTCGTAAATAATCTGGGGCAACTGTAACATTTCCCATAAGAGAATGTCTTTAGTGACAGGTCAGCAGTGACAAACTCCCATTTCTTCTTGAAAGTAACCCATAAATTCCAAGATACAAGATTTCTTTGTGAATCAACCCATTATTTTACTCATCTTAACCGTAAAGCCATACAAATATCTATAAATATCAGAATAGTTTCAACCTTGGAAGAAGCAGGTTTCCAAATTTACTGGATAACAAACAAATATTTCAAGTCAGGGTCAAAGGAAAAAAAACTGAGTCATTACAAAGAAAAAGATTTGTATATATACAGTAATCTCTCTCACTTATACACCCTATATTTTTATGTTTCACTCAGTTATGAGACAACTTTCTGCGTTCCCAGCCCAAGATATGAGAAAATAATGCAATTTCTTTTTCATTTATGCAACTCATTTGGCGATGTACCTCTCAGTTACGAGTGGCTAAAAATTTTGATATTTTTCTTCCCCAAAAAGGAAAGCCTAAAAAGATAAATGAAGAAGCTAATTGTGTGTTTGTGTCAGGAAGAGTACATGAATTCACTTTTTGTCATTTGCTATATGACTGTTTAAAGCTTACTTGCTATTAATCGGCATGGATTTCCTGTGGGAGTTTTTTTTGCACACTGTACACTTTAGAATGGCTGTACTTACTTCATCACTCTATTAATGAGACTGTATTGAAAAACCATACTGCTTCACAAGTCTGAAGGAGCTAATTGAATGTTTTTGGTGAGAGAATGATGATTGAAAAGAAAAGTCAGAACCAATAGTAATCATTTTAGAAAAGTAGTTTGTTCTTGTTTTTGCTAGAGACAGCATTTGAAGTTATACTCATTCCATCCTGTATTAACTTTGCTACATTTTATAAAAATTGGGTAAATGAAAAAAAGTTATCAATTTTATTCAAAATGACGTGATAAAAAGGTTTGAAGCATCTGAAAAGTCATTTTAACATCCCAAATCGATACTGAAAGTCAGCTTTAGAATTGAAAAATAAAAGTCACTGATCCCACAAACAAAAACCCACTGGTCTGCAGTCATCATGAGTGGTCTGCTAAACCAGTGGTTCTCAACCTATCAAAGCCCGCAGCCCAGATAATTTGTTTTTGTAAAGTGGAAGGCCCAGTTATACATATGACTAACAGGAAGTAAATGAGAAAAATGAAACTGAAAATCGCTCACAGCTTGGTTTGACGTTTGACTCATGTTGCCCTGTACTGGGCAGTGTCACTGCGGTTAAGAAGCACTGTGCTAAACAAAATCTGTTCTGAATAATATTAATTCATTTCCCTAAATTTGCTCCAGATAATGTCTCACACAAGTCTTTGAAATGAGTAGAGGATATATATGAAACAAAATGCAGGACGTCAAAGATTGATTCCAGAACAGCTATTTACAAGCAGAGATCTTGATGCAACATGACCAACAAATAACGAGAGCGATCTACCAATAAGGTCTCATCTTCTCAATACAATTTTAACAACGGCTTTAGTTCGCTTCTGGCGGCATCACTTATAAAAGCAAAACAGCCCTTCTAGAATAGTCTTAATCATTCGCGTGACATCTTTACATTTCCCATTCAGCATCATGTAGCACTAATTTATGGCCACTGCCAAATGTCTCAACTTGGTGTAAATTTCGAGGGGTTTACAAAAAAAATGCACCACCAATTATTTACAGGTGAAAATGACATAAAACATAATAAAGGATGACTATTTACATAATTTTCGTAACAATATGTTATTTACAGGCCTGTCACACATTTAGGGGGGGGGGGCATTGCCCTCCGGCTTTTGAAAATACACTAAAAATGGTGTATATATATATATACATACATTGAGTACATGGACTTTGCCCCCCCCCCCCGGAAAAAGTTGAAATGATGGCCCTGGTTATTTATAAGAGTGACTTACCACTAAGGGGGTACAAAAAAAGCCATTAAAAAAAATCCCCTGTGGTGGCGTTGTCTGCAAGTGTGCACGCTGCTATTATCGTATACCTGTCAACACATTGCTCTCATATGCGTGTTCTCTTCTTATCTCTCTCTTCCGCCATTCGGAAGAAGGCTTTCGTTTCTTGTACAGAGTCAAGTTGTTATTTCTATTTGTTCATATATTAATTTTTATGTGTGTAACGCACCATGTTTTTCTTCAAATTAATGAACGCTATATTTTGACGATCTCTGGAATTTAAATTTGTTATGGAGTCAGATTTGAGCTACCTATGTATAAGTCACTGCTTCAATTTGAGTGGCAACACAATATACACACTCTAGAATGGGGGCAGTTCCGTCTTAACACATGGGCCCAGGGGCTTCAGGAAAACAAATAGTTCAATTTTTGAAGAATTTACCAGGCATAGCCTCAAAAAAATCACTTGGTCTGTGGGCCTATGATACTCTCAAGACGATCCTGAGGGAGGGAGAGTAGAAAGGAACCACCCACATTTTTGTCCCACACAGGAAAAATAAAAATTCATCAGATGGATGCTAAAGGATTAAGAATCGGCTGATATTCATGTCTCAAAATGATATTCCAGTGCAATATTATTTTATATACAAAAATTCAATAAAATAACTATAAAAAAGTAGTTTTGTATTTCAAACATGATAAAATTTGAATGACACAAACAGTAGCATACACATGATTTTTTGAGGGGTCTGTTTTTCCCTTCATAAAAACACAATCTTGGCTCAGGGTCCCCTCCCCACACCGGGCAGGATTGGCAAAAGCCCAATCCACCTGGTTTTTTCAGGGTTTTTAGGTTTATGATACTGGAGCATGAGAAAAAAACAAGTGTACATGCTGTGACCTACACAAATATAATAGACCTAGTAATATATGGCAATTATTTAAGTAATAATTATATTAGTGGTAGCTCATTACAGGAAATTCTGGGGGGGGGGGCAAAATCATTTTCCATCTTGTTATGATAAATGGGTTTTTCCTCTAACCCCTACAATCGAAATTGCATTCAAATACATAGATTTATTACTGTATCTCTCTTTAGATAGAGTCTGACAATGTAATAACACCATTAGAAAGCATAATGTTTGCGAGTAAGTGCAATTTCAAGGTGTAGTTTTTGGTTGGTTTTTCAAGGATTTTTTCTTGTTGGGCAAAATCAGACCAATCCTGATTCCGGGACATGCAAATACCAGAAAAATGAGGGTTGATCATAGAAAGACGATCTGACATGCATGAATTGAGAACTCCATTTTTGACACAAGATTCATTTCAAAGATTCTTCCTGAATTTAAAAAAGTAAAAAGTTATTTAATTGGGAGAACATAAAAAGATCAAATGCAAATGTTGAAAAATATTGATATTAATCCCGGTTCGGGCATGGATGTCTATTAACCTAACACTAACAAATTCCCTTGCCGGATCATGGTGATCCCTTGGGAATACGTCAAGATCACATTATTATTATTATTGATTCATCGAATAGATGTTAACCCTTGGTGCATTTGATCTGACAGGGAACGCCCTTCCGATCTGACGCCCTTCCACTAGGCGGTATTGGCAGCTGCTGCTCCCAGTAGCTTTTTGTGTTGATGTACTCTATGCTTAGAGTTAAGTTTGTCCTTGACCTTCATTAACCTTGGAAAGTTGTTCAAGTTTTGTTCAGATAAACTCATTGTGCCCAAGCTCATCATATTTTTGAAAATATGATGCAATTCATGTGCAAATATGGTGCACAATCTACGCTTTACTGGAGACGGTAGCCCCCTTCTGTGAAGATTACTGAATATACATTTATACTGTGAACGTTTTTTTAACAATTTTCTTATTTTAATTTATTTACAGTGTTTGATAGTAGGTCATAAATTTCATTAAAATTTGTTCGACTAGTTTTACGTCAAATGCATAGTTTTTTTGCAAAAAAAAAAATTTTTTTTGGTACCCCCCTAATAATGATATTTATCACTTGGCGGTTGTATAAATAAACTTAATTAATTGTTAATTATGTTTTCTCTGTTTATGCGCCTATCAAGCACATTGTGCCCAAACTTAGTGGTCAACATATTGTGTCCGACGGAGAGTTATAGGATTTAGGCACCACTTAGTGCATATACTGTATAATGCAGCATATCAAAACCAGATTCTCTCATATATTTTTTAATTTAGGCAGAGACAGTTTTTTGAAATATTTTTTACAGCAATAAACATTTATTATTCGACTTTTACCTGGCTGAGACAACATAAAACGATCGTGACACCATAAAACGATTGAGAATCATAATTCTCCAATAGAAAATTCTGTGATCAATGTATTGCAATGGGGGTGTGAAGTGGTTCACCACTGGTCTCTCGGACCAACACAATGTTTTTCTCTGTAGTTCCATTGTTTAATCAGTGGTCTCAGACCATCAATGATTTTGAACACTGCTGAAAGGTATTTTGAAAAATTCTGATGCAATTATAGTGACAAATCAAGAATGCAGAATGCATTAGAAGAATTCAAGGAAGATTTGAAAAGTTGGAAAATTATTTTCATTAATTTATTTGCTACTTAATTGGCAATTAATTAATGGTTTTGCTTTCATTATGTCATAATTATTTAATGACTAGTAATTATGATAAATAATCGTTGTAAAGTCTGTTAGATTTAGTTATTCCACTATAAAACAGATTTGTAGTAGAAAGTATCAGGTTTATTGTGAAAAAGTGATGTTTTTTGTGTTCGTATTTTTTTTTTGTGTTGAAATATATATTTTTTTTTCATGTTCAATAAATTTAATTATAGTGATTTCATTTTTTGTTTTGTTTTTTGTGCAATATATATGTGTTAAGAGTGCAAATCAAAGTGGATATGGCCCAAACTAAAGTGTAGTTAATTCCATCCTTTCAATTTTTTTTATTTTTAGGAAGCAGGGAAACGATCACAGCTATGGAGAATGACAAGCAATGGCCTTCTTCAGCATGAAGGTTCTGGTCCTCCTTCAGATCTAAGCAAATCATATTCTGGAATCAGTAGTCCTCAAAGATTAGTACTGGACATAGCTGCAGTATGTCCTCAGCCTGGAGAATTTACTCCTCTAATGCTGCGAAAGCAAGATGCTAGGCGACATCTTACTCAAACATGGAAGTTTACACCAGATGGCAGATTATGTTGTGGTTATGCAAACTTGTGTGTTCAATCAGAAGGCAATCACTTGGGGTTAAGATCGGGTATGAAGTTTCTGGCTATTTTGTTCATTTTTGTGACTGAGAAAATTCTAAAGTTCCGAGCTATTCTCTTCAATTACATAAGCAATCCCTTCAATTACCAGCAATGGCCATGGAGGAAAGCAATGTACTCCAGGCTTTATTTACGATAAGAACAAACTTTATTGTGACTCAATACATCAAAATCTCACTACCAACTTCTTCATATATCAACACTATTCTTTTTCTTACTGAACTTCTCAATGCATATTGTCGCTCTGTTAGTGTCAACATACGTACGGTCTGCATGCCTGTATTCTATCTAAAATGTAAATATAATTATATGAGTTTAATCCAGCAATTATGTCATCTTAAATTCATCAAATATAATTGTCTCCCTCAGCCAACGACAAACCAGTGCAGAGTAACTTTGTTTACAAAAATTTTGCAAGGTGTGCAAAAATTTTAGTTTAATAAACAAGCAATATCTTGCAAAACAAATAGCATAGAGAAGCTATCAAAATTTTCATATAACCAAACATTTACTCAAAATATTTAGATTTTAAATTTTAGTTGAACAATTTTGAAATTTTAAGATTCAAAAAATCTTTATCTAATTTTTTCTGACGGAGATCCAGATTTAAATTCAGCTTTTGCATTCTCATATCAAGCACAAAAGGACTGAAATTAAAACTTTAGAAGTATCTATGAATTAGTTGAAAATCTAAAGTATCTAAACTTTAGATTGATTGTATCTTTCAAATTCTTCCAGATAAAGGGGTACCTCAGCTAATAAAGATAATTTGTTCCAGAATCACATTCGTTACCTGAAATCTTTGGTAGACTTATGGGTATGTGGTTTCATGAAACCTAGCACTGTGAGCGGAGGTTTATTGTACTATCCCCCCCCAAAAAATAAATCTTTAGTAGAGACCTGTAGCTGAAGAAAGTTCAGCAGAGATCTAATATGAATGTCTTGAAGCTTTCATGATACGATCAAATGATGACCCAAGTGCTCAAACCTATGTGTAGAGTACATTTCACATGTTAGAGTATTATGTTAATGGACAAACAATTTATTTAATTCGGTTTTTGGTAACACATTATTAGTCAAGTATTTAGTTCCAGAGTTTTGGCAACTGTGCAGACAACATGGCTGCTCAAGTCTGAACAGTAGTAGATGTTGTCTCTCACTTTAAGTATTTAAATTGCCAACTGCTACGGATTGTCCGTAGTTTCTACGGACAGCCACTATGAACTACAAAGCTACAGGAGACACTCTCAATACTACGAAAATCAAATTTAAAAAATCGTGTCTGTGAGTGGTGTTTTACTCCTTTTTATTATTATTTTTATAAAATTGCACCAATCTTTACCATAATAATGAATTCATATATGCATGTAAGAGAGTTCAAGAGAAGAAAAACTCGGAGCCGATCTGTTATGTGTGTGCGTGAAAGGCAATCTGTAAAGCCACATCTAAACCTGCCGCTCTACCAACACCTTCTATAACAGAAAGCCTCCATGCAAAGCTTTGATGTCACTGAAGTCTTCCATTTCACCTGTAGCCATTGGATATAGTAGACCGACATATGCGAAATCTTTACCTTTTTGCAAGTATATTCAATGACTATAGGTGAAATGGGTGACTTCAGTGACATCATGAGCTTCATGCTGAGGCTTTCTGCTATAGAAGGCGTTGGCTCTACTCGATGCCCAAATGTGTAAAAACCTGTTTTCCGTCATAACCGCCCCATGCTGTGGGCTAAAAACGTTTTTGTATGGTTCCACGCAGCAGGTCTGGACCCGGCTTCATTTGCATAGTGCATGGTCGAGCTCACTGAACTTGTGTCAGAAAGAATGTTTCGTCATAGGAGCACTGATACAAAGAAAATGGGGAGGGGTGGTTCTAGGGTTGCTAGATGTTAGACATCCGTATGTACGACCCACAATAACCGGTAAGTTTTGTAATGCAAGATTTATTATGAGAGAATATTAGAATATTATGAAAGAAACTACACCAGCTGTAAATGCATTGGGAAGAAAAAACGCATTTAAATACTTGTTTTTTAAACTCTTATCTATAGGGAAGTTTCCACTGACAGGTTGGCTGCTTACCGCATGCAAAGGTGGCCACAGAATATAGGTGATCTTTGTATTATGTCTATGGAGCCTATTCTCTGTTCTGAGGAAAAACTTGTACGAAGGAAAGTTGGCCAGAGAAATAGAGGTGGCCGTCTATGGAAGTTTCACTGTAATAATATCCAAGCTGTTTAAATTTTGTATTAGGAGTACTGCCGTGTGCACTGAAACTATTCAAATCTAAAGCTTTCTTTTTTAATGCATTTTTCTCTTAGTTTAATCATTAATTTTACGTGAAATAGTTGAAAATCTTTCTGAAAGACAAGAAGGAAATCTGAAAAGTGATTCTGAGGTGGAAATAAACTAATATTGCTTAAGTAAGAAAGAGTTAGTCATTAGGTCAATTATGATTTACTCAAAAATTTAGCTGACGACATGGCTGTTTAATGTTAGTGCAAGCGTCCATGTCAACTAAAATGTTTGTTAGCCAAGGTATACATCTGAAAAAATCTTCTTTAGCCAAAAAATTCATAAGCCGAGCCATCGCTGTATTGCTATTACTTTAAGTTAGTTACAGAGCTTTCATTTATAGAAAACTAGCTATAATACCCGGTGCTTCCCTGGGTTTCTTTAATAAGGCTTTTTGGATCACGTGATGTCTCCCTTTTTCTTTGGGGGGCATGCAAACCATGTCTAAGTTAACCAATGTGGCGACTTCCTGCGCGACTCATGAAATAATCAAATCTAGATTTAAAGAAATGTAGAAATTAATATATATTTTTTTCTTTTTTAACGGCCGCTAAGTATTTCGATACTCCCAAACTTCAAGTTATCGAGATCTGCTTGTTTCAGCTATCAAAAATGGACCTCCATAATTAATTTTAAAATATCCTAACCCACATGAATTTATGCAGTTGAATATCAAAAGACAATATGGAGACATTGATTTTCATGCTTGAGAAGATGTAAATAAAAAGTTGAAATCAGTGTTATTGCATGGACATTCAACTTCATATTTAATCCCTTGGGATTCGTATATCTATCTCTAAGTGAACTCAGTATTTATAAAATCTAGAATTCTATACAATTTTTAAAATGATTGATGTGACAGAAAACCCCACCAAATTTCCGTATTTCTACAGTAAAATCTGCAATTTTAACACTGTTTTCTATGAGGATCACCCTTTTCCTGACTCTCAAAGCGATGCTGATGATGATTATGACGTCTATTCGAAAAGCCTCATTACTGGGAGTATTGAAAATGTGGCCAACCATTATAAAGGCATAAACTATTATACATATACTAACAGGATTAAAGAAGTGACAAACCGTTGTAAAGGCATATGCACATCTGAAACGCATTGCCAGGGAACCACGGTAGCCAAAGTAAACATTCCAAAAGTGATTGTTGGGGTTCCAGAAACCATTGTTGCCCGACAGTTTTTTGCCCATTAGGGGCACTTGCCCAGCTCTGATGAATTTTTAAAGCAGCCTATCGTTCAAGTCGGGTCCCATTTAGCATATATGCAAAATTTGGTGACGATCGATTTAAAATTGTAGATTTGTATAGAGAACACACACAGAAAATCAATTTTATATATATTGCACAAAATATTAAAATAAAATTACTTTGACATATCAAATATTCATGGTATAGAAGTTTGAGTAAATGTTAAATTAATGTCCTGATGTTAAGCACAAATTTTTTATTAGAGAATGTGAACTGAGTTGAAACTTTTTATTTTTTTTAAAAGTTTGTGTTTCTGATGTGTCAGGATAGTTTTTAAATTGATTTACCTTTTTCCTTACTGTTTAAATGCTGAACTATCAACAGAGTTACTTTTTGTTCTGAAATTAAGTATTCTGGGTTGTTTTACATGTCTATTCATAAATCCAATTTAAATTTCAAGAAAGTAATTTTTTTGTTTCCTACAATGTTCCATAAATAGAAATTGATGCTACCTGTAATTTATATTTGTGTTCTGGTCTTTCTGGCGATATTTCTGGAGTATCATAATAAGCAATTTAGTATTTCATATCACCAATTCAAAGCATGTACTTTTTCTATTTATCCTAAAAAAAAATATTTATAGATAAATCATGATTTATTTATAATGTTCATGATCATATGGAAAAACTCTCGAAGAACTAATTTTTCACTTAGCTGACTTATTTAATGTTTTTAGGCACCTGTGTAGGAACCGATGCAGGACACTGGTGTGTAGGCGCCTATTTGTAGGACCGGTTGTTGAGCTCCATTATTAATGATAATAACAATCAGAAGGTTTTAAATAATACATGTTTAATTTGGTAGACACATAGAAATGAAGGACATCACATAACAATGGTTGCTTGCCGACTGCGAAGAAAAACATTCGATTTTATCGCAACTTGCGTTGCTAGGTAACAAACATTCGCACTAGAGAATTGCAAAGCACGACGTCATCATTTTTCCGCAATCAGTAAAAGTTCAAGTAGAGGTCGCTACAGTTTATTTTGGCACACGGTATGTCATTCTTGCATTGTAGACATGGGAAAATGTGCACGTCGATCCGTTTCTCATAATTCTTTATGTATTGCTGAAGAACTTCTACCACCAGTTATTTATATTTAGTTGTGCCCATAACTTCTGGGAGGTTTACCCATTACAACAACACCACACATTTCTTCATTGTATTTTTTCCTAGATTTGAGGTTGCTGTACATAGATTTGAACATGCATTTTTAAATGCATGTGTAATAGTACAAAGAAACTGATTGATTACAATTGATTTAATTGATATATTCAGTAATAAAGGAACATGGAATAATTTTCAATTTACTTCAAAACTGAAATTTTAGCAAATTTTGGTAGAAATACAGCAAAAATGCTAAAAAATCTCAAATTTCAAAATTTTGTCAAAAAAATTTATATTAACTTGAAGTTTCCGAACTTATTTAAAAAATACTTTGAATGTACTGTATATACGTTAAAAAAATAGGGAATGTTTGAATTTTTATCTCGTATTTTTGCAAATATTAACCATGTTCCATTGGCAGTTAAACAGTTAAATAAATTATTCATTTATTTGTGAAACATAAGAATTATTTTTTATTTTGCCAGATTTCATAAAAGCAAGTAATATTTCTAAATACATATTAACATAAGATGTGTTCTCGTATCTAATGCAAAATATATTTTATGTGCAATAGGAAGCTCTGTTGTTCTTGGTCCAATAGCAAAATACTCACCAATTATGATTGCAGAAGGAATTCCTATCGACCAAGCAGTAAGTCGCAAGAAACTGAGGGAAGGTTCTGGTGTCCTGTGTGTTAGTATTGTTCCAGACGGACCCACACGAGTTATTAAAATCACAGATTTGAAACAGAAGGTATATAATTTTTATCTTTGGTTGATTGTGTTTGAAAACTTATTCACATTTAACTTCGGGCATGATCATAAAGCTACTGGAACAGGTGCAATGCACCTATCAGTTGCATATACCATAAATTTTCATTTATAGAGGGGAAATTTTTTAAAACAATGTTTGAATATGCTTATTAATTCTTCAGAATATATCTTCATTAGAGATGTAAGGCAAGAATATTGTCTGAGAAATTAATTCAGAATATTCTCTCTCCTAATGTGAAATTTGGAGAACAATTGCGATTACGGTCAACCAGGGTAAGTGTGGTACAGAAAATTAAAGTTTGACCTTGAGGCAATGCTGTGTGTAAACTAATAGAGCTGCAAAACAATTTTTTTTATTACGAGTTGGCTGAAAAAAGATGCCCATAAAAAAATGTGTGATGTGTGTGTATATATATATATATGACAGTTGTTTTTTTCAATAGAAATACACTCAAATCCTAAATTACTCTTATTTCTTTGCAAAAAGTTGAACTCAGTCATGTTGGTTTTACTTTCTTGCTTCAAAAATTTAATATTATTGGCTGCACACTTCAATTTTGCCTTTCTTTTCATCTATTCCTTCCTACTGTAAATATTAGGTATTGGAACTTCTTGCGATTCCATTAGTTTTAGAAGGCAACTTTTGCCTAACTCATTCTAAGGTCATATCCTTTCCACTATGTGGCCAGCACTAATGTTTTCTGCTTAATGTGAAGATATTGCTTCACATGTACATTTCTTTTTAAAGTGTCTCTTTTTTCATGAAAATTTTTAGGGCAGCAGAGAAATTTTTTATATAAGACATACTTTTTTCCCAGAAAAAAAATTAATTAGTGAATCAAGGCTTGAGAAATCACAAAAATATCCAAGCATCAGAACAAATTTTTGGGACCCAAAAAACTTTTTACTCGAGAAAATAATGTTTCTTTTGATTTTTCCAGGCCATAGTGAACCTCTTTTATGTTGGCTGGTATAAATTCTGATGATTTTATGCTGTTCTCAGACTCCAATTTACTAACATCACAAAGAAAATTTTAGGTGCCAATACCAATTTATAAGTCGCCATGATGAACTGGCAGGGACGCTGGAAGATATCTGCTCGTGTTGCTAGAGCAATGCCAATCATTTCCACGGTATTGCTCAGAAACACCAATCACCATTTAAAAATAGCTCATATATTGCACTGAAAGTGCTTTTTTAAGTTTGCTTTAAAAAAAAAAGAATTTTAAATCACTATTGATTTGAGTGATTTTTTCGCTTCTTTTATGCACTAACCAGCAGTAAAAGTTCTCCCCCTCTTTCCAAGGCACCTATTAATCAATGAAAAGCTTGCACATCCAAAAATGTCTGGCACTACCTAATTAGACCTGGGAATGAAAAAACAGTATTTGGCTAAAAAAAAAGACATCTGTAACCAAATGTCGTTGTCATCTTCCTGCCATTTCTTGTATCTGTTCTTCCTCCCTGTGATTTGCGTCCCATTGTTGAAATTGTAGGGAAAAAACTGGTGTCCAATGCGAAGCCTGCGGCACCATGGCAACTCTAGATGGTTTTGTTGCCTGTTTTTTTTTCTTTTTTTTTGAACACATACAATTTACAATAGTTGAATTGGTCCTTTTTACTCAGTGAAAAAAGAGCTGCTGATAAAAAGTAGAAACCAGCTGTGCAAATCACACTTAGAGCTTAACCTTTCAATGCATGAACCTTATACAAATACAAATACAAATACAAATACAACGCCACAACAGGCAAAATGCCCAACGAGGTGGCTGATAAAAAGATGCCCATAAAAATATGGTTGTCATATGTTTCAAAAATACAGCAACCCAATTAAAAATGCAATTAACACAAATTACAAACAATATATACACATGATAAAATATTATACGATGCCCATAAAGATTACTTATGGTTGTCTTATTCTAAGAATGGATAGCTTCTCGATTTACCCCAACATGTTTATCGTATTTCTTTTTAAACGTGTCAATTGTGCAGGGGTCAGCACGGATCATGGCCTCAAAATTAGTGAAAATAGTGACCAAAATGTTTGAAAAAGTGACCAAATAGTGACCGAAATGTTTAAAAGTGACCAAATAGTGACCAAAATTTTTTAGAGAGAGAGACCAAATGGACAATGAATTTTTATTACCAAATTGAATGAATTGAAATTGAATTTAGTTTTAACTTTGCATTTCAATAGAACTCATTGAAATTGCTTTTTTTACATAATAGATAGAAATAATTAAATCAAACTCAAACGCATTCTGCTAACCAGAAAAGTTTTGAATAACTTATCAAATTTATCAACAACTATGAGTGAGAGAATAACTACATTACATCCCTTTTAAGTAACAGCAGCAATGCCTTCCCCCATGTTGCTTTGCACAACCCATCTTAAAATCAATTTAAGCAGGAAAAACTTCAAAGCGGGAAAAATTTTTCACATTCAAAGAAGGGAAAAAAATGAAATAACACAAAATTTGATGAGAGAATTTGTCCCATCTACATTCCAGTGGATTTTTCATTCATGTTATGCTATGAATGACAGTATACAAAATGTACTCAAACTTTTTTTAACTAGTACAAATTTGATTTACATACCTAGGTTTGTATAATATGTTCCAACAAATTTTAAGAAATTTACTTAATGATTAAAAACCATAAAATTAAATTTTTAACATTTTAAATTATTAAATTAAAAAATTACTTAAATTACTGAATTATAAATCATTTAAATTATTAAATTGAATAAAGTATTCAAATTATTAAATTAACTAAATTATTTTAATTATTATATGTTGAGGGAGGGGCAATCCACCCTCCCCCCCCCCCAGCGTCAATGGCAGAGCCTACTGATGTATACATGTATATGATGTATATCAATTGTCATCGTGCCACACCCCTAAGACCTTCAAGTGTATCTCCACCTATGGCTGGACTGGGAAAAGTGGGCGAGTACTATTTTACAGGCGGGGGCACCAAAATAATACTGTCCTTGGGTGAGGGAAAAAATAAACCAGTTTTGAAATTTGTAAAAATATATATTTTCCCTTTTTTTACACACAACATACACCCATGGCCCCCACAAAGGGTGGGCTGACAAGGCTCCAGCCCTGGGGCCCGGGAGGATTTTAATAATTTTTTTGTTTTTTCACGCTATAAATTCATCATAAAGGGGGGCCCCGTGAAAGTCTGGTCAGGGGGCCCGTAAAAGATCCCAGCCTAGGGGCCCTGCTTCAGGATGTGGGGGCCATGCATACACCCCTGCAAAAAAAAACACATTTACTCCTTTACCCAGAAACACAGGGGTGGGAAGTGACAAAGTCCATTTCGGAGCAGCAAAATTCAGGATTCTGAGCAGTTTTGGAGCAGCAAATTCAGCAGATATTTATTGGAGCAGGGAAATTAACAAGAATATTTTCGTTAACCCTCCTCCCTTTTCAAAATAAAACTGCACTGTCTTTTGTTATCAAAAATCTTTTCATCAGCTTGTTTTTGGTGTTTCAGGCTTTTGACACATCGTTTGAAAGAGAGGCTGTCATAAAATTTTTCACACCAGTCTATTTAAGATGATTTTTGCTTACTGAGGGCACTATTTGCTGTCTTGAACAGCAGCACTTCAAATGAGCAAAAAATTTTCTATAACTTTTTTATACTCGGAAAGAAATTGTTGCAAAAGGGGGGAGAATTTCGGAAGAATCAACACGACCTTTGGCGATTAAGTACTTATTATTTGGCGAGATTGGTGATCTGACACTCGTTATTCGGCAGTTTCTAAATTAACATTCGTAATTTCTGCTGCTTCCAGTGGCGACTTTTTTTTAAACGGCAACTGACTCGCATTTGCACTTTAAAGCTTTTTTTTTTTTTTTTTGAAGCCGAGCACAACTCAGGTCTATCGCCATGGGCAATTTACTACCTAGTGAGTTGTGCCGGAAGTGTAAGTATGTGTACCTAACAGTCTGAGTGCGTATTTAGTGTTGTGTATGATTTTTTAGTGCTGCCATCTATATCTCAGAAGTGAAGTGAGTGTAGTGTAATGACTGAATATTTATACTGTTTGTAGGACTGTCGCTCTCTGTGGCGAGACTTTTTAACGGAGAGATCGGCTTGCATTTGCGCCTTGAAGTTGGGAACCACAGAAAACCCACTTCAGCCGACCACCACTGTGGTGACGATGGGGCTCGAACCCGGGTCCCCGCGACACGAGTCCGTCATTATGACCACTCGACCACCACAGCGGCGCACTTTAAAGCTGAAAGACTATTGCAAACTATCTTCAGTTGCACAATCACGGATATTATCGCGGTTTCACGATGGAAAGGCCGATAGTTTAAATAAGGCGTACAGTGGAATATATATAAAACACGCTCTTAGAAAGAATCGTTTCACGGTAAGCAGGAACAAAAAATTTTTGGCGACCTTTAAGAAATTCTGGGCATACGAAGCAAAATTAGCTATTTGGCGCAGAAAAATACGAAACCACTATTGGAGCAGGATGGCGCAAGATGTTAATTTTGGCGCAGTGTTCCTACCCCTGGAAAAAGTATAATTTTGGCCTTCCCCCCGTAATTTTTAACAGAAAAAGAGACTCAGCGGCCTTGCCCGGTAAATTTCCCATGAACCTTGTAAGCACCAACGTGGCGACTTTTTTTCGAGCCAAGGAATCGCCGTTTTGCGGTAGTCAATTCAAGATGGCTGACGAAGGGCACATAAAAAATTACAAAAAAATATATAATTTATAATATGAATTAACCTAATATGCGAAAATCGATAGAAATATATCGGGAAATACGGAAAATTAGGATGAAATGAACACAAAAATTGAATCAACAACATACGGGGTTTATAAATGCGGTTGATACAGAGTTTATGGATGCTGCTGTCAGGGCTACCTATTTTAGCGCGAAAACAAGTCGCCACGTTAGCGCTGACTCCTCCCGTAACTTTCAACGAACAAAAATAGTGAATTCGTCCCCATCCGGGACACCCGATTTACAATGGCCGTAATACAATTGTTTTTTATGGAGGGGAAACGTAATTTTACTGGCCCTTGACTGTGAAATTCGATAATTTTGCAAAGGAATTTTTATTGCCTTTTCTTAAATATACCATTCCATCAAAAACGCCTTTCTCCCCCCCCCCCCCCGCTTTTGGATCTGATCACGGTATGTAGCAATCCGGGTCGCAAGTACGAACGAAAATTTACTATCGCTCGGGGCCGGTATCCACTCTTTTTAACAGAAAATGAGTAAACTCGGCACCTTTCCTCGTTCAACACCCGTGGAACCAGACCCCCGCCCTCTCCTATTGCGGTCATAACAGACTCGAGACAAACGTTTTAATAACTTCCGAGGTCTAAAAATAAGATTTTTTTACACATCAAGAATGGCGCGCAAGATGTCGATATTTGTTGGGGGGCAGAGCGCACCGACTGAGCTGAAGAAAAACAATGATCAGAAGTTCATTTTGAACTCTTTTTCCGTAAAAGTTGCAAAAACAAAAAACAAGATCATTTTCGTTCATCAAAAATACGGCCGGCAATCAAAAGGGAGAAACAAATCGAATCCCGACATACATCCATGCGGAAAAAACAGACATCTCACCTATAAAGAAAAAACCAGTCTATATATCCGTGCTCCCGTGAGAGTACGCCGCCGCCGATTTGCATACAGCGTCGGAACAACCGGTTCCCGCACGTGCATGGAGAGAAAAAAAAAGGAAAACAATCCAACAATATTAAGTAACAATCAGTATCGTGAAGATGCTCTAAATTAAGTTACGGCCCGGGAATAAAAAAAATTAATATTAGGCCCTTTAAATTAGGAAAAAAATGTGAAGTAGGGGCCAAAGGCGCGCTCGGTGTGTGCCCATCGTTAAATCCGCCTCTAGTTACGGCTCCCATGCACGTTAACTGAGTTTTTATCAGCCTGATGACAAATTTTCATCTGATTTGGAAACCCTTGTGTTAAACTAAATGTTGAATTGCAGGATTCTGTGATCTTTTCATAAATAGTTCTCCTTTCGATCAAATTTGGGGGTACGGTTTCTTGCTCAGATTTAAATCCAGTTAGAAAAATAGTACGAATTTTATTTGTCGATAGATCGCGATTTTCAATCGGATGATTTTTTTTTTATTGTAAGTAAATTCAAAATACATGCGAGCTTCTTTAACCTTGGCCAGCTACAAGAGTATTCTCCAAAGCGTATTAATACGCTTAATACGTATTAATAATACGCGTCTTTAATACGCGCTTTGGTATTCTCCCGCTGCGCGTAAGTTAGCTTCTGCACGGGCTCTCTAATCGTCATTTCAAATAACATTTAAAAAAATTAACAAAAGTAACAATAGAACAAACAACAAATGTAACTTGCTCGATGCTCCAAGAAAGGAATTCGGCCCTTAGGACTAAAATTTTTTAAAACAAATAAAATAAAGGATCAATTTTAAAATAAGATGTAAATAAAAGAACGAGTGAGCACGTGGGGAAATAAGAAAGAATGGTAGTATGGGGGGGGGGGAAATTTTTTGTTGTAAGTACGCCTTTTATGCTAGTTTTTTTTTTCCGACCGGCTTTTCCATAAAATGACGATTCTTTAACCAAGGAGCTTTCTTTTTCCAAGCGCCTTGAAATCAAGTTATGCTGACGTCACACGGTATGCTCCCGGGTAGAACTCCTTAATACACGATAGGTATATGAAGGCGTCTTACTCCCGGGAAGATAAGATGCCTTCGATAGTAGTTCAATGAAGGGAGGGAGAAAATTAGCGATATTGAACAGGTAAAGTTCCTCCTTGAAGAAAAGAAAAACACTGACAGCAGAAAAGCGCGCGAGACCGAGGTTTTTTTGCTAAAAAAGTGGAAAAAGTGACCTGGGCCTGAAAATACGTAATAAAAGTGACCAGTTTCTAAAAAAGTGACTTTTAGTGAAAAAAGTGACCCGTGCCGAGCCCTGATTGTGTTACAATTTACTACCTCCGGGGGTAAGCTATTCCATTTATTAACAACCCTATTGGAGAAAAATTCCCTGCGACACCATAACCTTGCATTGTCCCTCACCAATCGATACTGGTGTCCCCTTGTAAAAGCAGTCGATTGGCGGTGTACTAAAAGTTCATGGTCCATCCTATCCATCCCATTGAAAATTTTGAACACTTCGATCATATCTCCTCGACACCTGCGTTCATCCAATGTAAACATATTCAAAAAATGAAGTCTTTCTTCATAACTCAAGCCCTGTGTGCCAATAAGGACACGCGTAGCTCTTCTCTGCACCCCTTCAACCAAGTCTATGTCCCTCTGTAGGTATGGTCTCCAAAACCTTACAGCATACTCCAGTCCAGGACGAACTAAGCCTCGAAAAAGAGGAAGAATGACTTTAGGAGAACGCGAAGAGACCTTTTTGAAAATGAGACCAAGCATTCTATTCGATTTTTTGACAACCGCTGAACAATGTTCAGAAAACTTAAGTCGCTCGTCAATGAGAATTCCCAAATCGGTGACTCTAGTTGCATCCGGGATAGTGACACCATTCAACTCGTAAGAGAACCGTTGGTTGTTCGAACCAAAATGAGCGACCATGCACTTATCTACGCTAAACGTCATGCTCCATTCATTTGCCCATGCTGCAATCTTGTTTAAGTTGGTCTGGAGCAACTCCCTATCGCTTTCATTCCCGATTACCCCCATTAGCTTCACATCATCTGCGAATTTGCTAGTAATTCCATCGATACCCTGATCGAGTTTATCGATAAAAAGTGAAAAAAGTATGGGGCCAAGGACACTTCCCTGAGGAACTCCACTTGTGACGTCTGTCCAACCAGAGAATTCCCCGTTCACCATAACTCGTTGCGACCTATCTCTTAACCACGATTCTATCCAATTCAGCAAGTTGCCCCCTATTCCAATCTCGTGTAAACGCTTCAAGAGTTTGCCATGTTGGACCCGATCGAATGCCTTCTGGAAATCAAGGTAAACAACGTCGACATTTTTGCTCTTACCCAAAGCCTTAGTCACGTAATCATAGAAGCAAAGGAGGTTAGTTACACATGACTTCCCCTTCCTGAACCCATGCTGATTATCCGACAATACATTATTCTCGTCTATCCACTTCACAAACTGCCTTTTGATGATAATTTCCAAAATTTTCGAGAGGGAGCTCGTCAAACTCACTGGACGATAATTAGACACCACTTCTCTACTACCCTTCTTAAATATCGGAACAACGTTAGCCAGTTTCCAATCTCTCGGGACGATACCCTCAGCAACACTACTCCTGTATATCTGTGCGACTGGCCCCAACAATTCATTAGCACCTTCCCTGAGAACCCTGGGATAGATATCATCTGGTCCTGGTGCTTTGCTTGCACATACATTTCTTAGAAGATTTAGGACCTCCACGTCTTCCACTTGAATATCGTTGAGCGTTTTATTACCCCATGCAACACCCGTATATCGAATATCATTATCTCCATTAAAAACCGACGCGAAAAAGTCATTGAAAGCACTACACATGCCTACATTGCTCTCTACTTTTGAGCCTCCTATCGAGAGGGGGCCAACTGTCCCCTTACATCCATTATTGACGTATCGAAAAAATGATTTTGGGTCAGAGCCAATGTTATCTGCCAACCTAGATTCAACTTGCTTTTTACTATCCCTTATCGCTTTCTTCAACAGTCTTCTTTTATCAGTAAACAATGATAGGTCACCTCGTCCACTTTTATACTCTCTGAATGCTCTTTTCTTTTCAAGATAAAGGTTCCGCACGCTATCCGTGAACCATAGAGGGTGTGATGTACAAACACGCTTTTTTCGAACAAAGGGTATGACGTCGTGCAAAACAGAGGACAGCTTCGTACTAAATTCTTCCCATTGACTTACCACCCCTACTGATTCCAACCGGTCTTTGAAAACTTCCGCTAACCTTCTTCGCAAAACATCAAAGTTAGTTCTCCGAAAACAAGGAACCAATCTTTTGTTATCAACCTTACCCGAGGAAAAGTTACAGTGAAATCTGACGATACGATGATCACTGGAAGAAAATATACATTATATATTAGAAATTATATATCAGAAAATTATATACATTAAAAGTACTATATATTATGAATTGTAAAAAATTACCATTTTTAACCATGTTTGCAGCATGGTAGTTTAACATTATTTTCAACAGATTAAAACACATGATAATGGCATGTTTTATGTTAATCAAGTGGAATAATCTCTTATTGCAGGATTATAGATAATTGTGATTAATCTAAAACAAGTTTCGTCTAAGGCACAACACACACTTCTGACTAGTTTATGACTGATTATATAAGGAAAGGTTATCAGTCACCTTTCTAATTGTTTTTCAATTTATTTAGAATTATAACTTTCATTTAAAATAATAAAATATCATAAAAACAATGAAATCCTAATCTAATGATATTCAAGGATCGAGAGAAAAGTGCTTATTATTCTGCATGATTTATTGTTATCGATGAAATACAGGGTGGGCAAAAAGTCTGCAGAAACTTTAAAAATTCATAAAAACTGCAAAAATAGCAAAAAAAAACTGTTTGCAGGGTTAGCATCGCTAGGTCACAGGAATTTTTTTAAGACAGGAAAAAACTCAAAAACAACTGATAGATGGTGCTGATGTACACAAGTGAAAGAAAAGATACGCAAAGAACGAACAGAATGCCTCCAAATCGTTTATTACAGCAGTGTGTTCAACATGACCACCACCACCACAGGGAATAACACATTGCAGTCGAGTCACAAATCCAGCAATAGCAGAGTGCAGCAGGTCCACATACACAGTTTACAATGGTGAACTGGTTAAGGATTAAGAACGCAAGTTCTTATAGCCGTCTCATTTGCATATTTCCACCGAAGTGGCTCGTACCAGCGCCACCTATCGGTTGTTTTTTCCTGTTAAAAATATTCGCGTGACCCTGCAAACTGTTTTTATTTTGGTTTGTATTCATTTTTAAAGTTTCTACAGACTTTTTGACCACCCTGTATATTAACACTATGGAATAGAGTGTGCCAAGACCAGTGAGTAATATCGAATGAGTAATACATTTCCATGTTTGTGTTTGATTGATTATATGCATCCTTTGAACAATTTTAAACATGCTCCCCCCTTGCATGCAGAGAGGAGCTGACAGAATTCAATCACTGTTCAATTTTTATACAAAAAAATGTTTTATATAGAATATATATAATTTTACACAAAAATTTACAACAGAACCCCATAAAAAATTCTGCTTTGATAGCTCATGGGTCCAGTTTCGTGGTCCCACCACGGTAGGGCTGACAGGACTTTAGCCTTAATGCGGCAGGGGGGGGGGCTCACCCAAAATTTATTGGGGAGCTCACAAATAACCTCAGTCCCCAGGTTCTGGCACCTACGGTTCTAGCCCCGGGCCGACCCTTACCTTTCTTTCACACTGTAAATTCACTATACAGGGGGCCTACTACAGATCACAGCCCAGCAGAAACGGAAGGAGATTTATAAATTGAAATAAAAGAATGATGGTAAAAAATCTAACAATTACTAAAAAATTACTAAAAAACTAACAATGATAGACATAATGCTTACCTTCTCTACAAATGGTGTCTTCGACGTCAACGATTTTGTTTCAGCTGGCACTTCTTCATGTTTCACTTCTTAATATTTGAATAACTAATTAAGTCAGTTGATACTGACTTAATACCAGGGCCGCAACTGGGGGGTGCAGGTGGGTCTCGTACCTCGGGCTCTAGACCCGAGGGGTGCAAATTTCATTCTGAAACCTCTCTTCAACATTGCAAGGGGCTTCAAAATATGTACTTGCCCCGGATGATCAAGCATCTATAGTTGCGGCCCTGCTTAATATCATTGAATTTCTTTTTGTATTTTTGAAATTAATTCAATAAATTAGAAAAGAAATTTTTGGAAGCATTGATAAAAAAAAGTCCTGTAAAATATGGGTCATATGGTCAAGGTTCGGCAGCAGTTTTCATTGTAGAGAGCTCTTTATTCTACTTTCCTCTTTGGCCGCTTCCCATCATGTGCCATATCAAATACCCTTTGGTTGAAGGGGGATGGGCACTAAAAAGTGCGTGGATATTCATGCTGCCATCTACTTTCTTTTAAATCTACTACCTTTCAAATCTATTGTAGCTTTTAAATTAGAATATATTTGAATAAAAAATATACATTTTATAACTTTATCATAGAAATTTATACACCTTTTAAATTAGAGTAATATTCAGGCATGTGTCCAGACATTTTTGTAGGAATAAATTTAAGGGAATTTTGTTAAAATTTCCCTTAATTTTTGTGAAAACGATCAAAAATTTTGTGAAAAATAAGTAATTTTGCGGGAAGCGAAGTAATATAGTTAATCTACATAAAAGAAATGAAATTCCAAATCTATGGTTTCATTAATTTTTATTTTGTGAAGGTCTGCTTTTAATGTCCAGAATTTTGTGAAGGGTTCGTTCTTCAGATCTGGAATTTTTCAAAGGGTTCATTTTTTAGATCTAGAATTTTGTGAAGGGCCCTGAAAGTGGGCCCAAATTTGGGTTGGGCGCTGACCTCTGATATTGGAAGAAGAGTGAATTTTCACACAATTTGCAAAAACCAGTGCCATCTTAATGTATGGTCCCACCCGGGCACCTCAGGAGAAGAGGGCCTCACAAAAATGAGAACCGGTTGAAATTTCCTAGAATTTGAAAGGTAGGGCCTCAGAAAAACCACTTGGCCCTGTGGTCGATGATGCTTTTAAGACAGCCCTGGCAAAAACCATTGGCAATAGCAACTGCTAAACTTAAATGATGATATTCAACTTTGTCAGGACATCACTTAAGCTTATTGTGCAATCTCTTTATGTAAATGTTGCATTGATAGAGCATTATTTTGTACTGCATACATATACAGATAATGTGAAAAAAATAATTTGAGAAACAAAAAAAGTTTTCAATGCAGTGCAATACATTACTAATTATAAAGAGTACATGTGGCTTAATTGTAAAGTATACATTCAGGGCCGGAACTAGAGAGGGGGCAAAGAGGACAATTACCCAGGCCTAAAAATTTAGGGGGACGACAAGTTCTAGGGGAACAAAGAACATCATTTTATAAAATTATCAAATTTTAAATTGGTGGGGTGGCAAAAATCCTAGTTACGGTCCTGCATGTACGTGACTACATATTAGGGCGTATCACGGAAAACTTTTTTTCGAAATTCAAAATTTCAAGTCGATAAAAAGTTGTCACTATGGTCACATATTTACTAAAAAAAATTTCGTATAATTGAAAAATATTTAGGTCTCCCGGCATGGGCCTAAAATTTAATTTTTTTTGTCAAAAATGCAGATTTTAAATTTTTTTTAGAAACATAAATATAAAGCAAATTTCTGTTTAAGTACAAAA